>NC_133172.1:48477862-48786455 GCF_040802235.1 Manis javanica
ACTCTTCCTTCTGTAAACACTTCCAGGGAAACTGATTTCACAACTCCTCAGCCCGCCCCAGCGCAGCCCCCGCACTCCGTTTCTCTGGGGCTGCGCCTGAGTCCTGATCTCAGGGTGAGCGTTCTCCTGTCTTCAGAGTAAAAGGGGAGTGAGCTCAGTATGGGAGCCTTTGTTGTGCCACCCCCAGACCTTGTCTTCAGCCTATATGGGGTCCCGATGAGTGCCTGAGACTCTTTCCAGAAAAAAGACATATGTTCAAATACATATGTTCAAAAACCAAAATTTTCAAGATTCCTCATCTTTCAGGGGATATCCACATTATAACTTGGTGCTTAAGTTGGCAGGGTCTGGAGTTGAATTTCCTCAGTCCCAATGCTTCTGCTACTATGTTCTGGCTTAACCAGGTCACATAACATCTCTAAAGCTTGGTTTTCTTTCCTTTAACATGGAAGCAGCAACGTGGCTCTTTCATAAGGTTTTGAGAGGATGAAATGTAGGGTGTTCAACTTGCCCCTGTTGGGGACTTTCTCATTTTCACACTGAAAATCCCACTTCAAGGGAAGCCCCTCCGTAGTTGACAAACTAGGACCGTTGGTCACCCTAGTAGATGGCATAATTCCCAGAAAGCAATTAGTCCAGTGCAGGCCGTTCATCCAGGTTCCGTTAAGCCTTTTCCCTGATTAATCCTTCTGATAGGAATAGTGCCCTGCCTGAGGGTCAGGAGTCCAAGACTCAGCTTACCATTCTGTCCCCATCCTGCTCTGATGGCTTCCTGGGCCACCCTGTAGCCTCCCTCAGCCTGTTGGTTCCCCTGTTAAACAAAGGAGATGAGCTTGAGAGTCCCTGGGGCTCCTTCCCACTAAAGCCTGTGAGATTTATTTAAGGACAGCCTCCCACTGCCTGGTATGGCCGCCTTGAATGTAGATGGCACCAGGTATGCATTTGCCTGCCTGGCATGTCGGTGAGCAAAGCCCACATGCACTCTAGCAACACAGTCTGCCTGGGAAGAAGTCTGGACTGGAAATTTCATTCATGCCTTCATGTTAATGTTCTACCTACTGCTAGGGCTTATTTGGCTCATAGGCAGTCTTGGCATAGTGTGGGGGGAAATCAGAGGGCAGTTGATGTCCTTGTGCCTTTGTGACATTGGCGGTAGACCCCAGGAATGTGTGTGCCATCAGGAAATGGAGAGTGTTCCCAGGAAAGCTTGTCCCTTGAAGAAAAACAAAGTTAGCTGCTGCTTCTCTCAGGACGGGTGCTGTCTAGGTTTTTAACCCCTCCTTGTAGGGCCCATCCCAACGTTCAGGTTTCAAGTCAAGCCAGATGTCCCAGTAGGAAATAACAGGGGGATTTGAGGCTCCAAGATTTGAGGCTTATAAGTTCTTGAGGTAGTAAGCTCTAGGTTATCAACCTCCCCTATCTGTGTACCCTAGTACAATACTGGACACAGTGAATATGCCCCATAACTGACCTGCTTTTCCTTGTCACTGGGCCTCGGGGTACATCTTGCTGACTGCCTGCAGCAGGCTCGGTGGACGAGGTGGGCTGTTTCACTTTAGCTCTGATGAGAGTGTAAGACCCAGGACGGAGCTCTTCAGCCTCTGGGATGTGGACCCCTCTCAGATTATTTGACAACTGTCTAGTTGGGCCCTAGGGGTTGAAAGGCAATTTCCCCTGAAAAGAATAGGTCCCTTAGGTAACCATCTAGAAAGGATTAATTTTGAGACTAGATATTAAACTAGCTTTTTTACTCGGGAAAAGAGAGTCTTCTTTTCCCCCTGGGACTGCTTGAGAGGCCTCTGGACTCTGACATATGGAGATGGGACGATCCACCATCCCAGTGCTGCTGGGACAATCCCGGTTTTAATATTGGAAGTCCCACATCCCAGGAAATTCCTCAGTCCCAGGCCAAAGCAGTGACGTCTGGGTAGTTCTAACATGAGGACCAGGAGCCCATATTGAGGGAGCAGGGGAGAAGGCAGGAGAGGCCCCATGGGACAGCTGCTGTTGGCTGGGAGGAGCTGGGGGCAGCAGTGACAGGGTCATCACAGTGGAGGCCACAGCAGTGACCAAGGGCAAGCCATTTCTGGGCAGATGACTTCTAGAAAGAAGACCTGACATCAAGCAACGAGGCTTGTCAGGACTGATCTTGTGGCCTCAAGAAGAGAAGATTCCTTCCTGAAGCCAAAGTGGGCCTCAGGAGTAGCCGGGGTGGCCAGCAGTGCTCAGCTGAGCAGCCATCTCAGGGTCACTGGCAGCAGAGGCAGCCTCAGGGCCAGACAAACTGGTAGATGTGCTCCAGCACAGGTAAGCCCTGGGAAAATCTCAGACATTGCTGGGGGGTTACTTGGATGGGGTGCTAAACCCAGCCAGATGCAAATGGTGGGTACCCAACAAACATTTGCAAGGTGAAAGAGTACATTTCTGGTGATTGAGTCAGAATAGCTTGGGAGGGAGAAGCTCTGCCCTCCAGCGATGACCCACATGGACTCTCACTGAAGATCAGCCCCCAGAGTGTCCCTCTTCAGGTGACGTAGCTATTTCCAGACACTTTAGAGGGGTCTCAGTGGATGAGTCAGCTGGGGAAGGGCTGCCAGGTAGTCTCAACAAAAACATCAGACACGCTCAAAAAATGTGTCAACCAAAACCCTCCACACCATATGAGAAGGTTAGTAACGCAGTCCCCTTTGTGTCTCATATTTAACACAGTGTTGCGTGACTTTTATTCATTTAATTCCCCTATTTGTTTCTGGGAAAATGGGAGTTGGCTTTAGGAGGCCACAGGATCCCTTCTTGCTGCCCCAGCACCTGAGCTGGGGCAACCCCTGGCCCTTGACATTGAACATATATCCACTCTGGAATTGGGTAAAGAGATTAAAGCAGTTGTCAAAAACTTGGAGCAACAGAGGACTTTACTGAAGAAAAAAATTGATTCCTTTTACAAAGCATAGTTCCTAAGGAAGCTGTGTCCAAGGTACCAACTTCTTCATAAGGAAAATTAGGGAGGTGCTCTTTCCTCTAAGCCTCAGCATCTAAGGTGAAAACATGCAGGTTTGGGTTGGTTTGTCATAAATCACACGTCCCTAAGAGGAGTGTTGGCACACCCAGCAGCTATATGAGTGCGCCAGGGGCGCATTCTAGTTGCTAGGGAGAGGTCTGAGGCAATGCGGAGCGGGGGCTATGGGCGCTCCCCGCACCTCCGGTGAGGGAGTTCCCGTGGCTCTTGTCCTGGCTTCGTGTGACTCGTATCCACCAGGCTGTAACCCACAGGACAGGGACCAGCTGTGCCTTGTCCACTCAGGAGCTCCGCAGCGTCCATGCCCAGGTCTGGCCTAAGTAGATGTTCCATAAGGTTTCCAGAATTTCATTGAATTGTCCCTGAAGCCTGGGTAGTGGAATACACATGACAGCACAGAGTTCTGTTGGTTAAAAAAAAGCTCTTCCTGTTCTTGGCCAGCTCAGAAAAATGAAGCCTGAGGAAAAGGGCATGTGGCCCTCTGGGCCCTGGTTGCCCAGCCAGCCAGCGCCATTGCTCCAGAGCGGTCTCAGCCCATGGACCCACCCAGAGCCCCAGAGCACCCTGTGCCAAGCAAATGGAGAGTTGGCTTTCCTGTGTCTCCTGCCTCTCGTGCCTTCCTTCCACTCGTGGTGGTGGAGTGCCAGGTTGGCCAGCCAGTGTTCTAGGCACTGAGGACACCAGGCAGGCAAGGACCTCACTTGGAAAGCTCTTTATTAAGTGCCCAGAGAAAGAAGTTGATCTTTGCTTCACAGAGAGAAGGTGAGGGGCCTCGATTACACGTAACCCAGAGAAGTGGACATTCACTATGATGGGTCCTGTGGCATCCATTTCTTCTTCCCTTGGTGCTGAATTCCACATTTTATTTGGATGTCCATCCTTCCCCCATGCAGCCCATGGACTTCCCACCCTCCCCCAGCTGTAGGGCGGGGTTCAATAGAGTGAAGCCAGTCAGCACCTCCCACCTTCCTGGACACAGAGATTGACGAAGGAGTGGACACCAGGCCCAATCAGACCAGAGGGACTTTTGATCCTGGGAACATGTTTTCTCGATCAGTTGGAGAAAGACCCACTGTCTCTTCTGGATGGTTAGAGTGTGGACATGGGTTTGAAGCAGCTTTGACCCCTTTCCGACCTTGAGTGCCACAAAGTGTGGCCAGGCTGGAGATGAAGCAAACAGGGCTGAGAGAATTCCAGAGCAGTGGGGTCAGTGCCCTGCCTGAACCTTGGCTGGAGCCTCAGCCACCCGGGACTCTGAGGTTACATGAGCCAACCCACTCTTTATTGTGTTCATTTGAGTTGGGCTTCTGTGTCCTGAGAACATGCTAGCTGATCTCACTAAAGAGGAATTTCAAATTTGGTTTCAATGTCAAGACTGGGCAACCTGGGCTTATGGGAAGGAGGACCAGGCAGATGGTTGGTGACCCACTCAGGGACCAATAGTTTTGTACTTCCAGCCCAGGACAAGTGGAAAGGGGACCTGGACAGAGGAGCCTAGGGGTAGCAAGCAGGGTGAGGAGAGGGCTGGTGCTGAGGTCCCTCACCCCCAGCCTCAGCTGGCAGCATCCTTAATTTAATTCCACCTGACTGGTAAATGCAGAGTGCAGTCCACTTAAAGAAATCAGAGCAGCTGCCACTTCAAAGCAGGAAAGATGTGTGTAGGTGGGTGGGGAGGAGGCGGGTAATTATGCAGGGAAAATAGTTTTCTTGATATTCTTCTGGAAATGCACATGGAGCAGAGGGAGCAGCAGGAGAGATGACAGGAAAGGGAAGATGTATTAATAGAAGGTGTGTGTTGTGCCTCTCCAAAGGGGCACAGAGATAGAGTGTGCAGCAGTCTGCATGCTTATCTGACCACAGCACCTTTTTTTGGGGAACATTTGAGACTCCGTGGGACACCCCTGGCCTTGGGACTTCATCCATGGGTGACTAAAGGATTTGTTGGGAATGACTGAGTCTTCTTGTGTGTGTATTTCTGCAATACACTGGCTCTTCCTCATGACCAGTGAGGCCAAGCACCATTTGCATTTCACATCTGTACTTTTCATGCCTTGGGGAAGGAGAAAGGAACTCATGCCTAGCAAGAGAGGGGGCTGCAAGGTGCTAGAGAAGCTGAGAGCTCCACATGGCATCTCTGCCTTAGGGGTCTGCCCACAGATTCCACGTGCCCTGCGTGCCTCAAGTAGCAGAGGAACGGCACCAAATTTTCAGAAGCAGCTCTGAGGTTGTGAATGTTGGATGCTGATAATTAACCAGCTGTGAGTAAGCTGAACATTTCCTTGGGCTATTTCTGCATAATTATAAATATTTGAAGATATTAAACTCCCAGGTTTCGCACTGAAGGTATTATTTGAGCAATGGTCGGCAGCAGAGCTGGAAATGCAAACATCCTTTCATTCTTCCCCCTTAGAACACTTAGAATATTTTATGGGATTCAAAAGAAAAAAAAAGTTGCAGTTGAGAAAAAAAACACAAAACCTGGAAACCAAGTCAGTTGCTAGTATTTCTATAAAGCTCTAAATCAAAAAAGAGGAATGTGACCACTTTACTTAATAGTGGTGGGTTTGTGATGAATTTTCTCTATGGGTTAGATAAGCAATTACCATCAAACAACCTACTTGCACCTCTGTTGTGATAAAATGTTCCCTCTAATGGGCCTGACATGCCAGACGGTGGGCCTTTTAAAGCACTTAATCCTTCCACAAGTGTTCTCACGTGTGGGGCTCCTTAGTGTGCACTGAGAGCCCACGACTCTTTCCCTCTAAGGACCTGTCGTGGTGCAGAGGCGCCTTATACAGTTGGTCACCCTATCCTGCCCCCATCTACGGAGGTCTCATACTTCTTCACTGGCTCCAAATCTGCACTCCTCCCACCCTGGAAAACTGGGGCCATCTCCCTTAGACACGCACAGCCTCTTCTTCTATCAGATTTGAACCTGTCCACCTCTAGCCACAGCCTCCCCACAGCCCCTGGGGGTTTCTGCTTATTCTCCAGACCTCCCAGTGCTCTTGGAGACCATGGTTCCTGTGCCCTTGAACTAAACGCCCCTGCCTCTGAGGCTCCTGCTTGCTGTTTCCCCTGCTCAGCCCTTGCTCTGAGCACTGGCGCACCCTTCCTCACCACAAGACGGGTCTTCATCTTGGGTAACTTTAACAGGGTGTGAACCATCCATCCCACCATCCACGTCACAAGTTTTCTTGATGCTTCTCCACTTCCTGCCACATTCAGCCTGCCATATCCAGACCGGACCCTGTCAGTTTTGGCCGCTAAGGTGACACCTCAGCCACACTGAAGACCTTGTGGCTCCATCACCCTCTGCCCGTGGAGGCCTCTGGTCTGCAACCCTGAGGATTTTGTTGCCTTATTTCTGGGTGGGACCCTGTGGCCATCCCTCTGTTTCCCTCTTAGGTCCCTAACCCCATTATCTCCATCCTTCACTCCCAGGTGCTGCTGTCTAAGGCCTCTGCCTGAGTAGGGAGCTGTAGCCTGGTGACCTGCTCACCAGCCCCGGTGGGAATCCAGCTCCACAGCCTCCCTCTTCCACCATCCCACGCCGGCTTTTGTTCCCAGTTCCCAGGGTTACAGGGAGGTGCCCATGAAGACGTTTTGATGTGCAAAGTTCTTCAGGGTGAAATAACCTGGGCTTTGTTTACCACCCCGCGCCGCCACCCCCCAACCAGATGCGGGCGGCCGGCAGTGGGCGTCCTCCGAGGCCCTGGGGCAAGCAGCCTGCTTGCATCCGCGAGGTCACGGCGGGCAGCGAAGCGATCCAACATTGGTTTGGAAACTCGTGGTCTCACACAAAGGTGGGACGAGGAGGCCCGTGCCGGGCCCTTCTCTAGCCCACCGTCCTTGGGTGGGGGAGCGGGAAGAGGATCCTGGACGATGGGAACAAACCCAAGGAGACCCAGGTCGCAGCTCCCGCAGTTTTCTGCCCGGACGCCCTCGGGCAGCCCGATCCTTGCAGCGCGGGCTTCGGGCGCCCCCTGGAGGCTGTGCGGGCTGAGGACACGCAGCACTGACCAGGAGGCGCTCTCGTGAACCTCCTGCCCATCAACTAGGAAAATAAAGCCTATACACATGGACAAAGGACAGGAACAGAGAAGTTTGAAATGAAACAGAAATGTCCAATAAAATGTTAAGCTGATGCGTGCACAGGCAGGATCATTTGCAAGCCGTTAAATATATCAACTGCTTTAAATCTCTCAACGCTATTAGGGGAGGGCAGAGTATTCCCATTCTATGGATGAGTAAAGTGAGGCATGGAGACTAAGTGACTTGCTCAAGCCCACACAGGGCCAGGATGGACTTGCCAACCTGAGACTATGGCCTTAACTCACTACATTAAACTGATTCTCAACATATGAAAAATATACACTCTGGCTAAAAACCGAAGTGCAAAATAAAGCCATTCTATAAATTTATTTATTCTGCAAGAATTTATTGGATACCTACTGTGAGCTAGGCCCTATTCTGGGTGCAGGGGAATGGATACAAAACATTAAGTTTACCTTCCAGGGAGAGAGACAGACAACATCTGGGGCAGGTGGGTTATATTAAGTGCTTGGGGAAAAGCAGCAGGGTGAGGTGTGGAAGGGAGAGCTATTCAGATCAGGTGGTCAGGTGAACCTCTTTAAGATGGTGACCCTTGAGCAGAAACTTAAAAAGTGAGGGAGGTTATCTGTGGGAAGAGCATTCCAGGCAGAGGGCAAAGTCCCTGTGGCCAGCTCTGAACGTGCTGTCTGCAGTGACAGGCAGGTGGTGGGCTCCCGGCCAGCTCCTGTGGCCCACCGCCCATGCCCAGGGCCGTGCCAAGCGTTCAGGGAGGAAGACCTGCCTGCCGACTGCTCAGTGGTGGTGATGTTTGTCTTTACCTTGGGCATTGGCTCACTTTTCCTGCAACTGGCTCCATGTGACAGACAACTGGCCCCTGTGAGTCTCAGCAGAGGCTGGGTTGATCTAGGGGAGTGGAAGGGAAAGTTCTCACTAATATTTGGTTGGGGACAACTGGTGCAGACTTGGCCTCTGGGCTGGGGCAGGAGCAAAATTCGGCCCTATTAAATGGATTGAGGCCAGAGGGCAGGCTGCACAGGGCCATGAGGGAATGTGGATGAGCACTTCTGCTTCTTCCCACGGGCCCAGCAGGATTCTGGATGCTCGTGCTTCTAGGTTCCCTTCCCAGGTTTCCATGGTCATTCTTCCTCACTAGATCTTGGAGGCACCTAGAATTCTCAGTGAACTTCCCTTCAGTGAGCTCCCTGACTATTGGCCTGGGTAGCAGGGCCAGGCCATGACTGTGGTCTGCATGGCCTCCTTCCTCCAGAGACAGAAGCCTAGAGTGAGGTCGGAGGAAGACCATGTAGTCCCAGAAGAAGCAAACCCAATTCTTTCCCAGTACCTGCCACCTCCTTGCTGTGGCCAAAAGGGCATTCCCTTCCTGCTGATTTGGTCTTCTCACATCCCTTTGAGATTAGATGAATCACTCTCTAAAAACTGCTTGTGTCATATGACAAACTGCCCTGTTGTTCAGTGCTGAAAAACTTCTGTTGATTGTTGTGTCCACCTGGGCTCTTTTGAGTCCTGCTTAGACCACCTTAAGAGGGGGTGAACTTGTTTTCAAGATGAGCACAAACTGGGACAGAACCTAGAACAGAAGGTAGCTGAGATTCAAGGCCACCCTGGGGGCCAGCTGGCTTCTCCATCTCCCAGGGTCATGCAGCCTCTCTCTGAGCTTGCTCTCTTCTCCCTGCTGACCAACAGCTCCTTTGTTCCCCTTTCCCTCTTGAGTTTTCTTTTCCAATCTCCTAGCTTCTGTTTCTTGAGTTCCTTCTCTCTCATATCTGAACGTACTGCTGATCTGAACATCCCCTGACCTCTCTCTCTCCTTTCAGCGTCTGCACCAGCTGCTGACTGCCTCATTGCCGCAGTGCTTCATTCATGTTCCCAAGCAAGCTCACCTGTTTTATGCCAGGGCACATCATATGTCTCTGGGTTGGCTGTTTTGGGTCATGGCCCCTTCCTGGTCCATTCAGTGGGGCCAAGAAGGGTGGGCACAAATGTGACCAGCACTCGGCTGGTCCCTTCTGCTAATGCCTTGAACAATGCAGGCACCATTATTAGACTGTCTGCGACAGTCCCAGATACTCTCTGTGTCTGTTTTCCTGTTTACTCATGCTTGAGTTTCACTTGCTGACCTTTGCTATTGTTGCCTAGAAATTTTTTTTTAAAGGGTCCATAAAAATTCCGCAGGTACTGAGCCTGGTTCACTATGGAGGCTCCTACCCGGTGCCTGGCAGAGGGAGGGGTCATTCATAGTTAAACAAACAGTAAGTAATTTCTTCCTCCCTCTTTAGTCTCATCTTTCATCAAAAAAGGGAGGGGGGACTCTATTTAATAAACACCATCCATTAGATTAAATCAACAGTCTCCTAATATTACATTTCTTCCAGTAACAGTTTCTCTCTTGCCCTCACAGAAAAGCATGTGGTCAAGAGAAAATTGAATAAAGTCCTTTAATCAGCTGCAGTAGTATTTGAATCATTTAATTTAGGATCTGACAACCACAGATTATTTTTCAGGCCAATTTTAGCTGACCAGAAGAGCTGACCCCATCCGACTCATTCTTAATAAATCACCCCCTTGCCTGATTGTGGAAAGTTCGAAGAGATCTTTCTGGGGCTTTTCAAACACAGTCAGAAACAATATCCTATGCGGTGTGTGCCTGACATGAGCCCATGGCTGTGCTCTGTGGCTATAAAGTGAACCCTCAGGCTGGAGGGAGCCAGGGACACAGGCAGGGAGCTGTCACCTCCACAGCCAGTGCCTTTTATTCCTGGATCCAAGTTCTCATGACCAGGAAAACAAGTCAAATCTGATTAGATGCCAGACACACACTGTTTATTGTAGCTCACCCTCTGCTGCCTCAGACTTTTGAACACCTGCTGAAACCCCTTCACTGGAAAAATTGAAAGAGGAGCTTATGATTCAAAATAACACCCACTCCACACCCACAATGTCGCCTCTTCCAGAATCAATGTTAAATCACCCGTGAAGTCCCAGTAAAGGACAAATCGCAAGATCCCTCCCCAGGACCAATCTGATGTCAGCTGCGTCCGAGCCCGTGGCAGATGCCTCTTCCAGTCCCCAGGCAGATGTGGCTGGGCTGAGAAAAACCCACAGGACTTCATTCTGTCCCTACTACAGGTGCATGAAGGGCTTGCTTTTAGGCTGGTCTGTCCACTTTTCTCCATCTATTCCAAGGAAACAAAATAGGAAGAAAGCTGGGGGACAAGGCAGGGCCCATGGCCTTTTTTGGGGGCCTAGGGCATTCTTGGAGATACAGTACCGATAAGTGGCATTAAGAAAGGAAGAACCTGGTGTGGGTCAGTGCATGCAGGGGATTGTAAATATTTTATAAAATCCAGTTTTTAAAGTTTCCATCCCAGGGATACGGTGGGTGAAAACAGAACCATCAGCAGCCCAGGTTACAAGGGGAGGCACATTCCTGCAAGGACCCAGAGAAATCCTGGGATGGAGCCAGATGTGAGGGCACTCCAGGCCCGGGGTGGGGAACTGTCCAGTCACAGGCAGCATCTCCTGGGCAGTGGGCCTGGGGCTGCTCACCCATAGCCTGACTCTGGACATCCCCCTCTCTGTAGATGGGCCTGTGGTTCCTGCTCCCCCCAAAACTTGAACTCACACAGACATGGCTCTGAGTTCATCTGGTCCTGACACTTGACCCAGTAGTTTGAGAGCCACCATCAACTAAGGACCCCCTTCTGGCCCCTTTAGAGGGGCCTCCAGAGGATAAAGTGCCTCAGGCACCCTTGTTAAAGTCCTGGGCAGCTGCAGGGCCACTGTTCCAGGAGACCCACCTGCAACCTGTCTAAACAACAGCTGCCCAGACTAAAACATGGGGGTGGAGATGGAGGTTTGGGGTGCCTACACCCCATCTCCACTCCAGGCCTGACCTTTCCAATGAAACTTTGACTCTACCAATTGCTCCTGTGTGCCCTTGAGCCTCTTTCTCAATTTTCTGATCCTCAAAAGTGGAACAAGGTAACAAGAACCTTCCTTGCCAGGGTTGTTGAGAAAATTAAATGAGATCAGACTTTAGGAGCATAAACTAATGGGAAATAATAAAGATAACAAATCTTTTTGACCTAGATGCAACTGGAAATTGTAGAAAATGTGGATGAATGCAGATTGGAGATATGATCTTTTTCCAGAAAGATGAGTATGTTTTGAATTAACACAAGAGTGAAGTACATTTCATTAAAGAAAAAAAATTAAGTAAGGTAATTTACATGACCCTTAAAATGGAACTATAAACCAGTTTGTCTTTGTCTCCCTTTGTCCTTTAAGTGTACTCTAGAGAGCTAATTTTCCCTCGCCCCTGGAGGAAATTTAAGCTAAATCCCTGTGTAACCTCTCTCTTCCTCCAGGAGGCCTTCTTGATCAGGCTCCTTAGCGGCCCTCTCAGTCAGCGGCCACCCTGGCCCTCCAGAGACATTCACTCATCCTGTGCTCTCATGCTCTCTGAGCATGCAGGCAGGTCCTGATGTGGCTGCTCTCCTAGCTGCACTCTGAAGCCATTGGCCAGCCTGTCTCCTGCCATTAAGATTTCTTTGGCATGAGCCGCCCCATGCGGCTCTGAAGCTCCAAAGGGTATATGTATTGAGCTTTCTGTGTGGTCCGCTTCCCTAAGCTTGAGGTGAGGAGCAAGCATCCTTCACTATTGCCCTGGGGAGAGGAGATTCACAGCCTGACTCCCCAGACATGCCTACATGGTGCAAATGCCCCATCAGTGGCAGCCGTCACAGCCTCCTGACCCTGTCTCCCAGTGGCCACTGGGCCCTACCTGCCCCTGTCTTGAGCAATTCTAAACCCTGTGTCTCAAGGGCAGTCCCAAGTCCCTAAGTGGCACAGTGATCAAGAAGCCAGATTGAGATTCCATGGCAAGCCAAAATGTGCCTTTCTGGTCTTTGTCAAATTCCTCCAGGGAGGAAAACCCTCCCACCCCTACAGAGGATGGGGAGGGCAGGTGAGAAGAAATGTATTCCAGGCAGCCACAGAAACATAGGGGTGTGACACTGTGCCAAGCAGGCACCAAACAGCCCCCACATTGGCTGCCCTGCTGGATATTTTGCCCCATTAAGGATTTAACTCAGGGTACCCATGAGAGAAGAAGTGCAAAGTTCCTTGCTCACTGTGACCAAAGGGACCTCAGGAAGTACCAGGCCTGGAGGCAGAATGAAAACAACACCCCAGGGAACAGAAGAGAAGGAGGCTAGAGAGAGAAAGGTAATCGGTTGGGGTGGAGGTGGAGAGGGATAGAAGATGATATGACCCTGAAATCAGAGTTGTCTGAACAGAAACCTAGGGTCTGAGGGTCAATGCAGAAGCATGGGGGAGGGGTTCTGAGCCTGTTCTCAGAGTGGCCCAGGAGGAGACAGAGGGTCTGGAAGGCCAGGCAGTGCCCGAGGAACATCCACACCAACAAACCTGTCTCACATGATTAAATGGCAGTAGATAAATTTAACTAAACATGAGTAATGGGGACACTAAGGGGAAGTGAAGAGCAATAGAATATTTTAGCAACATAAGGAAATGAGAAGAAAATGACTTTGCAATGAAATGTCAAACTTCTGTGCCTGGAGATGTAATCTGGTCATTTCAGGCTCAGGGGAGTGGGGGAGTCTGTGGTTATTTCAAGCAAATTTTAAATTACTTTTATTTCATAACATATGGCCAAATTCCTTTGGGATAGTGTCAGGGGACACAAGTGGGAGTCAGAGAGTGCTAGCCCTGTTAACTGGGGTGTTTCTTATTTGTTGTTTTACAAAGAGAAGCTGTGTGTATATTCATTCATTCTCCCATCCATCCATTCACTCAGGGAGTGCATGTTAAAGCCTGAGAACTAAGAAAGCAAAAGACGCAACCCTGCCTGCCCCTGCCCCCCCGGAATCCTGATCAGTTGAGGCAACAGATAAGTAAACAGAAAGTTACAGTGCAGGGCCACATTCTGGGCCTAACACTTGGTGCTAGAAGTTTGTGGAATTAATGCATGGTTGAAAGGAGTGAACATCAAACTGGGTCTTGAAGGATGAATAAGAGCTTATCAGGTGGACAAGTAATTTGTAAGCAGTCCAGGCAGACAGACCACGTGTTGCAAAGGGGAGCTGGTTAGTCATTAGGGCTGGAGGTGATTTTCCAGGGAAAGGGGACAGGGTGATGAAAAGAAAAGGGCAAGGAGGAGACACAGGATCACTGGACCACCTGATGATGACTAGCACCCTCAGGAAGGCAGGCTCTGAAGAAAAGACCTCCGAGTCCACCTAAAGCCTGCCATCACTAAAATCTCTACTCCAGCCCAGAGGCCTGCTCATCCATCAAGCCTAAACTCAGGCATCACAGCCCCCCAAAAGTGTTTCTTTTCAGCTCAGGCTGGGGTGAGTCCCCCTTCCCCATGCAGGCTCCCCAAACACCCTGTGCCCCCAACCTTGTCACTGCCCATCCCCACCTGCATACTATGTTAGCTTGTTGTCTGTCTGTGCATCTCCTGACTGAGGCTGCAAAGCGCAGCTCTGGTGAGACTCGCTCACATGCTGGGCCACCCTGGAGTCTGGCCAGGCTGTCCTGTCTGTGGGATCCCCTTCCAAAGATTGACCATCCAGAGAAGTGGCTCCAGAAGCTGAGGTCTGAATCAAGGGTTGCTGGGGGGTCTGGCTAAGGAAAGAGCGTTTTAGTTCACTTAACATCAGACTTTTGCATTCTCTAGAGGGACTCTGAAAGTGCGCTCATTAAAAACCCCTTTTAAGCCCCCAAGACTCTGGCTTGAAGGGGTGGGTGGTTAAGGCTATTGAGCATGGAATACAAAGCCAGGGAAACCTGGCCCCAGGACAGAGAAGCCTTACTGCCTGAGGAGGCGGGGCAGGGAGCGGGCCCGCTGAAGCCGATGCTCAGGACAAGGCTTAGCAGGAGAGAGGCCAGTAGCGATCCGCTTCCCTGGACTGAGCTGCCCGCGGAACAAGCGATCAGAGAAAAATAACGGAGCTGCAGATGCTCGAGATGTCCACTAGGTGGCAACCAAGGCTACGCTAGCCGGCGAGTCGCCATGGTAACCTCAGAGCCCAACGTTGCGTGATACCTAGACCTTGGTGGGGACATGCGGGAGCGCCCCAGAACGCACCTTCACTGGTTGAGCCAGGCGTAGTAGTTATAGGAGAAAAATAAAATGGGGCTTTGGACCAGCCAAACCAGATCCTTCACTACCCAGAGAGGGAAAGACACTTCCTGGAAACTATACAACAGCAGTACTGGAAATAGAGCTAAAGAGAAAATGGGAAAGAAGGGAAGAAAATTGTACAGATGACCCAAAGACCATCTAGCAAGGTGTTCTATTTTTTTAACCACGATTTTTTTTATTTAAATTGTTTTAAACCCCAGCTTTCACCTGAGTTCAGTTTTAAAAATCATAAAGCTACACGTTACTCAAGAAGGCCCAGCAGCTGATCACATGCGTCTTTTTCTTCCTGTACCATCTTCTTTCTCCAACTAGTGTATTTCTCTCTCTGGGCTTCTATTTCATCTATATAATGAAGAAGCTGGTCTGGCTAGCCTCAAAACCCATTGCTCTTTATAATAAAGCAAAGCCTTCATTTCATAAACTCAGTTAACTGGACACACATTTACTGGGCATACAAATGGGTAAGATTCTCTTGGGGCTAAAGCCCACTTGGAGGTCAGATGTCTCTGCAACTGGGCGCCAAGCAGGCTCAGCCTAAGGACAACTTAGCCCAAGTCCCTTGGAATCATGATAGAGGACATTAGCCATGAACAAAAACTATCTAGATGAAAATAATTGCAAGTTCATTAACTTGCAAGTTTATTTAAAAGAACCTCAGATACAAGCGCAGTTAATTCAATAAGTACGATGTGAGAATAATCTTGTTTAATTTCTAGTCCCTCCTCTTTCCTCTTCCCTCCTTCCCTCCTGGCTCATTTTGTTCACTTTCTGGTCTCTAAGCAGAGTTCCTTGTTTGACTGCAAAAGCTCTCAAATGCCATTTGCATCTTGCAGGGCCAGGTGGGATCTATCTTCCCACACAACCAGCCATGTCTCAGGATCATCAAACACTCTTATCTCAGATACAGAGATTTCTAGGAAAAGCCTTCCTTGAGTAGACATTTTTCATGACTCCAAGCCCAGGAGGAGAGCCTGGGATCAAGCAAACCAGGCCACGGTGTCAGGACAAAGATGGGATGCTGGGGTGCACCTGGTGCCAGTCCCGTCCACTGACAAACAAGGAGCTGTGATAAACAATGGGGCAAGTGAAATCCAGGTGGCTCATTCAGAAGCCAAAGTGAGGTCTCCTGATCCCTGGCCCTTGTGACCTGAAGTGACATCATTTCTCTCCAGCCTGAGTCGCTACATCTGGGATGGAGCAAGAGTCTGAGTGTCCCTTCAGCTCAGTCTAGGATGGCAGGAGACCACCAGGGAGGTTTTGCGAGGAAATATGGGACAGTAGGGGCTTAGAAAGCTTGGGCTACTTAGGTGTTCAATGAAATTTTGTTGAATTGAAAATCATTTTCCGGGACTTGTGGAGTCTTCAAGTGACTTGAGGGTGGTTGGCAGGGTTGGTAATGGTCAGGAAACTGACCAAGATTAAACCTTACCAGTTGTCGCCACAGGGTATCTATGACAAGGCCCCAGATTTTCACAACTCACTGTGTGGGTCTCAGGGAATAAATGTCCAGCTTCTTCCTTATCTACCTCCCTCACCCCATATATCTGAGTAAAGAACTTCCATTAGACAAATCTAGTGACAAATCGGTATATCCATTCAATAGAACAGTACGCAGCAGTAAAAAGGAATCAACTGTTGACACACGCAGTGATTTGAGTGGAGACTTCAAGGGCATTTCTGAGTAAAAAACAAAAAGCCAACCTCAAAAGATACTGTATGATTCCATATTTATAACATTTTAGAAATGGCAAAAGTATAAAGATGGAAAACAGACCAGTGGTTGTCCTAGATTAGAGAAGGGGATGAGGAGGGTATCACTATGAAGGGACAGCACAAGGGAGCTTCTTGTGGTGATAGGAGTTTTGTGTCTTGAATGCAGTGATGGTTATATGCATCTATATGTGTGATCCAGGGCCATAAAGTTACATACAAAGACATTTTTTTTCTTTTTTTTTGGGTATCATTAATATACAATTACATGAGCAACATTGTGGTTACTAGATTTCCCCCATTATCAAGTCCCCACCACATGCCCCTTATTCTCCTTATCCCTCCCTTCCCACCCATCCTCCCCAGTCCCTTTCCCTTTGGTAAATGTTAGTCCATTCTTTGGTTCTGTGAGTCTGCTCTGTTTTGTTCTTTCAGTTTTTGCTTTATTCTTATACTCCACAGATGAGTGAAATCATTTAGTACTTGTCTTTCTCTGCCTGGCTTATTTCACTGAGCATAATACCCTCTAGCTCCATCCATGTTGTTGCAAATGGTAGTATTTGTTTTCCTCTTATGGATGAATAATATTCCATTGTGTATATGTACCACATCTTCTTTATCCATTCATCTACTGATCGACACTTAGGTTGCTTCCATTTCTTGGCTATTGTAAATAGTGCTGTGATAAACATAGGAGTACATATGTCTTTTTCAAACTGGGCTTCTGCATTCTTAGGGTAAATTCCTAGGAGTGGAATTCCTGGGTCAAATGGGATTTCTATTTTTAGTTTTTTGAGCAACCTCCATACTACTTTCCACAATGGTTGAACTAATTTACGTTCCCACCAGCAGTGTAGGAGTGTTCCCCTTTCTCCGCATCCTCACCAACATTTGCTGTTCTTTGTCTTTTGGATGGTGGCCATCCTAACTGGTGTGAGCTGATATCTCATCCTGGTTTTAATTTGCATTTCTCTGATGATTAGCCATGTGGAGCATCTTTTCATGTGCCTGTTGGCCATTGGAGAAATGTCTGTTCAGCTCCTCTGCCCATTTTTTAATTGGATTATTTGCTTTTAGTTTGTTGAGGTGCATGAGCTCTTTATATAATTTGGATGTCAACCCCTTATCAGATACATCATTTATTAATATATTCTCCCATATTGTAGGATGTCTTTTTGTTCTACTGATGTTGTCCTTTGCTGTACAGAAGCTTTTTACTTTGATATAGTCCCACTTGTTCATTTTTGCTTTTGTTTCCCTTGCCCAGAGAGATATGTTCATGAAGAAGTTGCTCATGTTTATGTCCAAGAGATTTTTGCCTATGTTTTTTTCTAAGAGTTTTATGGCTTCATGACTTACATTCAGGTCTTTGATCCATTTTGAGTTTACTTTTGTTTATGGGGTTAGACAATGATCCAGTTTCATTCTCTTACGTATAGCTGTCCAGTTTTGCCAACACCAGCTGTTGAAGAGGCTCTCGTTTCCCCATTGTATATCCATGGCTCCTTTATCGTATATTAATTGACCATATATGCTTGGGTTTATATCAGGGCTCTCTAGGCTGTTCCATTGGCCTATGGGTCTGTTCTTGTGCCAGTACCAAATTGTCTTGATTACTGTGGCTTTGTAGTAGAGCTTTAAATTGGGGAGTGAGATTCCCCCTGCTTTATTCTTCCTTCTCAGGATTGCTTTGGCTATTCGGGGTGTTTTGTGGTTCCATATGATTTTTAGAACTACTTTCTCTAGTTCATTGAAGAATACTATAGGTATTTTGATAGGGATTGCATTGAATCTGTAGATTGCTTTAGGCAGGATGGCCATTTTGACAATATTAATTCTTCCTATCCATAAGCACAGGATGTTTTTCCATTTATTGGTATCTTCTTAAATTTCTCTCATGAGTGTCTTATAGTTTTCAAAGTATAGGTCTTTCACGTCCTTGGTTAGGTTTATTCCTAGGTATTTATTCTTTTTGATGCAATTGTGAATGGAATTGTTTTCATGATTTTTCTTTCTGCTTGGTCATCATTAGTATATAGGAATGCAACAGATTTCTGTGTATTAATTTTGTATGCTGCAACTTTGCTGAATTCCATTATTAGTTCTAGTAGTTTTGGGTGGATTCTTTAGGGTTTTCTATGTACAATATCATGTCATCTGCAGACAGTGACAGTTTAACTTCTTCCATAACAATCTGGATGCCTTTTATTTCTTTGTGTTGTCTGATTGCCGTGGCTAGGACTTCCGAAGTATGTTGAATAAAAGTGGGGAGAGTGGGCATCCTTGTCTTGTTCCTGATCTTAAAGGAAAAGCTTTCAGCTTCTTGCTGCTGAGTATGATGTTGGCTGTGGGTTAGTCATATATGGCCTTTATTATGTTGAGGTACTTGACCTCTATACCTATTTTGTTAAGAGTTTTTTACATGAATGCATGTTGAATTTTGTCAAATGCTTTTTCAGCATCTATGAAGATGATCATGTGGTTTTGTCCTTTTTGTTGATGTGGTGGATGATGTTGATGGATTTTCTAATGGTGTACCATCCTTGCATCCCAGAAATAAATCCTACCTGATTATGGTGGATGATTTCTTTGATATATTTTTGAATTCAGTTTGCTAATATTTTGTTGAGTATTTTTGCATCAATGTTCATCAGGGATATTGGTCTGTAATTTTCTTTGTGGGGTCTTTGCCTGGTTTTGGTATTAGAGTGATGCTGGCCTCATAGAATGAGATTGGGAGTATTCCCTCCTCTTCCACTTTTTGGAAAACTTTAAGGAGGATGGATTTTAGGTCTTCACTAATGTTTGATAAAATTCAGTGGTGCAGCCATCTGGTCCAGGTGTTTTGTTCTTAGGTAGTTTTTTGATTACCAATTCAGTTGCTGGTAATTGGTCTGTTCAGATTTTCTGTTTCCTTCTGGGTCAGCCTTGGAAGGTTGTGTTTTTCTAGAAATTTGTCCATTTCTTCTAGGTTGTCCAATTTGTTAGCATATAATTTTTCATAGTATTCTCTAATAATTATTTGTATTTCTGTGGTATCCATAGTGATTTTTCCTTTCTCATTTCTGATTCTGTTTATGTCTGTAGACTCTTTTTTTCTTGGGGTTTACCTATTTTATTTTCTCGAAGAACCAGCTCCTGGTTTCATTGATTCTTTCTATTGTTTTATTTGTCTCGATTTTATTTATTTCTGCTCTTACTTTTATTATGTCCCTCCTTCTGCTGACTTTGGGCCTCATTTTTTCTTCTTTTTCTAGTTTCATTAATTCTGAGTTTAGACTGTTCATTTGGGATTGTTCTTCTTTCCTGAGGTTATCCTCACAAAGACATTTTAAAAACACATGCAAAATAGGTGAAATGCAAGTAAGGTGTATAGACTAATCAATTGTACTGTGCCGATATCAATTTCCTGGTTTTGATAATGTATTATAGTTAAGTAAAATGTCACAATGAGGGAAGTTGGGTGCTGGGTACATGGGACCTCTCTGTATTTCTTTTGTAACCTCCTGTGAGTCTGTAAGTTGAAATAAAAAGTTTAATAAAAACTGTAGTAATGTGTCAACTTTATTCTGTTTGAATATTTTGAGTTTGGGGGTTGTTAGCGTAATGTGAAGATTATTTAGGACACTTTGGTTGCAAGAGTCAGAGTAGCTATTTTAAACTGGCATAAGAGTAAAAAGAGGAAGTTATTGGTGTGTGTAACCAAACTATGGAACAGCAGGGCTTGAAGTGTACCCAGGGCCAGCTAACCCACGACCAGCACAGATGAGACTCTCTCTAATTTCCTCTCCCACCCCTTCCTCCATCCCCTATTTCCTCCTCCCCTCCCTCTCTCCCAGCCTGCAGTCTGGGCTCCTGTCTGCTTGTTGGCCTCAAACTCTCACAGATGTGCTACAATCCAAGGAAAGCGCTTCCTTCTCCCAGCAGCTGCATGAAACACCCAGGGAAATCTAATTGGCCTGCCTGATTTGGGTTCCATGGTAAGCTATGGTTGGTCACTTCACCAGAACTTCATAGAGGGAGGAGAAGACCTTCCCCCAAAGAAAGGGGGTGCTGTTACTGAGAGATGAGGGAAGCGAGGTTGAGCAGAGATGCCCATTACAACATATAAATGGATAAGCATATATATTAATGAAAAATTAGTCCCTGAATCTATTGGAAGTAAGGAAACAATGTGGAGGTCCAGTTTAAGGTGTTGATGTGGTGGCCTGCATGCACAGTGCCTCAGATTGGTCTCAGTGCCAGCCAGGGTGTGTGGTCCACGGGGAGGCATCAGGGCCCTGGGGAAAACCTGTGCTGAGTCTACAGGGTCAGAGGCAGGCCAGAAGAGCCCACTGGAGGGCCGGCCCTCAGAGACAGGATCACCAGGGGCTCAACTGTAACGTGGGAGGGTATATGCACAGGGGTCAAGAGCATGCCTGAGACCTAGATCACTTGAATCTGAGATCTGACACTTGATAGCTGCTCTGAACCTGTTTCCTCACATGTAAAATTGGGATGAGAATATCTACCTCATAGTTTGTTAAATTCAGTTGATACATGTATGTAAAGTGCCTACCCTCGTCTCTGCATGGAGAAACTGTCAAGTTAAAGTTCACATACTATACCTGTAGCTTTACAGCAATACAGGGTTGTAGTGGCCGGCAGGTGGCGCTCGAGCCCAGCGCTCTGCAGACGGACTCCAAGGAGGCTCCAAACTGAGGCCGGTGTTGATCTGATTTGAGGGAGAGGCCCCGGGCGCTCAGACTCCCTTCCCCGGGGTCTGACTCCAAGCTTGTCCTTAGATCTCACAGTGGAGGGCTGAAGCAATGCAGCCCCCACTCAGCCCCCCATTAGTGTCCTCCCGGCCTGAGAGTACCCGGAAGACGGGGGACTCCGGTTCCCTGATACTACAGCAATCGCTAGTTCTCTGGCTTACCAGTGTCAGATGTGGGAGAACTACCATCTCTGGGTCTCATCTCTCACACCAATTTTCGTGGAAACCAGAGAGTGGAACATTTCAATGAATGTTTAAGTGACTGGAAGTGGGGGAAGCCCGAGCCAGAAGGCTGGACCCATGGTGGGCCGAATGAGGAGTTGAAGGTCAAATTCACTTGGATTGTTAGAGTAGGCGACGTGGAACGCATCTGGCGTTAGTGAAGGGTCCCTTCGCCTCTGCTCTGGCTGGGACAACGTCCCTCTTCATCAGCTCCCCAAAAGTCGCGAGGTTGGGGGTACCACCCGGGCACCTGGAGACCCCAGCCGATCTCCCTGACCCGGCCCATGTGCCTCGACTGGATTTTCAGCAGCCGGACTCAGAGCAGAGGGCCAGGCAGTTGTCATGGGGACAGGAGGACGCGAAGAAGAAAGTGGCTTTTGATCGGCTGGGAGGATTGTTAGCGCTCCGCTCCCCCAGGGGTCCTGCCAATCCGAAGGTTTGAGGCTGCAGGAAACTGGCAGGCAAGCTGTGTGCGCCTGCAGCAGGACCACCGCCTCCCACCCGACCCCAGACCTTCAGTTGCTAGGCCCGCTGCGTAGGGCAGCGTTTTCCCTGCGGGGAGCCTACAGCTCCCGGCTCCATGCCCGGGGTCCTCCTGTCCAGAGTGCGGACCTCAAGCAGAAGAGAAGGGGACTGAACCTGGGTCCTGTGTAAATTTCTTTTTATTTATATAGCTTGGGATGTTGGTATTCCAGAATCTGTAAATTTGTATCTTTCATCGGTTCTAAAAATTCTCAGCCTTGATCTTTTCAAATATTATTTCAGCCGCCTCTTTTCTTCTTCTGGAACCTAGTTAGATGTTGTATTAGAGCTCTCGCTTTTTTTTTTTCTTTTCTTTTCCATCTCTTTGTCCCGTGGACATCTCTTAGTTGCACCTTCTGTTCATTGATTTTCTCCCCAGCTATGTCTAATTTGCCATTAACTGTGTGTGAAATTTTTTAATTTAACCTACTATAGTTTTTCATTTGTAAAAGTTCTATTTGGTTCTTATTCAATTCTGTTTGATAATATTTCTAGTTTCTTGCTCTCTACTTATATTCTCAACCCCTACTGAATTTATTAAAATAAATTTTAATAACATTAATTAGATATTATTGTATGATCTGTGTGTGAGAACTCCCTATATGTGAGATTGTTATGAATCTGATTATGCTATTTTTTTCTACTGCCTGTCATTCATGGTTCCTTGTTTTCTATATGTGTTTTATGATCCAAAGCTGTGAGCACATCATCTTTCTTGGGATCATACTTGGGGAAGCCTGCGCTGAAGGTACTTTCCTCTAGGGAGGATTTGTGTTTGCTTCTGCCAGAGGCCTGGAAGCACCACTTACCAGGGACCGATATAAACTAAATTATCAGCTTGCAGTTTTTAAGAGTACCCTGGGACTGTGAATTCAGGCTGCAGATCTACAGAGGGGCCAACTGTGTTAAAAATTCTCAGGGGGAAAAAAAAAATTCTCAGGGGAGGTAATTTCCACCTCTTCCACTCATTGCTTGGAAATAGGCAATTTACCTTGAAGTCTGCATCAGGAAGGTGTTCACCCTTAGAGTCCCAGTTTGTTTTGGGGTCTTATGTGAGTGTTCTGTTAGATACCCTGCTTTCGATGGGGCTTGAGTTTCATCACCGGCCCTTCTTCTTACAGGACCATGAAAAACAAAGCTCAAGTTTGCCTCAGGTGACAAATGACTTCCAGGTTAAAGCGGGCTTTCAGTGCTCCACCTATCACTCCAAGCCATCAATTTTGCTTTGTTTGGCCTCTGTGTTTTCCTTACCAATTTTCCAGCTCATCAATGCATTGTAAAGGTTTTAAAACTATTTCATCTAGCATTAAAATTGCTTTGCCATACTGGTAGAAACGGAAGTGCACCTGTGAGTTCCTTAGAGAAAACCCATGGATACCTGGCTTGTGAAACTGGACACTACTCTGACCTTTTCCAGTTTCCTTAGCTCCTTCTCACATCCACTTAATTCCACCAGCTTACTGTTGTGAGCTGCACTCCTTCCTTCCCCCAAGAGAACTAATCCCAGTTGTTTTCCAGTGTATCCACTTACCACACAATGAAAATTCAGGCTGCTCTCCTTACATGCAGCCTATTCCCTAATTCTACTTTCCCTTGCTTGGGGAGACCTTGGAGTAGTTTATGAAATGTCCCCTTCTCCTAGGTGCTCTCAGTGTCTCAGGGTTTTTCTTTCTCACATTCGTCATGGAGGTGGAGGGTAGAACATTGCAATTCCCACTAGGTGGAGGGCTGGCTCTTCTGAGAAATTCTTCCTTTTGTTTCTCATCCTAGTCTCCTTTCAGAGCCTGGAGAGAGGGGTGGCTTGAGGCAATGTTTAACAGCAGCTGCGCAAATTCAGCACCCACATCCTCCTTTGTAAGACCTGAGGGTGTGTGTCTAGCCCCAAACGTTTTGTCTTTCTTTAGAATGAGGAAGCACTAAATCCTCAGCTCTGAGTCCTGGTTACCAATTCTGGGACAACAGGAAAAGTTCCTCTTATCCCTTTGAATAAGTGACTTCATTGCTGCTGCTTGTCCAGTGGCTCCCCTCACACTTAGAGTAAAATCCACACTCCTTACCACAGCCTCTTAAACTGTGCTCCATCAAACCACCCCAGTCGACCTATCCTATCTCTCCTCCACCCCCTCTGCTATAGCTACATTTGGGCATCTGTTTCTGAAACACATCAAGCTTGTTTCCACTTCTGGGCTTTTAGCCTCAATTCCTTCAGCCTAGAATTCTTTTCTCCCTCATGTTCCTACTGTTGTTTCTTAAAGTCCCAGCTAATTAAGTCAGTGTCTCAGGGAGGCCTCCTTAAACCATTCTGTTTCATATTTTTGAATTACACTTTCTGCTAATTCCAGAACATTCACGTGGCAGTGATAGCATTAATTTTTAAAAAGTCCATCCTCTTGATAAAGCAATGGAACATAAGGAACAGTTTGTTGCAATCATTTTCTACAGTGTGAATATGTGATCTCTAATGTTAAGAAATCATGTCTAAGTCTAGGAAATTTAAGACTGGTTATTTGTGATATATGGAACATGATTACATATACCTAGTAGTTGTACCTGGATTTCACCTATCTTTGTATTGTATTGATATTTTCCATAATTTAAAGCTTGTCTCAAGCACAAAATTCTTAGCAATGAGATACCAAGGAATGAAAAAACACGGTCGTAGCACGGTTTGCTTCTGCACACTATTCAGGAGGCCACGGATTTATCCGAAGGTTCTTTTGTACCTCCTAAGTATCATTAAACATCTCAAGTTTCTTAGTCATAGTAGGGGTGGTCTAGGGAGTCACTGTCCAAACCTTCGGTAGTTACCCATGGGTGAAGATGGCACAGATGCAACAAAGATAATAGCATCTTGTCATGAAGATGCAACGTTGCCCCACTCCCTTCACTGTCTTACTCCTATAGCTTTAGTCAGTACGTGAAATTATCGTGTGTATGTTGCATGTTTATTGTCTGCCTCCACCACCTGCCCGGCTTTCCGCTACGTCCCGCCCCTAACAGCACGCCCCTGGCACACTGGAGACGCTCAGTGACTACTACTAGAATAAATGGTCACACGAGTATCCAAGCACCCTTGGCCCTCACAGCGGTTTCCCCCGAGGTGCTCCGACAGGAGCTTCCTCCCTGACGGTCCCAGCGGGACCCACGCGCAGGGGCCTCTGGGAAGTGTAGTCCACGCGCCCGCCGCTGCCCCTGAGATGCGGGAGTGAGGCTCCGCGTGCGCAGGCGCACTTCCGGCTCTGTTCCGCCGCTGCGGCCATTGTCCAGCCCCTGCGCGGCTAAGGCCGCTTTGGGCCGCCCCTCACCACATCAGAATTCGAGAGGACAGCCTGCTGCGGGGCCGGAAGGAGCGGGCCTGACCCCTGGGTGGGCCCAGGTGGCGAAATCCGGAGCCCCCAGGAGGCGGTGATTTGCGCGCGTCGGGGCGACACTCCTATGGGTTTGGCGTGTGTCCGCGGGGCCGCGCCCACCATCCTGCGGGTGGGACTGGGAGTGGCCAGAGGAGGGTGTCCGGGACGCGCCGGGGCTTTAATTTGGGGGAGGGGGAGCGGCAGGTGCGGACGGGGTCCGAGCAGCTCCCTACTCCTCTCCCCGAGCGAAGTGGCTCAGTGGCGGTGGGCCAGGAGGGACGGGGTGGGGTCGGTGGTTGCAGCCGGTGAGTGGGCCCTGTCCTCTCTTCCCAGCCCAGTGTGGGAACCGGGCCCGGCGAGGCAGGAATGGCCCCGAGGCCGCCGACGGCCGCGCCCCAGGTGAGCAGCGTGTTCCTGATTCTCCGGGGCGACCCTTACAGCGAGGCCCCCAGGGCGTGTTTGGAGCGGTCATTGTTTGCCTGAGCGACTCCCTTTCCTGGCTGAAAGAGCCTCCTAGCCACGCGAACCCAAGGTGTCCAGAGCCGGGGGAGCGGGCTTCCCAAAGGGGGGCCGCAGTGTGGGAGGAGTTCAGAGTGGATGTACTGGGAAGTGTCAGTGTTGAGAATCCAGAGTACCAAAACAGTTGCTTGAACTCTGTCAAGGAGTGGAGAGCGGGGTGACACGACAGAAAGTTGGAGAGAAGTGACTGCCAGTGAGTGAAGAAGAGAGGAACCCCAGCTTCTGACCAGGAGTCCATAAAGAAAACTTAGAATGGTCAGGATTTGCCTAGGAAGAGGCTAGAGATGGGCTTTCTTGGGCAAGGAGGAAAAAACCAGAAAGGCCTTGTCCCACAGCTTTTCATATTCTTTTATGCTGTAGCAAAGATAGAGCAGTGCACATCCCCAGACGTCCAGCCTTCAGCTTAATTAATAGAAGCTAATTTGTGAACCCATTTATTCTTTTTTTTTTGGTACCATTAATATACAATTACATGAGCAACATTGTCATTACTAGATTCCCCCCGTTATTAAGTCTGAGGTTATCCTTTGAGTATATTGGTGAACATATAGCAAGATTCTATGGTATTTTAATCGACACTCTTCTTTAGAATTAAGGAAACCTCACAGATTCTGATTGCTAGGTGTGAGACAAGATCAATCAGGATAAAAATACAGACTAGTAATAATAATGTCCTCTAAAAGCAGTTTACAGTAAATTAAACACACTATATAATGCCTTTTTAGCTTTTACTTGTATGTTTTTGTTTTACAGGGGGTGAGCCTTGAGGAGTAAGACAAGTAACAATACTAGAGACAGTTCTTTGGTTTGAGGAGAGCCAGAGAAAATCACTATTATCAGCACCTTTCCATACAAAGTGTTCACTTAGTAGGCTGTGAGAATTAAGATGACTTAACACACTAACACCTCATAGGGATAATGACTTTTTCTGTAAGGGTTGCCTTTTTAATGGTGAATGTGAATTTGTGTTCTGAGCAGTGAATTTTAGGGAATGCTTTAAACTTCTCTTTTTAAGCTATGTTTCCCAAGCCTTCTTGTTCAGTTATATTCTTATCGAATGGTCTGGTTGACCATTTGGGTTACCTAACCAGGCTGCAGGTGACCAGGGACAAAGGAGAGGACACTGGCCCTACAAAGGGGGCTTTTAGTTAGAGATTTCTGTTTCCATGGTTCCCTTTCTCTGAGCCTGGCCCTTGGGAGAATGCAAAAGATGAGTAATTGAGTCATGTGACTGCTTATCTAGGAAGTTAATTTAGTGGGGGAAGACAGCGCCCCTGCAGAAGTATATAGCCTGAAAGGGGTGGTGTCAGGTGGTATTCCAGAGATCCAGAGGCTACTGTGAGTACAGAGCGGGGAGACGATCTGCTTGTTGGAGTCCGTGGAGATGGCACCTTTGAATGGGCTCAGAGTCTACATAAGTGAAAAGCTGGTGGGGGGAGTGGAGGTGGAGCTGATCAACTTTGTGGTTGAGGGGAGTTGGGAGGCAAGAAGATGAGGGGCATATTCATGAGACTGTTGTCCTTAGTGACGGTGGGTGAGGGCTGCAGGCAGTGGGTTGATGAGAATAGAAAAGAGTTTGGATGCTTTCTTTTTGGCCTAGGTAACCCTTTCATTCATTCAACTATTCATTCAGCAGAGAATCGTTGAAATGCTGTGATGTGTTAAGACACTTTTCTGAGTGGTCAGGATACATTAGTGAACAAAATTTAAAGTGGTGTCTGCTTTCATGGAGCTTCCGTCCTAGAAGGAGGAGACAGAAAAATTCAGTAAGTAAATTTCACAATATCTTAGAAGGTGACAGTACCTCAGAAAACAGTGAAAAGATAGAGAAAGTTAGGGGGGATTGAGTGGGAAGGTGGGGGCTTGTGGTAGTGATGCAGTTTAGATAGGGTTGCCAGGGTCAGCTTTACCCTTACTGAGTTGGGGACACCTGAGCCTGAAGGAGGTGAGGGAGTCAATGCACACGTCTGGGCAAGAGTGGTTTTGGGAGAGGAACAGCAGGATGTGCAGGTCTGGTGTGTCCAAGAGCTGTGTCACTTAGTCAGTGTTTTTGAGCAGGGAGCTAGTACGATTTCTTCTGAGTTTTAAAGATTGCTGTGGATGAAGTGTAGGAGCGAGAGTTTGAAAGTTGGAGCTTCTGTGGAGAGGAATTGGAGGATGGGATACCCCCCGACACACCCCGCTGCTTTGGCTATCAAATACCTGAAGCGGCTCCTGGAATACCCAGCAAATGTTTAGGATTATAGGATCATTAGTAGATGTCTGTGTAAACACTGTGCATCCTTTTCTTCATTATATGTGCGCTACATTTTTAGTTAGGAATAAAAAAAGGGGTTTGCCATTCTTAAAGTTGAAGCCACCAGAACAGTAAGAAATGGAGAAAGTTTTATAAGAAAAAAGCTAATATGAACACCAGGTCTCTTGGTGTTCACTGAAGGAGAGGAAATGGAGAGGGACCAGGGTCTGATCGCTTGACTCCAGATCCCTTGAGCTCTACAGTCGGTCACCCATACTCAGACAAGATGCGCCAGGACCACGAGGGGGCGCCAAGCACTTGCCTGAACCAGAACATGATGTTTGTGGTCAGTGATGTTCAAGCACCTTCTGTCCTGCGTTCCGCTTTCACAGCCTCTTACTGAGCTAACTGGAGCTAGTCTTTAAGACTCAGTTCAGGCTCTGTTTTCCCTGTGTAAGGTCAGGTGTCCCTTCTGTGCATGCCCATAGCACCTAGGCACACCTGTCGTAGTACTGTTCTTACGTCTTATTGAGTGCTGTGTTCACCCCTCAGTTTCTGTACTAGGCTTTCAGCTCCTTTAGGTCAGGGCTGTTTCACTCCTCACTCTAAAGTACGTACTCCCTATGTAGATGTCACATGAGTGAACATTCATAACCACTTAACCCCAAGCCATAATTTTATTGTGTCTGCATTTTCTATACCTAACACAGCAAAAATTAATTTTTCTAGGTAGTGACCCCAATTTCCTGATAATTGCATAAACCTGTGACTTTCACTGAACCTTTTGAGAAACTTTGCCTTTAAGACAGTGTTAGGATATCAGAATCTGCTCTTCTAAGCCCTATTTTAAAAATATGATTCTTTTTCTGACTTTTTTATGTCTTATACTACATTATTAAAAGATACCTTGAAGCATGTGAGCATATACATATACAGACTTTTTAATACAAAAACATGTTCACCTCTGTTTGCTATGGTGAATTTCCATCTTTTCTCCCTTTGCATGTCTTTTCCCCTAAACATTTTCAACTATAGTATTTTAAATTTCATATAATTTTATGACTTTTATTTGTATTTTAATGTCTATTGCTTTGCATGAACATACAGTTTATCCATTTATAGGACATTTAGGTTGTTTCTAAAACTTTTACTGTTACAAATAATACTAGGATAAAATCCTAGCGCTTACAGTAGATAATTTTTTGAAAATAGATTTTTAAAAGTTCTTTACATCCATAGTCTTAAGTGAAATAGCTTTAGAGCTAGCGAGGTCTTTGACAGGTTTCCGTGGCATGTGCTTATCCTTAATTTGTAGAAACATTCAGATTGCTTTTCATATTTTTCTGTCTTTTGAAAGAATTTACCTATAAAACATTTAGATCCAAGGTTTTTATGTAGGTTGATTAGGGAACAATTTCTCAGTCTCCTCCTCAGTTGTTGAGATGTCTACTTTTTTGTGTCAACTTAAAATATCCACTACACTAAAAATTTTCACATTTCTTCACATACTGCTGAATATTTTACTGGTTTGTTTATACTCTTTAAACTCTTTTTTCTTAATTTCTTTTTTCACTAGATTTTCCAGAGACTTTTCTGTTTTGCTGGTTTTTAAGAGGAACCCGTTTTTAGATTTGGCTACAGATACCTTCTTTTTTCTGTTTGTACCTGCTTTTTATAATCCAGGAATTTGATTTACTTAATTTTTTTTAATCCTCAGAATGTTCATTTTCCTTCAGTAAGAGTTACCTGGATTCTGTAGCCATTCACTCAGCAGACATGTTTGGAGTGCTAATCCGTGCCACACAGTGCTGCCCAGCTAGCGTCACATTTCAGAACCGGTCAGCTGAAGGTACCTGCTTGCTTCCTGTGGGACAGCAGAAAGGCACCAGGGAGGAAATTCGAGAGGGTGCACAGACGCGACCGAGCTCGGTGCCTGGCCTGCAGTGAGTGTTCAGTGAATGTTAGCTGTTGCTCTTTTATAAGGAACCATCTCAGGAGCTTCTAAAAATTATCTGGCAGGGCCCTCCATGCATGGGCAAGTTTTCTGAATTGCCCACGTGGTGCTCGACAGTTGCAACATAGTTGGTTTTGGAGGTACTAAAAAGTAGTTGAGAAACTGTTGAGGGAGAAAAATGTGAATAAACAGCTCCAGTTCTGAAATGGAAGCATGGACCAAATGCCAAAGGTGGTATGAGGAGATGAGGAATCTGGAAAAGCATCAGAAAGGAAGAGACCATTAAACTGGTTCTAGAAGAATGTGTAGGAGTTTTCCCTGTAGAACTAAGGGAGAACATACATGATGATCAGAATAAAATGTACAAAGTCAGGGAGACTCAAAAGAGAATGATGTAATCAGAACAGAGTCGGTGACAGAAGCATGGGGTGGCAAAGTTTGACAGAAAAATAATTCAGGAGCCTGGAGAGACTGGCCTGAGGTGGAGATCTAGAACAATCTAGAACAATGCTGTCCAGAAGAAATACAAAATAAGCTACATGTGTAATTTAAAATTTTCTAGTAGCCATAATGTAGAAAGAAACAGGTGAAATAAATTTTAGAAACACCCCAATAAAGCCAAAAGATTATCAATTCCACATGAATCAATATTTAAAAATTATTAATGAGGTATTTTAACATTCTTTTTTTGGCACTGTCTTTGAAATCCAGCATGTATTTTATACTTACTATACATCGCAATTTGGACTGGCCACATTACTAATGCTCAGCAGCCATATGTTGGTTGTAGTACCATGTTAGACAGCATAGATCAAGAATATTATTGCCAGGCTTAATGGCATGTTGGCAAGGGAAGCTTTGAGCTGGATTTCAGAGATGAAGGGGAGGGACTGAATACAGAAGACTTTTGAGGCTCTTGGTGATTCCTAAAGGAAAATATGATGAGTCAAGGAGGAGGTCCAGGTTTCCAGTTGGGATGCTGTAGATGGCGGTGCCCTTAGCCTAAACAGGGCATCTATGTGTATTTCTAAGGGCTAACAGTGTAAGCCCTTAGGAACAGGGCTTTCATGTAAGGAGAAACAGTAGTAATGTTCCTCCTCTCTGTACGCAGTAGTTAGCTCTCAGCTTAACAAACTATCATTGGCCTGGTATCAGAGAGAACAGTACTTGAGAGAAAACCTCAAACTATATTTCAGTAAACTTTACATGTTATTACTGGCAAGCTAACTTTGATCTTAGAGGGTAGTTTTTATAAATTAGATTGTTTCTACTCATTAGCTGCCATTCTCTGGTTTTCAGCTTTGCAAAGTTTCAAAGTTATAAAGTTTGGGTCAGAGTTTGAGCTGATTTTTCCTCTAGAGTCAGTTGTCAGAGTTGGAGGGAGTGTGTCTCTGTATTTGCACATGTTGACCTGTGTGGAAGTGCTCTAAAACTCCCATTTCCTCAGTTCAGGGAACCCATGTTATAGGTGAGATTTCGCTCTCCAGGTCTGTTACTCACCCAAGGATATTATACATTATTAGTTGTGGAGCTCTTTGGGGCCCATGAAATTGAGTCTTCTCAGCTTAGTATATGTGAATTCTTTGGTCCTTTCTGTGTCAGCATGGGGAAGGGGAACATTTGAAACTTTCTGATAAACTTGTTAATTTTTAAAAGGGGTTGATAATGAGGTCCAGTTACATCTGGAAGAAGGGTGAGCAGTGTCTCCAAGATGTTACTGGGTCATTTATTACAGTCCAAGGTGTGCCCTGCAGCACTGGGAATGCTGTAAAGTTGGTCTGACGCAGAGTGGCTAACTCACACCCACATCTCAGTGTACAGTTTACCCTTTGAGTACTGCGAACTCTTGATTGTCTTTTGTACCGAACCGGCTGGCCCCTGATGATTCAGAGGTGCATAGGTGGTGACTCTCTAGGAGCATAATGAACAGGAGGTAACAGACACCATAATGAAGTGTCTTATGGGCTGTGCTGGAGAGAGGCCTGGGGGTGGGGAGCCATGGCAGGTGTGAGAGAGCACTTGGCCCAAATGTGGGGGTAGGGATGGAGCCCCAAAGAGAACTTGACTGAGTCTTGCTGTAACACTTCATGCCGAGTTGTGTCCGAGGGGAGGAGAAGCCAGAGCTGGGGCTGTGGAAGTGAGGTGGGACTAGGTTTGAACAGCTCTGAAACTCACACAAAGGAATCTAATTTTTAATCTCAAGAAAGATATTTATTAAACATTTATGGAGTGCCTACTATGTGCCAGGCCTGGTCTGGGCAATGGAGGTTCAACCATAAGGAAAACAGATAACAGTCCTGCTCTCTTAGAGTTTACATTCTGCTTAAAAATATGTCAGGTGGTAAGGACTATGAAAAAGAAAAAAAACAGTGACAGTGCTGGATGGGGGCACTGTTTTATGTAGGGTGGTCAGGGAGGGTTGCCCTGACGTGATGACATTTGAACAAAGAGCTGAAGGAAGGGAGCAGAGAGCCATGTGCATATCTGCAGGAAGGGCTTCCAAGTCAAGGGCACCAGCAAAGCCAAGGCTCCCAGGTAGAAGCAGGCTTAGTGGTTCCAGGAATGGTAAGGAAGGCTGGGTGAGTGAAGTGGGGCAGCAGCGGGTTGGGGATGAGGCTCAAGATAGCAGAGGGTCAGATCATGAAGGGGCATGTAGGCCACTATAAAGAACTTGGCTTTTACTTGGGATGCCACTGGAGGCATTTGAACAAAGGGGTGACTTGATCTAACAGGTTTTAATAATACCACTCTGGTTTTTATATAGAAAACAGATTTGGGAGGGGTACACGAGTGGAAAAGAAGAGAGACAAATTAGGAGGTTCGGTGGTCCAGATAAGAGATGGTGGCATGGACTAGGGTGTGGCTGGTAGGAATACAGAAAAGCAGAAAGAAATGAAAGGTTTGTAAGCAAGATGAAATTTGTATTTTAGAGAAGTGACTGTAATGGTATGAGGGAAAAAGTTGGTGGGCCAGAGGTAGAACAGAGTCCAGTTACTGCTCTGTCAAGGCAAGAAATGATGAGTGGCGTGGAGTGGACATTTATTTAGTGGTCAGCATACCTTCTCCCATTAGTGCATCCTGTTTGGGGAAACAATATAATCATGAGGCCAAGTAATAAATATGGGAAACCCATTAAGCAGAGGAATCCGACAACCATCTGTTACTAACCGGAGGGGCTGTATGTTTAGAGGACAGAGTAGGCAATGGGGAGAAGGTGTTACTTGTCACAACCTTACTTAAAATGTCTAACTTGGCCCAACCCCTTTTTCCTTGCTGACCACTGCCCATCCCAAGTGCAGCTTTGGTAATCCCTGGATTGGATTCCCGCTCTTTCTTCTCCCATCCCAATGGTACTTACCTCTTCAGACCCGTGCATAGCCTGCCTTGAAGCCTCTCTCCCCGTCTTCCTTACTCTGAATGCCTGTAGCACCTCCCCTTACTATGTATTGTCTCATAATCATGCTCTAATAAATAACACATTTTAAAATAAACTGAAACCTATTCAAGGACTACAGTGTTTTTCATTTGCATTTTTATTCTGCCACAGTGCATAAGGTACAGCCAGGCGCTAGTAAATACCTAGTGTCATCTTATCTGCCACAGTCAGATCCATCACCTTGATCAGAAAAGTCTCCTGTTTCAGCCCTTATCTTTGGGAAACTTTGGGAACATGGCTGCGGTGTTGTGCAGGAATATGATCTGGAGGAGCTAATGTATGTGTGGATGAGTTCATGTACCTTATTGGTAGGGGCCCTCCTGACTTCTCTAAAATTCAAATCTCAACTCAGTCAGGAAACAGATGTTTATAGTGTGGCTTAGGCATTTGCTGGATGCTGATGTTTTAAAGTTAAAGAAAATAAAATATAGTCCCTGACATCATGATGCTCACCATCTAACCAGAGAAACAAGCATTAAATAGATTAGTAGGTTTATTTGAATAATTGTGGGTGTCCAAAATTGCTTAAAGCACATAATATGGGGGATTGATCCTCTGATGGGCCATCGAAAGACTGAGGAAGGTCTATTAGTTACACCTGAGCTATGAAATGGAATAGCAAAGGAAAGATGGCTAGGAAGGTGGGGAGACAATGATACCCTCCAGAAAACGAAAGGGGGCTCAGTTCAGCTATAGCTAAGCACACAGGGCAAAGGGTACAAAAAGGCTGAAACTTGCAGGGAGTCTTCTCTCACTGCTGCAGTGAACTCACAGCTCTGCTTTCAATGTCCTTTCACACTAACTGTCTTTACCATATTTTACTGTACACTTTTTTGAGACAGAAATCTAACCAGGACTAAAGGAGATATTTCTGGTAGGGTGTGGCAGCAGGTGTCTCATGGCTTAACAAGACCTAGTGAGACAAGACGAAAGTCAACCCGTGAGCAGCAGAATAACAACTGGGGAACCTCAGCCAACCTAGTTTCAGTGGGGTGGTAATGGAGAATTGATTGGAGGTGGGTAAGAAGCATGAGAAGATCTTTGACCTATCAATTCCAATTATAACTAGCTATCCTACAGAAATTCTTGCATATTTACATTAAGACTATATTGCAGTAATGTTTATAGTAGCAAAATATTGGAAATAATCCAAATGTCTGCTAACAGGGACTGGTCTTCATTCAAGTATTTTTTAAGCATCCCTATGTGCTACGCATCGTTCTAGGCACTGGGCATATAACCAATCAAGTTAGACAAAATCCCTTTTCTCACAGAGCTCCCAATGGGGGAGACGAGAAGTTAACGGGACTAATCTTAGATCGTTGTCAGAAATACAAGTGACCTTTTTATCTGAATCTGTTTGTTTCCTGATTCAGGTGCAGGAATCTGGGCAATGAGAGATCCCTGTACTAGAAGAAAAATTAAACGTGGTAAAGGGAGGTGTCAAGAACTTTTCTGAGGAGAGTATGTTTGAGATGAGCCCTGACTAATGAGTAACTGGTTGTCGACCATGTGGTGATCCTTGGGAAAGGGTGGGTAACAAGCATAAAGGCCCAGAGTGGGAATAAGCTGATGTATTCAGGGATCAGCCAGGCAGATCAGCGTGACTGGAGCCCAGTGAGTGGTATGTTTGAATCTTACTTTTAGTAAAAAATCTTACTTTTGCTCTTGGTTTTAGGCAATGAGTATAATATGATACAATTGTACTGTGGAATACAATGAAGCAATTCAAAGGGATAAGGTGAAGTTATATGGGAAGATCTCCAGGATCTGTAGTTAAATGCAAAAAGCAAGTTGTAAAACAGTATATTTCACAAAATAAGACTGTGTGTACATGAAACATGGAAAAAGGACTCTTACGTGTACATACCAAACCGTCAAGAGTGTTTTTTTTTTCTAGGAGGTAGGATTGGTGATGGGGGGTGAAGGTAGGCTGTCATTTTTTTCCCTACTATATTTGGATTTTATAATGAAGTACATGAGCAGTGAGGAACTGGTGATTGTATAAAGAGGCTTGGCTTTGAAGGAGAACACAGCTAGGTAGGGGTACAGGATTGCAGGACCTATTATCCATCATGACTTTCCTGTCTGCCATACTGGATCCTTTACAAAATTATGTAAACAACTAGCATATTTAACCCGACATTGCCCCCTCAGGATATCAAACATGTGATCTCCACTTCTGATGACCCTACAGTATGTTCCCAGTATCGCCACTGAGAATATTTGTGGGGTTGATCCCTAGTTGAGCAGGAATGTGATCCTACAGGAATCAGTGACATTCAAAGATGTGGCTGTGGACTTCACCCAGGAAGAATGGCACCACGTGGACCCTGCTCAGAGGCGCTTGTACAGGGATGTGATGCTGGAGAACTATAGCCACCTGGTCTCTCTTGGTAAGGACCACATCTTGGTGTCTTTCCTGTTGGCAGGTCTTTCCTTTCTCATTTGCTAAGGCTGTGGGGCTCATAGATCAGGTAACTGAGCAAGAGGTTCAGGGTCAGAGCTTGTTCCTCTTCAGCACCTAGCTTTACAGGTTTCTGAGCCTGCTGTTGAGGTAAAGGTCTTTCTTTTGAAGAACTGGAAATAAGTCATTTGATTGCATGACTCCTCAAGTTACACCTTTTTTCTCCTTCAGAGTTTCTGAGGATCAAGTAGTACTGACTTGTTAGGAGGGGGTCTTTGTTCACTTGACCAAACAACCAAATCTTGTGTATTTGCCCATGAGCAGGATATCAAGTTTCCAAGCCAGAGGTGATCTTCAAATTGGAGCAAGGAGAAGAGCCATGGATATCAGAGGGAGAAATCCAAAGACCTTTGTGTCCAGGTAAATGAGCGAGAGTCAGGCATGTGGAAGTTAATGCAGACAGCGGCATGGCTGAGGGAGGGGGACACACCTCCAGGTGGCTGCTCTGGAAGCCCCCAGGCCTGAGGAGGAGGCTGAGCCATCTGGAGCACACCTCTCTGTGTGCCGTCTTCCGATAGGGCGCTGCTGCTGCTGGTCAGCCTAAGAGGAAAAGGCTACACTCAGAAGACCATCTCTGTGTATATTGTAACCCTACTTGCTGGACTGTTTCTCCTCTGGTATCTTCAGCCTCCCTTCATTATTTAGAAGCTCCTTTTCTTTCTCATTCACTAATGAATTGAACTGTGTCTCCTCCTTGTTTTGTCTTGTTGCTCCCAGTCAGTGGCCCCAGATTTACAGGAAATACCTAAGCCTTGTTCCTTCCTCCCTCTATAACTTGCCTTCAGAACTCTTCCCCTGTCTGTGCTCTTTCCTCCAACACCTGTATGGAAAGCAAGACCATCTTCCATCCCATGTTCTTGCCAGTTTGGTTCACTGCCTCTCTCCACGGTTCCTGGAGTATCATCCTGTCCTGGTCTCCCAGCTTGCTAAGTACTTACTTCTTGGCTTTAGATTCCTGGCTTTTCTTGCTTTCCCCCTAAGCACTTCTGCCTTAAGGAGTCACTCTCCAGCTTTCTCCCCTTTCTTTCCATATGACCACCCTAAAAGGGTGCTTGCCTTCTGGTAGCTGCAGCTCTTTATGCTGTGATGTAGGCTCAGAAATCATCTTTCCTGTACCCCAGTCACTTCTTTTCCTTCTTACAGGACCCTTCCACTTGGAAGTCCATGCAGTTCTATTTAGATACATGAAGTCTAAATTAATCATCTTTTATCCCATCCCCAGCCAGCACATTTTGCTACCTTGCCCATTACCCATTTGTCCTTTGCCTGTTAGAAACCACTGGATTTCTACTCTCTCAGGCCAGTTTAGTCTTTTTCAATCCAGGTTGTCTTCCTCCTTTGAGAAGATCTTAGATTTTACTGCCTTTTAACTTACACTAGTGGCACCCAAAACCAGGCCCCAGGTGTAGATTAATTCCCAGTTGAAATTGCTAACTATCTTTTCTTTTTGTAATCTATATTGGATTTTTATAATCATAGCTTTATTGAGATATAATTCACATGCCATAAAATTCATCCTTTTTAAGTGTACAATGTAGTAGTTTTGTGGATATTTACAGAATTGTGCAACCATCACCACTCTCTAATTACAGAAAATTTACCCCAAAAAGAAATCCTATACCCATTAGCAGTCACTCTCTATTCCCCATTCCCCCCAGCAACCATTAATCTGCTTTTAATCTGCATGGATTTGCCTACTCTGGATAGTCTACATAAGTGAAATCATACAGTTTGTAGCCTTTTGTGACTCACTTCTTTCACTTAGCATAATGTTTTCAAGGTTTGTTTATATTGTGGCATATATTAGTACTTCATTGCTTTTTATGCTGAGTAATATGCTATTGTATGGCTATACCACATTTTGTTTATTCATCACTTGGTGGACCATAATGGATTTTAATACTTTATCTTCATAGCCACCCACCTCTGACAAAACGTTGCTGTTACTGCCTGTACCTCCTTACAGGAAACAGAAACCTCCCCTTGATTTAAAGGTCCCTCCCATCGTATTTTCCAGTATAATCTTTCTGTTCCTGCTAAAATAAGCTCACTTTAGTATGGACTTCTTTTTGATGTTCTCTATAGTAGCATACACTTTCCCTCATTAGATAACACTTTCTGCCTATCCAAAGCCATCTATTCTTTAAGTTCAAGGTCTGTCTAATTCATGAAACTTGACATATACTAATATTTGTTTCTTCCTTCCCTGATCACAAGTACCATTTATATCATCTCTACTACACAAACTCAGATATAATAATATATTATCTGATGGTTTTGCTTTTGGTTAAAAAGATGGAGTCTTCTTTCTAGTCTTAGATTTCAAGCCCCTGCATGAAGAGTCTGTTTATTATATTTCTGTATATTCTATCTGTATTGCAGAGCATATGGTAGGCAGTCAGAAATGACTTGACTGATTGTATTGGAATCTGGGAAGGAACTTTCTTATTCATTCATTTCAACAAACATTTCTTGAATGTCCTTCTAAGAAATATTCTAAAAGAAATACAAATCCATTCTTTGTCCTCAGAAATTTAGAATTGAGTCTTGTTCCAGGGTCATGAATTTTGGAGTTTAGGGCCCCTTAGTTGCTGGTTTTTTCCCTTCTAACATTTTATTATACAATTTTTCAGACATATGAAAAGTTGAAAAAATTACACAGTGAACACCATGCATCTACCACCAAGATTCTATAGTTGTTAACATTTTGTTATATTTGCTTTATTCACCTATCTATCAATCCTTCTTACTTTTTGATTCATTTCCAAGTAAGTAGTAGGCATATGTACATTTCACTCCTACATGCTTCAGCATCATTAACTAAAGTTCAGTATTTGTTAATGGTTCTTTCTTTTTAAGAAAACATTACATAAAATGAAATGTCCAACTCTGATATGTACCATCTGTTTAGTTTTGATAAATGTACTCATCCATCTAATCCAAACTCTTACTGATATGAAACACTTTGATCACTCCAGAAACCTCCCTCCCCTTAGTTTGTAAAGGTTACCATTCTTAGAACCTAGAAATTATTTCTCTGGTATAAGTATTTTGAAGTTAAACAGGAGGTTAGGGAACAGTTTATTAGGCAAATTAAAATAAATCCTTTTGGACAAGGGAGGTGATTAATATAGAACCAGAACTCAAATAGACTAAAGCCACAGCCCCATTGTAAAGGCAAGGATCATCTGCCTCCCGAAATAACAGTTTTTAATCAGATTGCAAAGTATAGCTCTTGGTCTCCAAATACATTATAGAATCATTGCAGTCAGGTCACTACTGGCTGCAGATTTTTTTCAGCAGGATTTAAAGATCTAGAACCTCAGAGGTGACTTTAAAGAAACTATGAAATAGATGTATTAGGAAAATAGATTTTGTGATGGTTTGTAAAATGGACAGGAAGCGTGGAGAGCAGATAGGATCCTGCATGGTGGACTGTGATCCTGTACCATTTGTATCTCTTGTGCTCACGTATTCCCTTAGCCCCTAGCCAGTGCTCCTAGGTGGGCTTCCTCATTCTGGACTTACTATACACTCTGGCTTTGCAGTCTACACTGTCATCTCTTTTCCATCCATTTCAGGTCTTCTCCCCAAGCTACGGGGCTAATTTCAAAACAGAACCATATGTAATTTATATCTCTTTCATTTACTCATTACTACTCTAGCAGTTTATTTAAACAGGAGGAAATAGGGAACTTTTGTACTTCGGATTTCTTTCAGACTGGAAGACCAGGCCTGAAGCCAAATTGTCAAATCTTCAGCAGAGGATATCTGAAGTATTCCATAGCACCTGTGATCTCTCACATGCCACATTAGAAGATTCTTGGGGTGTTAGTAGCCAGTTAGAGAGGCATCAGCAAAACTGGAAGAGATATCTGGGGCCAGAGGCCTCCACCCCGAAGAAAATACTCACACCAGAGGAAAGTTTTGAGCAAAATAAATTCGGTGGAAACTCTAGATTGAACACAAACCTAGCTACACAACTGAACATTCCTTCAAGACCTAGTGAATATGATTCACTTGGAAGCAATTTGGGACATAATTCAGACTTACTTAATCAGAATAATATCCTTGCAAAAAAGAAACCTTATAAATGTAATAAGTGTAGAAAAGCCTTTATTCATAGATCATCACTAAGTAAACATGAGAAAACTCATAAAGGAGAGGGCACTTACCCCAATGGTGCAGATCAGGGAATTTATCCTGGAAAAAAACACCATGAATGTACTGACTGTGGGAAAACCTTCCTCTGGAAAACGCAACTCACTGAGCACCAAAGGATTCACACTGGGGAGAAACCCTTTGAATGTAATGTGTGTGGGAAGGCCTTTAGGCATAGCTCATCCCTTGGTCAGCATGAGAATGCTCATACTGGAGAGAAACCTTACCAGTGTAGTCTTTGTGGGAAAGCCTTCCAGCGCAGCTCCTCCCTTGTTCAACATCAGAGAATTCACACTGGAGAGAAACCCTACCGTTGTAATTTGTGTGGGAGGTCTTTTAGGCATGGCACATCCCTCACTCAACATGAGGTCACGCACAGTGGAGAGAAACCCTTCCAGTGTAAGGAATGTGGGAAGGCCTTTAGTCGATGTTCCTCTCTTGTGCAGCATGAGAGGACTCATACAGGAGAGAAACCTTTTGAATGTAGCATATGTGGGAGGGCTTTTGGTCAGAGCCCATCCCTTTATAAACATATGAGGATTCATAAGAGAGGCAAGCCTTACCAAAGCAATAACTACAGCATGGATTTCAAGCATAGCTCATCTCTTACTCAAGATCAAAGTACTCTGACTGAAGTGAAATCTTATCATTGTAATGACTGTGGGGAAGACTTCAGTCACATTACAGAGTTTACTGACCACCAGAGGGTCCATACTGGAGAGAACCCCTATAATTGTAAGCAGGACTTCAGTCAACAACCTAATTCTCATCCTGGAGAGAAACCCTACCACTGTAATGTATGTGGAAAAGCTTTCAAAAGGAGTACAAGTTTCATAGAGCATCACAGAATTCATACTGGAGAAAAACCCTATGAATGTAATGAATGTGGAGAAGCCTTCAGTCGGCGCTCATCACTCACTCAACATGAGAGAACCCACACTGGAGAGAAACCCTATGAATGTATTGACTGTGGGAAAGCCTTCAGTCAAAGTTCATCCCTCATTCAGCATGAGAGAACTCATACTGGAGAAAAACCCTATGAATGTAATGAATGTGGGCGAGCCTTCCGAAAGAAAACCAATCTGCATGATCATCAGAGGATTCATACTGGAGAAAAACCCTATGCTTGTAAGGAATGTGGGAAAAACTTCAGTCGAAGCTCAGCTCTCACTAAACACCAGAGAATTCATACTCGAAATAAACTCTAGGAACCCTGAAATTAAGGAATGTGCAGAAAGCTTTAGCTAAAATATCAGTCTTACTCAGTATCAGAGGATTCTCACTGGAGAGGAAGCTTAAAAATGTAATGAATTATGTGTGTGTTTGTATGGTGTGTGGAGAAAACTCTGTGCTAGTAGATAATACTTTTTTAATAAAGCTACATTCTCAGATATGATTACAGACTTTTGTAAAAACAACTACAAACATATAACCATTTGGAAATGATGTGTCTATATATTGGACTTTATAAAGCTTTTGAACTTATGTATGCAGGGGATCACCAACTTTGAACAGTTTGACTTGTAACTCTGTTTACACCCTTTTTAAATAAATTTCCTGTAGTAATGACCAAAACTCAATTTTAAAACTCCTTGACAACTGCATTCAACTGCAGCTCTTATATTAAATTCACCATGGAAACCATTTCCTCCTCCAGGAATTCACCATTCAAAAAATTAGATCAACTGGTCCAATCACTTCCTTATAGAGATGAAGACACTGAAAGCCAAAGATGTGAAGTGGTTTGCACAGTATGAAATAATGTCAAAGCTGGGTGCTACCCTACTGTTACGGAATTTTATAGACTTAGTTTCAGAAGACCCAAAGGAGATCACTGGTTTGTGTGTGGAGCCTGGCCCAGATCCAACAATATGACTCTCAGTGCATCTTCATTGACAGGGAGGGAGTCCAGAATATATGTGTTGCTGACTGAGCAGAGGATTCTCTAGTCTTAGTAGCCATGCACAATGCACTTAAGAACACCCAGCCTTCTAGGCCTCATGAAATGCACCCTTGTAACATCACTGATTTATTTCAATAAATAGCCTGCTTAGTTGAATGGGAGTCAGTTTGTATTTTTCAATTTTCAGAACTTGGCTAAGATTAAAGAGTGGCGCATCAAGGAGGAGGGATTAACTGCTAAACTCATCACAGCCAGGTGAGTTAATGGCTACCATTTATTGAATGCTTACTGCTTGAAAGACGTTGTGCTAAGTATTTTGTAGCCATCATTTCACTTAATCCCTACAACTCCCCATTCTAGGGTGTGTGGTAGCTCTTGTCTTTGCCCAGTGTTTCTCTCTCTCTTCCTTTTTTGACAATCCCTGCTTACTGAGCACAGGAGCACAAGTGAGGCCATCCCTGGGGCTCAGTGATAGTTCTAGGGGTAAGTACATGACTTAGTTGAGTCAATCTGAGGCCTTCCCCAGAACTTTTCAAAATAGTGTTAGCAGGGACATTTTAGTTTTGGGCTGCTGAGCTGGAAAGATGAAAGCCTAGAGCTACCTGGAGCCTGAATCCTTACCACAGACGAGGACCAACTGACATGGTGTTCTCATTTCTAATCCCTGAGGTCTGGCTCAATTTCTGAAGCCCATCCTGGGATTTAGTAGGCTCCCTGCTATCAGTCCAATAATTCTCCCTTTTTGATTAAGGTAATTTGTCAGATGTTACTTGCATTAAAGAAACCTAATACATGTATTATATCCCTGCTTTATAATGAGGGAAAACCCAGAGAGGTAAAGTAATTCACCTGAAGTAATACTCCCCATGGCAGATTCAGCCTTCAAATTCAGGCTTCAAATGTCCGGCCACAAAGGCAAAGCTGTTAACCTCTAACTGATGTGTCCAGAGCCATGTTATGTTCAAGGAGCTGCATATAATGCTGCATCATTTGAGGGGGAATGCATGAAGGGATACAGCAATAGGTTAGGTTGGAGACCAAGCAGAAACAAAATGATGAAGGGCCTTGGAATGCCTTTCTTGTTTCAGTAAATTCACCCATGACCCTCACACCTTAACATGTTGTTTACATATACCCACACTGTAGATAAAGTCTTGCTTGTATCATCCTTGAAAAAAAAAGATGTTTCTCAAATATTTTTCCATGTTGTTACACATTGGTAAGATCTCCTTAGTAAGTCCCCTACTGTCACAACATATTTGGATTGTTTTGATAGTGGTTTTTATAATGACATTGATTACTTTTAACTTCTTAAGCAAAAGTTTTTTTCCTATAGATTTTTTCTTAAAATATCCAAAAGGGAATTACTGGGTCAGCATGTATAGGTTAGTATAACCAGATGATGTGAGATACATGGTGCAGAAATAATAGTCTCAAAATTGCACAAGATATAAACTGGATACACTGTGCAGAAATAATAGTCTCAAAATTGCAGGAGGGAGCCAGGAGAAAACCAGCCTCCCACTCCTGGTGCCTGGGTGTGTCTGGGCAAGGGCTCCAGGGTAAGCATATGTCCGCCAGGGCATCTAGCCCACCTCTGTGCCATCAGGGAAGGTAAAAAAACACTTCTGCAGCTCTTGGCGTATTAATGTTGGTGGTGCCCAGTGTTTTGTAGCTGCTGAACTATTTCTTAGCTGTTAAATGCATATGATGATGCTTCAGGGAACGTTTTTCTTACTGTCCTAGTTCAATTAAGTTGATCTCTTAAATCTTCCTAGATTACTGTTAATGTCCTTCATGTTGCTACACTTTGCATTTGTGATTATTTGGTTTCCCCCCACTCCCACCCCTCCCTACCCTGCACTAGATTGTGAGTTCTAGGAAGGCAATGTCTATGTCTATTTTGCTACCTTTTTTTTGTTGTTGTTCCTCTGCTTATCACAATGTCAAGTACATAGTAGCACTTAATATCATCTTGTTCAGTGAGTGATGGGGTGGAGATTTGTTGATAGACAAAGAAGACCAGCTTATAAATGAAAAGGTGCTCAAGTTTGAAATTAGAATATTGTAAAAAAAAAAAATTAGTAAGATGCTATTTCATACCCCTTAGGCTGGCAAAAATTTAGAAGTCTGACAAGGAGAACATGTGAAATTTTATACACTACTGGTGAGAAGGTAAATTGGTATAATAATTTTTGGGACTAATTTGGCTATATCCAGTAAAATTAAAGTATACCACATGACCCAGCAATTCCACTTTTAGATATACATGCTAGAGTAGAAATTCCCATGTGAGCACACAGACAGGGATGCTTACTGCAGCAGTGTTTGAAATAGCAAAAATAACACAACACATATCTGTAAATTAGGTTAATAAATCATGGCATATTCTTATAATTTAATACAATATAGTACTTAAATGAAGGACCCAGAGCACCTGGGCAAAAAAAAAGAAGGGAAGAAAACATTCTTGCCCTGCCTGTTCTAGTCCTGTTTCCATGCAGCTGGATGTGGCTGGAGAAAGATGGGGCCACAGTGACTAGTCCCACTTTAAATTCTTGACTGCTAAATCTCAAGCATTTATTTCCCTAATCAAGTCATTACCCCAGGCTCCTCAGCTACTTTTATAGCTTTTCTCTCAATCTTCCCAGCTTCATCTTTTCCGGAACACCTAACACCACCTGACGTTCTAAATATTGTATGTCCTTCTCAAGAAGGTAAGCTCCATGAGATGTTTTGGAGCCCGGGGGGGAGTAGGCACAACTTAGAAGTGCACAAAGAGCAAGTGAACAACAGCTTGATGATAGAGGGCAACAACTTTTGTATCTTCTGTTCAGTGTTGTGTCCCTGGTACAAGAGATACTCAAATATATAATGAAGTGCTGCACCACATATACATGCATTAACAAGGCTAACATATTGAAAATAAAGTTGAGGGATATGTACAGTTGGATATAACTTTAAAATGCCTATTCTTTATTAATGCATGTGAAGTAAAAAGAGAGTATTAAAATATCAGCTTCGAGTAGTGGTTTCCTCTGGAGCTAGAGGGAAGAAGGATAGGAAGGAATAAAAAGCTTAAGCAGTCAGATTTTTTAAAAATGCAAGTGAGGCAGAATATTAATATTTGTTAAAAGAGGATGTATAGATGCTTGTTCTATGTGCCTCTCTGAATGTTCAAACTCGTTTTCAGTTAAAGTCATCCTCCTTGCTCTTATCTCTTTTGCCACAAAATTACCTGCTTGGTTCCCCTCAGGGCACGTACCTGTCTGCCTTGTACATCCCAAATGCTGGAAGGACTTAGGAGAGGGAAAAATGGGCATTCATGCTTCCAAGGCTGAGAAGCTGATCCAAGCCCAAGATTGAAGAAAGGGATCTTAGCACTGTCAAGATGGAGCAAAGTCATTTCCATTTTAAAGTCACTGCCTTTTTAGGGACTTACGAAAAGAAGGGGAGGGCAGGGGAGTAGTGGGCTTCCTATAGCTAAGGAACAAAAGTGATTATTTGCAATTGTTGGAAGGAGAGAACTAATTTTTGCTAATAAACTTAAATGAAAACCCTGTAATTTGGAAAAAAAAATTTTTGTGTGTGCAAGATTTAATGTATAAAAGAGCCAAGAAATTTGGACCTGAAATACAGATGGTAATTTTTGCACAATGAACAGATAAGTATTAAGTGTACCAATAATTAATGGGGCTTTTGTTTTACTATGTGCATTAAGAAACTAGCAATTAACAATTGTTCTTGAATTTTAATGCTCATTTTCAAAAGTTAAGTGTTGTCACGGGGATTTGGCAGAGACTTTTCTGTTTGCTTGGAATTGCTGATAAAACCCCAAAGATGAAAACAATGTGTCATGTTCCCCTGCATCCTAAAGGGTACCGCAAGGGCTGGGCACACTGTCCCACAGGACTCCCTAGGTAGGAGATTTGCATGGCCTCTGACTCGGGCAGCCATTGACATATTATCATGTATAAGGTTCAAATACAGAGGATATGGGCCTTACTGTTGTCAGGTGAAGCCTCTGCCCCTCCCCATGGAACTGGGGGACTCAAGCACCAGGAGAATGACTGGAGATATTCGGAGTATATGAAATCACTGGACCTTGGTGTCTCCATTCCTAGCAATACCTGACAGGCCCACTTGAGAGCTTCCACCTGGAGTTGTTGCCACAGCTTGCCAGAAGAGTGAGGATGCGGTGGTAAAGGGGTGGAGAGAAATCACACAGATAAGTGCCTGCAAATGTCGAAATTTCTGAAGGCAGAAGGCTGCAGCTGGAGTAGCCTCCAGTAGCAAAGCGTGAAGCCCTTTGAGGGTTCACATTTGTGCCTAGCAAGTAAAGGATAGGACCACTGCATCCGTTTTCTTTGCTGCCAGAGATTGTAAGACAGGATTTAAGTGGATCTTGGATAGGGTGACCATATAATTGATAGTCTACCCAGGAGGACCCTTGGGAATGAAGACAGGAAGCCGGGGCTGGGCTCAAAAAACCGGACAAATGTTTATTCTGTGCTGGAGCTCCCAGGAGAGGGGAAGAAAGAGTGGCAGGAGTCATAGCGTTGAGTCCCAGGGGCTGCCTGGCCAAACCAGAGTTGACCCACCTAAAAAGGGTTAGAGGGAAGGATTGCATGGGGCCAAAGGGGAAATTAGGCTGCTCCACTGTCTGGGGTGCAGCTGAACGCCGCCCTTAGAGAGCGGTACAGCTCAATGTGAGGAGCTGCTCTGTACAGCAGGCCACCCGCGCCAGGCCAAAGAGGACAAACGCGGAAGAGGGGCACCTTCCTTCTCCTTCACCCTCACCCAATCCACGCTCAAGAGGAGCGGGCCAAGCATGGAAATCTGTGAATGAAGTATGGGTCTGTTGTTTTAAACTGAGCTAGACCAAGTTTTAACAACCACAAGCACAAAAGTGCTTTTCCTCGGGTTAAGGAATCCAAAAGGGGATTTGTCAGCGTGGTGGGGGTGAGAAGTCCTCACAATGGTGACACCACACCGGTTCAAAGGGTGGGTACCACCAATTAAAAATATTTAATAACAGGAATATCTGGATGCGCCCTATAAAGAGCTGTTAACGGAGACACACTTGCGGCCCCCGACGTTTTCCGAGCGCTGGGTGGGAGGCGCCGTCCGCCCGGTGCGGTCTGCACGTGCGCCAAGGGCGCGGCCTGAGCACGCGCCGCCGCGTGGCGCAGCTGGAGGCTACGTTCCCGGGAAGCGTTCGCGGCGGCGCCCTTCTGCCTCCGGGTCGGCGGGCCCCGCAGCCCACGCGGACTAACCTGGGAGAGGAGTGAGGCTCTGGCGCTTCGCGCGCGTAGTTTGGCCCCCCTCGGCTGGCACTCGGTGCTCTCTGCCCTAGGAGCAGGGCTGAGAGAGCGAGGCCTTGGGCACGCGCGGCCTCTGCTCAGCCCTCCGCTCGCGCGGCCAGCCTACCCGCCTGCAGTGGCTGCCACCATACAGCCATGTCCCTTGGCCAGAACACCCCAGGGCTGAGCTCCTCCTCTCTTCTTCTCTTTGCCTGGTGGCCGGACGCCGCGATCTCTTCTCATGTGAGCTACTGGACAAAAAGGGGTAAGTTGAACCATATGAGATTGTCTAGGTAAGTAGAGAAACTCCAGGTAACAGTATCTCTTTCTGAAAAAGGGGGGCTTTTCCTGAGCAAGTGTAAGCTTCTGCTCCCTGAAACAATGTAAAAAAAACAGACACCATCTCCTCTTCTCACCTCCCTTCTGTTCCCATTCTTGAGACAGGAAGGGCCTGAGCAGGCAGGCTGGAGGGAGAGTAATGAAGCCTTGATGAAGGGTTACACTCCCAGTAATGGTGGTCTACATAATTAGGGCCAACTCTTACATAGTTGAATGAAATATTGAAAAAAGAAAAGCTTTCCCAAAGAGCTAATAGAAGAATTTGGAATCAAACTCTAAGAGAAGCAAGAGACTAAATTCATAATTTCAGCACTCAAAGTTGCTTTTGCCAGAAGGCATTTGCTGATGGAAAGAGACACCTTTGAAACCCAGCTGTGAAGTTAGGGTACTCGCAGAATAAGGGGTATGAAAGTGCTGAAACTGGCAGTCTGAATGTTCACTCCACATTTGAACAGGGGCTCTGAATGAAGAAAATGTTGAACTGGAGATAAACAAGCTCTGGCAGACATGTCTCCCAAATTCGGGTCTTCTTGGAGCTATAAGGAACCTCAGCCTTCAAACTGTGTAACATTGACCAGATTAGTAGTGTACCTAGGTGCCTGACAAAAGTAAATGAAAATGATCCTTAGAAAAAAGTATGATCGCTTCAGGCACCAAAGTATTCACCCTACCCCATCCTTTTTTTAGTAACTTCCAGCCCATTGTCAAAGAGAACTAGATCTATAAGGAAATAAGACAGTATGAAAGAGAACGTGCAGAAATAAGAGACAACAAATACAGACACAAACACTTGAGATATTGGAGTTATCAGAGAAAGTATAAAATAGCAAATATTTTTAAAGATAAAAGACTTAGAAATGTCTACAAAAACAAGAAAGCTTAAAAAGATAACATAGCAGATTTTAGAAAATAACCAAATAGAACATTTTGAAATATAGCTAATTAAAAACAATAACAACTATGTATTTAACAGAAAATTAAACAAAGAAGAGAGAATTAATGAACTGGACTGTAGGTGAGAAGAAATTGTCTAGAAAGTAGTACACAGACAAAAGAGATGGAAAGTACAGAAGACAGACATATGCACCCCTATGCTTATTGCAGCACTATTTACAATAGCCAAGAAATGGAAGCAACCTAAGTGTCCATCAGTAGATGAATGGATAAAGAAGATGTGGTACATATACACAATGGAATATTATTCAGCCATAAGAAGAAAACAAATCCTACCATTTGCAACAACATGGATGGAGGTAGAGGGTATTATGCTCAGTGAAATAAGCCAGGAGGAGAAAGACAAGTACCAAATGATTTCACTCATCTGTGGAGCATAAGAACAAAGCAAAAATTGAAGGAACAAAACAGCAGCAGACTCACAGAACCCAAAAAAGGACTAACAGTTACCAAAGGGAAAGGGACTGGGGAGGTGGGTGGGAAGGGAGGGATAAGGGAAATAACGGGAAGGCAGTATAGCACAGAGAAGACAAGTAATGATTCTATAGCATCTTACTACACTGATAGACAGTGACTGTAATGGGGTATGTGGTGGGGACTTGATAATGGGGGGACTCTAGTAACCACAATGTTGCTCTTGTAAGTGTATATTAGTGATACCAAAATAAAAAATAAAAAAGAGTATAAAGAAAAAGTACAGAAGATAAAGTTAAATACATTAAACCACTGGGCAAAAAAGTCCAACATAAATTTAATCAGATTCTCAGAAGGCAAATAAAACACTGTAAGAAATATTTGCAGAGATAATGGCTAAGAATTTTCCAAAGTGACAAAAGACAAACTAGATTTAAGAAGCCCAGTCAAACTCAAAAGAGGATGAAATTTTAAAAGTCCACAACTGGCTACATCATGGTGAAACAATGCAACATAAAAGGTAAATAATATCTTAAAAGCAATTGGAGAAGAAGAACAATTAACTTGAGAGAAGGAGCATCTGACTTCCCAGTAGCATAATTGGAAGTCATAGGAGTGACATCTGCATTGTTCTTAAAGTATCTGCCAACCTAGAACTCTGTATATAACAAACTACTTTTGATAATGGGGATACAAATCCCTTTTATACAACTAAAAACAGAATTTCGTCATGACCAGATCCTAACTAGAGGAAATTCTAAAGGCTGTATTTCATACAAAAGGAAAATTATTCCAGAGTAGCTTGTACTAAACATTCCTACTACAAATACCTAGAAGAGCTGGATAAAATACAAATACATGTATTTGAAGGCAGGGGAGAACTCCTGAGGCAGCCAGGATTTGAGGGTCCAAGATACCAAAAAGAAGGGAAGTTCAGTTCACTAAGGTAAGTCCAACATTCTCCGGCGCCTCCTGTCCCCAGAGGGACAGTTCACCATACCTAGGGACAATTGAAAGACAAAAGACTAGAAAACATTAAAAGCAGCTAAAGAAAAAAGGCATTTTACTTTCCAAGAGTAAACCCTGAAAAAATATGAAAACAAAAAACCCTTGTCATCCTCCTGGCATAAGCCAGGAGCTTGTTCCTCTTTATTTCTAAATAAAAGCCTCTCCCTGGCTCTCCTAAAAAAACAAACAATCAAAAACCTCACAGGTATCTAACAAGGTAGTGGATAGAAAGAGTATTTTATTAATTTGGAAGGTGAGAAAGAGTATGTGAGGGGATCCCTCAACCCCACAAATGCAGCTGGATTTGAGAGAGCTGTCCTAGAGTTCTCTCATCCAGTTGGGAGTCACAGTGTTGCTATTGGCTCTATTTGAGGGGTCAACGGAGGCATGAAATTGCAACTGTGATCCTGGCTTGAACCAGAGTAATGGGCCAGATGCCAGCTCTGGGCTTAGAGAAATCCCAGGATTCCTCAGCCACAGACACGGTGCCTCACCGTCCCCAACCTGGCCCAGAAGCAGCCCTGCATCTTCTGGAAAGGGGTAACTTTGACCTACCACACCCTTGCGGTAAAACCAGCCCCTGGGCAAGGGAGCAGGAGCGCAGCAAAGAAGCTGAAACAAAGGCAGGGAGAGAAAGGGACACTCATTTTCCTCCCCTCTTACTGTGTGTGACACTCCCCAGAGGTTGTCAGGTCAGTGGCATTTCTCTGCCCAGGGATCGGACTTGGCTGGGGCTGGGGATGGAGGTGACTCCACTGACTCAGAGATGCAGCAATCCCACTGGACAGCTATGGGTGAGACTGCCAAGAAGATTGTGTGGCCCTGGGGCCTTTCCATGGGACAAGTATGGCCTCCCTATTGGGGAGCTTTATGGATCACCTCCAGGCCCTGCAGGGTTCCTTACACCCTCTTCCACTTGCAAGGTCCCCACCTTCTGCCCCTGAAGCCCTTGCAGGGGTCAGTAGGGAACCAGATGTCCCATGGGGCTTGCAGAGATGCGGTGACCTCTCATCTGCGCCGATGAGTGAGCAGCTGGAGACCCAGGAGCTTGGAGATCCGGATGGGGGATGCAGGAAGGCTTGGAGTAAAAAGCTGGAATTGGAGAAAATGGCTAGAGGAGGGAGGCCAAGAGGAGAGTGGAAAGGGGTAGGGAGAGGAGGACAAAGGCAGGTGCAGGTGTGGGAAACAGAAAAACACCCCCAGGGGACCCTTCTTGGGAGTCTAAGGGTGATCCTGCACAAGCCACAGGGACTCTATCCTCTGTGCCCACCCACTCCCACCTTTAGCCAGGCCAGATTAGCTGTCAGGAAGGATATTTTTGGTCCTTTAACACTTTTATTTTCTAATTTCACCACACAAGCATTTTGGAGTGGGTATTAAGGCACAACATTGCCCGGCCCATCTGGGTACCTCGAATTCATGCTCCCTGTGCCTTAGGGAGGGAGGCGGACTCTACCCCTGCACCAGCGCGTTCCCCAGGCTCCTCTTGCTGATTCTTCTCAAGTACAAATCGGTGGTGTTACTGCTAGAGAAATCGGAATTCAAAGGAGGCTTGGTCGTTATGTGTGGTACAGTGGTTTTCAAATCAGAACATGGATCATAATTTCTTGAAGCTCTGGGTAAAACACAGATTTCTGGGCCCCAGCCTGCTATTTCTGATTTAGCAGGTTTGATCCAGAGCATTTGCAGTTCTAAAAACTTACCAGATGGTGCTGACACTGCTGGTCCAGGGACCACACTTTGTGAACTGCTGAGTAAGGTTATAAAAAATACAGCTACTTTCACTGGATGCTTTTTGTTTTTCAATCTAATACTTTATTCAAACTCTTAGTGAATTTTTCCAGCCATATCTTTTCCTCAGAGATGTCCAGACAACATTTCATAGAGGATATAGACCAAAATGGTAACAAGAATGGTAAGAATTAAATTGATTCAAGCTCATCAAGTCATATACATTTTATCCAGCTTTTTGTATGTCAATCATATCTTAATAAAGTGGTTTTTAAAAAACAATGAAAATGCTAAGACCTTGTGCTTTTCATTTTTTCTACAAAATTTCTTCAAGTATCTTGCTTGACTGTGTAAATTGAAAAGAAGTGTGTGTGTTAGCAACGAGGGGCAGTGCTGGGCTGGTCCTGGGTGTGTCCAAGTGATCGCAAGGCACAGGGACCCTTATGAGGCCCCCAAGAAGGGCTGTTTTCCCAGGTAAGAAAGGGGTGTGTCTCTGACAACTGCCCAGCAGGCCTAAGTCTGGAGCATTACTAAAACATCCCCAGCTGGGGACTGAGATGTACGGAGGGAGGAAGAGGAGGGGTGGCCGGCAGCTGGACTTTCCTGGACCTGAGGAGCGGACCGAGCGCCCTGCATGGGCCCTGGGCTTGGGGCTGGTAGAGTTGCCTGCAGGTGGTGGTTAAATGTCATTCTCCAAAAGCCAGATTGAATTGCCAGATTCTATTTATCTATGAGTGGGAATTTTAATTCATGCCTAAAAAGCTACTCCTTTTCTGAATTTTTCAGAATGGCAATGCCCTCCTTTACTTTTCCTCAAAGTAAATACTCAGTCAAGCCTTATGTTAGGACTTACCAGTCTGTTACGTCTGTTGGCAAGTTGCAGTGAAAATGTTTATATTCATGTAAACTATTCCTCCTCCTCTCCCCTAGGAGTGATCATTTGTTCACCTTTACTTTTATTTACAACTGATCTTAAACCATTCCATTTTCCTCACTGCGGATCTTATTTTCAGGAACACTTTTCTTGTAAATAGATTGGGTTTGCTCCTTGAATTTTTTTTTCCATTTGTCAGTTTACTAGCATTGTTTTGTCTTAGAAGGTGTGACAATAAATGTGCAACCTTTGTGCTTCTCTGAGCCTCAGTTTGTCTTTTAAAAAATGAGGGTTCCATTGCCCTACTTGTTAGGGCTGATGGGAAGATTTAGTTTCTCTAAAGCACTTGGCACCGTGCTGAGCTTATTGTTGGTGTTTAAATGTGTTTAAACGGTATTTAATCTGTGTTAAACGGTGTTTAAAATGTGCAATCCCAAAGTGAATAGGTTGGGATTGTGGGGAAGGCTTCCAGTAGGCTCTGCCTTGAACGACCTGGTAACAAGGGCTGCAGGGCCCTGCCCGCTTCCGGGCCGGGGCGCCGCTTGCATGCCGGTGACCACCAGGGGGCGGTACCGAACCGCAGAGGGCGCAGGGGGTAGCTACAGGCCCTGCCCTGCGCGAGTTTGTTGCCAGTACCGCTGCCCTTCCTCGTTTACCTTCCTTTAAGTGATGCTGGAATTTCATAGCAGCGAAATGACGAGACAGTGGCCCTGGGAGCCTCCGTCCACGCCCCTGCCCCCGAGTGGACGAGATCTGGAGCACCCAGCAATAGGGGAGATCGGCGCCAGTGTCCGCAATGGCGAGACCACAATCAGGTGCTCAGCAGCTCCTTGAGCTATGCAGTTTTTTTATACAACTTTTCTTTTAAAAAAATTTATTTAAAAAAATTTCAAACCAGGAGAAACTAATTTAGTTTTTAAAACTAAATCAAATTTCTTCAGGATTAGATTCTGGTAGGTCAGTTTTATGTACATAGGCCATGTTGTCTGTTTCCCATTACATCATTTTAAGAGGCCCATAGTGCAGGCTTGTATCAAACGGTGACACTTCTGGGCCACGTGTAACAGTTTCCTCTTTCTCTCCCCACCAAAAAATCTGAATTTGATCAAGATGCTATAAGAAGCTATCAACCAAATCCAGGATGTGAGCCCAATAGCCTAGTTTCTCCAACAAATATGTTGTGTGGGGGGGAAAAAGGATATACTGTTGTAGCATAAAAGATTTATAATGGCCAAATACATTAGATAGACCTTGGTTGAATCCTGATTTGAATGAACGAATTGTAAAAAAACTTCTTTAAGACAATTGGGGAAATTTTAATATGGACTGGGCATTAGGTGATATTAAGAAATTACTGATTATTTTGTTGGGTGTGAGAATGACATGATTATTATTTTAAAGCATTTTAATAAGTTATAATATATTCAAGCAATGGAATATTCTACAATGGTGGAAGAGTATTAACTATATAGTCTCATAGATCACATTGGATAAATCTCAGAAATAATATGTTAGGTAAAACAATGATACAATTCACAAACCATTAATACCATGATATATATATAAGTACATAGGATATATAATATATATGCTAGATTTGCTTTTTCTCTTTATTGTATTAAAATACACAAAATTTACTATTGTAGCCATTTTTAAGTGTACAGTTCAGTGGTATTATATACATCCTTACAGTTGTGCAGTCATCACCACCATCCATCCTAATTACATCCTATGGAAGTAAATACATCCATTTACTTTTGTGTAGGGCTAAACAATAATCTAGTTTCATCCATCCTAACTTTTCTTTTATTTTAATTTTTTATTAAGGCGTTATTAATATACAGGCTTTGTTTCATTTTTATTTTTTTATTAAGGTATGATTGATATACATGATATACACTCTTATGAAGGTTTCACATGAAAAAACAATGTGGTTACTACATTCACCCATATTATCAAGTCCCCACCCATACCTCATTGCAGTCAGTGTCCATCAGTGTAGTAAGATGCCACAGAGTCACTGTTTGCCTTCTCTGGCCTACACTGTTTTCCCCATGACCCCCTACACCATGTATACTGAACATAATATCCCTCAATCCCCATTTCCCTCCCTCCCCACCCGCCCTCCCACACCCCTCCCCTTTGGTAACCACTAGTCCTTTCTTGGAGTCTGTGAGTCTGCTGCTATTTTGTTCCTTCAGTTTTGCTTCGTTGTAATACTCCACAAATGAGGGAAATCATTTGGCACTTGTCTTCTCTGCTTGGCTTATTTCACTGAGCATAATATCCTCCAGTTCCATCCATGTTGTTGCAAATGGTAGGATTTGTTTGTTTCTTATGGTTGAATAGTATTCCATTTTGTATATGTACCACATCTTCTTTATCCATTCATCTACTGATCGACACTTAGGTTGCGTCCGTATCTTGCCTATTGTAAATAGCGCTGCAATAGACATAGGGGTGCATATGTCTTTTTGAGAAATTGTATTTTTTTGGTAAATTCCAAAGAGTGGGATTCCCGGGTCAAATGGTATTTTTAGTTTTAGTTTTTTAAGGAACCTCCATATCGCTTTCCACAATGGCTGAACTAGCTTACATTCCCACCAACGGTGTAGGAGGGTTTCCCTTTCTCCACATCCTCACCAGCATTTGTTGTTGTTAGTTTTTTTGATGCTGGCCATCCTTACTGGTGTAAGGTGATATCTCATTGTGGTTTTAATTTGCATTTCCCTGATGATTAGTGATGTGTAGCATCTTTTCATGTGTCTGTTGGCCATCTGAATTTCTTCTTTGGAGAAGTGTCTGTTCAGCTCCTCTGCCCATTTTTTAATTGGGTTATTTGCTTTTTGGGTGTTGAGGCATGTGAGTTCTTTATATATTTTGGATGTTAACCCCTTGTCAGATATGTCATTTACAAATATATTCTCCCATACTGTAGGATGCCTTTTTGTTCTGTTGATGGTGTCCTTTGCTGTACAGAAACTTTTTAGTTTGATGTAGTCCCCATGTGTTCATTTTTTTGTTTGTTTTTTTTTTTGAGAGGGCATCTCTCATATTTATTGATCAAATGGTTGTTAACAACAATAAAATTCTGTATAGGGGAGTCAATGCTCAATGCACAATTATTAATCCATCTCAAGCCTAATTCTCATCAGTCTCCAATCTTCTGAAGCATAACGAACAAGTTCTTACATGGTGAACAAATTCTTACATAGTGAACCATGTGTTCATTTTTGCTTTTGTTTCCCTTGCTTGAGGAGATGTGTTCACGAAGAAGTTGCTCATGCTTATATTCAGGAGATTTTTGCCTATGTTGTCTTCTAAGAGTTTCATGGTTTCATGACTTACATCAGGTCTTTGATCCATTTCAAATTTACTTTTGTGTAGGGTTAAACAATAATCCAGTTTCATTCTCTCTCTTTTTTTTTTTTTTGCATATGACCCCCTACATGTAACAGTTTTGCCAACATCAGTTGTTGAAGAGGCTGTTATTTCCCCATTGTGTATGTCATTGGATCCTTTATCGTATATTAATTGACCATATATGCTTGGGTTTATATCTGGACTCTCTGTTCTGTTCCACTGGTCTATGGGTCTGTTATTGTGCCAATACCAAATTGTCTTGATTACTGTGGCTTTGTAGTAGATCTTGAAGACGGGGAGTGTAATTCTCCCCCAATTTATTCTTCCTTCTCAGGATTGTTTTGGCTTTTCAGGGTCTTTTGTGGTTCCATATGAATTTTAGATGATCCTAATAACTTTTCATCTTGTAAATCTGAAACTCTATCTATTAAACAATAACTCCATGTTCTGCCTTCCTCTCAGCCCCTGGAAACCACCGTTACACTTTCTTCATGATTTTTACTATTAAATTTAGTAAATTACTATACTTCATGATTTTTACTATTAAATTTAGTACATTATCTGCTAAATACCTCATGTAAATGGAATCATATAGTATTTGTCTTGTGACTGGTGTAGTTCACTTAGTACAGTATCCTCACAGTTTATCCATGTTGTGGCATTCTTCAGAATTTCCTCCCTAAGACCAAGTAATATTCCATTGTATGTGTATACCACATTTTGGTAATCCATTCATTAGTTGATGGACAGTTAGGTTTCTTCCACGTTTTAGCCATTGTGAATAATATTGCTGTGAACATGGATGTACAAATACCTCTTTGAAACCCTACTTTCAATTCTTTTGGGTATATACCCAGAAGTAGAATTGCTAGTACATATTGCCATACGTAATTCTGTTTTAAATTTTTTGAGAAACCTCCAAACTGTTTTCCATAGCAGCTATACCATTTTACATTCCCACTGACTGTGTACAAGCGTTCTGATTATCCTATGTCCTCATCAATACTTGCTGTTTTCTGTTTTTCTGATATCATCCACCCTAAAGAGTGTGAGGTGGGATTGCATTGTGATTTTGATTTGCATTTCCCTAATGATTAAGTGATGTTGATAATCTTTTCATGTGCTTGTTGGCCTTTTGTATATCCTTGGAGAAATGTCTATTTAAGTTCTTTGCCCATTTTTGAATCGGACTGTGTTTTTTGTTGTTGAGTTTTAGGAGTTCTCTATATATTATAGATATTAATCCCTTATCAGATATTTACATGTATATATATATTTATATATTTATTTAAAACCTGAAAAATGGTGCTAGTGATTGTTTATTGATACAGGCAGGCATATGGAGTAAAAATATAAAGCCATGCACAGGAATGATCAACACTGTAGTCAGAGAGAGATGTTTGGGGCAGAGGGTTGGGTTAGGGAAAGGGACATAGGAGGAGGCTTCAACCATAGATGTTGAGTTTTCTTTAGTAGAGTAGGTTGTGGTTAAATGAGTGTTCATTATGTTACTATCTTTCCTTTTTTGGGTATGCGGAAGATTATTGCACATTATTTTTTTTTAATGTAGTTTCTTAAACACACACAAAAAACTAATTTTTTGAGCAACTACTAGGTTCAGAAATCTTAATATATGTTATCTGCTTTAATCTCACCTCACCCCTTTCATTGCCACAGCTCTGCCCTTTGTACATTCCACTATGTCACACTGGCTTCCTCACTGCCTTCTTTAGAGCTGGACACAGTTCTGCCACAAGACCTTTGCACTTGCTGTTTCCTCCATCTGGAATATTCTTCCCCATGAAGAGCGTGATTTCCTCCCTCACCTCCTTCGGGTCTTTGCCCAAAGAGCACTTTGCAGCAAAGCCTTGACCAGCCTATTTCCCTTAGCCTGCTCTACTTTTCCCCACAGCAATTCTCACCTTCTGACATAATTTACTGACTGTGTTTGCTGTCAGTCTTCCCCTGGTTGTATATAAACTCCATAAAATCAGGAATTTTTCTGTTTTGTTCACAATTGTATTCCCAACACCTCAAACAACTCAATAATATAGCACTTAATACATATTTGCTGAATGCATGTATTTGTTATCTATTATTGCATTACAAATTACCCCCAAATTTAGCAACTTAAGACACAACATTTACTCTCTCATATGGTTTCTGAGGGTCATGAATCTAGTTGCTGCTTATCTGGGTGGTTCAAACTCAGGTTCCCCGTGAGGCTGCAGTCACACTGTTGGCCAGAACTACAGCCTTCTCAAGGCCTGGCTGGGGCTGAAGAACGCACTTCCAAGCTCATGAACCTGGTTGTTGGCAGACCCTGTTCCCTTACTGGCTGTTGGCTGTGAGCTTCAGTTCCTAGTCACATGGGCCTCTCCACAGGGTGGCCTCATGTCATGGCAGCCAGCTTCCTCCAGAGTGATGAGAGAGCGAAAAAGAGAGGGAGGGAGGAGCGAAGGAGTGAGAAGAGAAAGGAGGGAGGGAGGGAACAAAGCACATAAGACAAGAGCCACAGTCTTTTATTACCCAGACACAAAAGTGACAATACCATCTGTGGCAAACAAAATAGTGGCCTCAAAAGATGTCCATGCCCTAATCCTTAGAACCTGTGAATATGCTATCTCAATGGCAAAGGAACTTTGCACATGGGAGTAAATTTAGGATTTTGAGATGGGGGAGATTATTCCACATGGGCCTGATGTAATCACAGGGTCTTTATAAGGGAAAGAGGGAGGCAGGGTAATCAGTGATAAGAATGGTAAGATGACTGTGAAAACAGGTTGTAGTGATGCACTTTGAAAACAGGAAGGTATGGTGAGCTGAGGAACACAGGTGGCCTCTAGAAGCTGGAAAAGACAAGGAGCAGGTTCTCCCCTGGAGCCTCCAGAAGGAGCCAGCCCTGACAACACCCATGAGACCTCCAGAATGGCAAGGTAATAAGCCTGTGCTGCTTTAAGCCACTAGATCACAGTGATTTGTTACTGTAGTAGGAGGAAATGACAACACCATCACTTCTGCCAAATTGTATCGGTTAGAAGTAAGCTGCATTCAGTGTGTGAAAACCAGGACACACAATTGCTTGGGGGCACTTTAGAGATTGCCTACCACAAGAATGAATTACTATCAACCCAACTTTATAGGTAAGATGAGGTTCAGAGGAGAGAAGCAATTTGCCTGAGGTCATATAGCTAACAATGTGGAAGTCACTTCCCTCTAAATAAATTCTGAATTCTTTGGACAAACAGCTACAAGGACCTATCTGATCTGGGCCCTGCTTCCCTCATCTCACACAAATTTTTTTTTACCTTAGGCCCTTTCCACCTGCTGTTTCTTTTCCAAAACTGCTCTTCTTGGGGCTGGTTCCTTCTCAGTCTTCAGGTCTCAGTTCAAATACTAGTCTTTCCTGATAATATAATGACTTTTTTCCTCTTCATCCCAGTTTAGTTTTTCTATCTTATATTTTGTATGGTTACTGTCTAATGTCTATTCCCACTACTCCCACCCCTCATGAGGATAGGGGCTTTTGTGTTTGTTAATTGCTGAATTCCCAGTACTGACACATAGTAGGTGCTAAATAAGTATTTGCTGAATGAATGAATGACTTCACAGGGTGATAAAACAGTTAAAATCAATCTATTCAGCTCACTTCTCTAGGCATCTTGAAATGACAGTTCTTACCTGGCGAGCTTATGAATAAGCAGAAAATAAATGAAAGAAGTCACAAGGCACAGAGCCACAGGATTTATTTTTAAAGAAGTGAGAGCTTTGATTCTCCCAGCACCAACAGACTAGACTTGGGGGAGCTCACGGAACTCTGCACTCTGAGAGCCTTTTGTCTCCAGAGAAGGAAGAAGGGGTAAGCAATCAGGATTTCAGTAATAATGAAGCCTTTCTTCCCAGGCTGGTTCTGCTGGTCCCCACGCCCCTTCCTGCAGGCAAAAATCTTCTCTACTTAGCCAGGAACCGGAACCCTCTGAAGACTGCAGGGCAACTGTGAATTGAATAAGGGTGTGTCAGGCAGAGAGAGCCAGACTTTATTTGAGAGGTCAGGTTCTTGTGATCTTGGACAAGGAATCTGTTTTCTCAATCTCCCCCTTTTTTTTTTTTTGAAGGGTGCAGGAGGACTTAAGTAAAGACAATTAAATTAATCGTCTCAGTTCACAACCCACTCTCATAGCTGGTTTGTGCAAAGCTCCCTGGCTTATTAATTCACTCATTCATTCATTTCTTTTTATCCCTGTCCTCTACCCACCCCCATTACCCTCCTCTCCAGCTCTATTTAATAAATGTCTTTGAATTTGTATGTAGCTTTGTCAATTGTGTAGTGCTATTTCATGTGAACGTGAATTCAATTTTTTAATTGAAAGGTATCCTGCTATAGATCATACTCGGTTTCTTACTGAGGTAACCAGCCTCCAGGATGGCCCCCAGTGGATCTTCTGGTATTCACATCTTTGACACCTCTCTCACTGAATAGACCTGACCCTACTCAACAAATAGGAAACTGCCAGGGTAACAGCATGTGGTTTCCTAGGTGACAGAAGACATTGCAACATCCTCCTTGCTGTTTCTTGGTTCACCCACTCTGGGGGAAGCCAGCTGCTACTCTGAGGACACTCAAGTTGACCTCTGGAGAGGTCCAAGAGGAACTGAGACCTGTCAACAGTGAACACCAACTTGACAGCCATTAAGTGAACCATCGTAAATGATTCTCTTGCCCAGCCAACCCTTCAGATGACTGTAATCCAGCAACATGTTCACTGAAATCTCATGACAGATCTCAAGCTGGAACCACTCAGTTAAACCGTTCCCAAATTCCTGAGCCCCAGTCAGGAACTATGTGAGATAACAAATGTTTATCTTTGTTTTAAGTCAGTAAGTCTTGGCAACACATAACGGATACTTTTTAAATTTAGCTGTATAGTTTGTAGCTCTATCCAAGTTTTGTTGCATTTGTCTAATTTAGGAGTTAGCAGTGTTTTACTATAAAGAGCTAGATGTAGATCCTCTAAGCTCTGCAGGCCATATGGTCTCTGTTGCAACTCTCCTGTTGTAGAGCAAAAAGCAGCCATCGGCAGTATATAAACGAATGAGTGCGGCTATGTTCTAATAAAACTCGGCACACACTAGGATTTGCATTTCGTATCATTTTCACGTCACAAAATATTCTTTCAATTTTTTCCCCACCATTTAAAATGTAAAAATCATTCTCAGCTTATGAGCCAAGCTGTACGAAACAAGTAACAAGTCAAATTTGGCCCATAGGCCTTCGTTTGTGGCCCCTGGTCTGTTCATGGTTTTGAACTGCATAGTTCTTCCATAATGTGCCTTCACCATAGCTTACATATCCATTCCCAGTGAGGGGCGTTCAGTTTATCTCCTACTCCCAGCTGCCAGAAACAGCACCTTCAGTGAACACCCTTGGCTGTGTGGGAGGATCCCCAGTGTGCCCAGGAGTGAAATTGCTGGGCTCCAGGGCAGTAGTCTACACTCAGTAGGGGTGCAGGACAGCTGCCTTTAGTTACCCAACTTTATGACGTTTGCCCATCTGTGAATCTGCTATCTCCTCTTTGTTTTGGCTTGCATTTCCCTGATAACCAGTAAGTTTGGATATCTCTTTGCATACGAGCCTACATTTGGGTTTCCTCTCTAAATTGCTCCCATGTGCACCAGTTTCCCACAGGGCTCTTCTGAAACGCCATCCTTGTTTCTGAATTCTCAACATCCTTGTTTCAGATGAAAGTTTGGCCTGGGGTTGTATTTTTACATAGATTGTCTCGTTTTGGAAATCCTGGGTTTATTTGGGGATTATCCTTGAGACCTCTGGGCTCAGGGAGGTTGATTACTATAACCCAAGGCCACCAGGGGGTCATGGGCTTGAGGAGGTGCTGAAGCTGAGTTCCAGTAATTCAGTTTGGACTGCTGATCAGAATAAGACAGTAAACAGTACTTTTCCTGGACCAAATTGGAAATGATGTTTCTAAGTGTTAAAAGGAGGCAAAGCATTAGAAAGAATGAGGCTTACTTTTTCCTAACTGGTGGAAGTGAAATTAGTTCTAAACTTTTCTGGAAGGCAGTTCCACAATTATGCGCCAAAAGTCCTAAACCCGTAAACACCTGCATACCCTTTGACTCAGCAATTCCCTAGGAATTTGTCCTGAAGCAGTAATTAGTCAAAGACAAGGAGAAAAGTGGCGGGGTGGGGGTGGGGTGGGATCACATCTAAATAACCCATCTCAGGGGATGCAATACTACTTTTACTATCTTAAGGTGTTCTATAGGATTTCTAATGCTTTGCAAATATCTCGATAGATAATTCACTCAAGATGGGGGGGGGGGGTCCATGTCACAAAATAGTGGATACAGCATTATCTCATTTTTGTGAGGAAAAAATACATGTGTATAGAAAACACTGAAAATTCAATAGTATATTGAGCTGTAACTATGGGCCATGCACTGTTTCATTTAATTCTCACAGAACTCTTTGAGTAGGTGCTGTTATAATTTCCGTATTTTTTTTTTACAGGTGAAGACACTGAGGTCAGAGAGGTGGAAGGAGCTGCCCATGGTCAGTCACACAGAAGGTGATAAAGCCAGGGTTTGAACCCAGGTGGCTGGCCAGAGCCACCCCCAGATATTCCCCATGGTCACATGTTTACACCTGAGGAGTAGACTGAGGTGATCCTTATTTCCTTTGTCTGTATTTTCTGATTTCTACAGTTAATTTTAAAAAAGAAGATCCTCCATTCCAGCCCCTTGTGGTGGTTAGTGCCTTTGGAAATAGAAATGCTGGGAGGAGTTGAAGGGGATGTTGCAGGAAGAAGAGTCAGGAACGGGATGGAGCATTGCTCACCTCAAACCCTACTCCCAAACCTTCCCTCTTTTCATACTAAAAAATATCAAGGAAATCAAAGTCAGATATATATCAGCTGTATGACCTTGAACTGGTTCCTCACCCTTCCTGAGATGTTCTCCAGATATGAACAGACTGAATTTCTGGAGAAGCCTCCCTGTCCTTGCTCCCCACCTTCCCAGCACCTGAGTGAGGCATAGGGAGGGACGGCCTTGCTCAGGGGTGCTGGGAAGGAAGGGAGGGCGGAGGACAGGGAGGAGCACTGGGCTGAGAGGAGGAAGCTGGCACTGGGAATGGCTGGGGGCAGTGGCGTGGTGCAGCGGGGAGGGACGGGGCTAGGGAAGGGACCCTACCTGTCATCTCCTCCTGGGGCTTTGAGGAATAACTACCCAGTCTCTGAATATAACTCTGGGAAGGTCTGGGCTGCAGTGAGCACTGGACAGGCAGTCCAGAGACCTGGGTCCTGCTCACACCTGTCAGTTAGCTGTGTCCTAAGCAAGCCAGTCTCTTCCCGAGCCTTGGCTTTCTCAGCTGCTGAAGGGGTTAGTGCCTGGCTGGTTGTGACAGCAAGACAAAAGGTGCTTTGTGAAAGGCTGAACAGCTATATACTACATCAGGGGTCAGCAAGCTACAGCACACCTCCTAGTGTGCCTTTCTCATAGCTTTACTGAGATATAATTCATATACCACATTACCAAAGGGAAGGGTGGGTGGGGAGGGAGGGAGAAGGAGATTAAGGGGCATTATGATAAGCACACGTAATGTAGGGGAGGTCACAGGGAAGGCAGCATAGCACAGAGAAGACAAGTAAAGACTCTTTAACATCTTACTGTGCTGATGGACAATGACTGTAATGGGGTATGTGTGGGGGGACTTGATAATATGGGTGAGTGTTGTAACCACAATGTTGCTCATGTGAAACCTTCAAAAGATTGTATATCAGTAATAGCTTAAAAAATAAACCATATACCACACACACTTCACCCACTGAAAATGTACAGTTCTGTGGATTTTAGTATAGAGTTATGCATCATCACCACAATCAACTTTAGGATATTTCATCACCCTAAAAAAAAATCCGTTTCTTCTAGCAGTCACCCCCAGGTCCCTGAGCCTCAGGCAACGACTCCTAGGCCTCTGTCTACAGACATTTCATATCCATGGAATCATACACTGTACCATCTTTGCCTGACTTCTTTCCCTTAGCATAATGTTTTCACAGCCCACTGATGTTGTAGTATGTATAAAACTTTCATTCCTTGACTTTTGTTTTTAAGCATTATGCTTGTTGACACATCTTTTAGAATTTTCAATGACCTGGCTTGGTGAGGGGATCAAGAAACAGAGACCCTACTAATGTGTGTGATTATAAATCAGTATAATATCTTTGCAGGTCAATTTTTCATATCTACCCAAACTGAAAATGCACATACTGCTTGACTCAGCTGTTACAATATCAGGATGTATGTTATAAATAAACCTGAACTTGAGCATAAAGATGCATAAAAAGATAAAAACAACAACAAAAAAAAAACTTTCATTCTGTTTTATAGCTGAACTCTATTCCATTGTATTGATATACCACATTTGTTTATCTGTTCATCAGTTGAAGGACATTTGTGTTTTTCTTCTACTTTTTAGCTATTATGGATAGTGCAGCTATAAACTTTGATGTACACATTTTTCATGGATATAAGTGGACATAAGTTTTCATTTTTGGGGGGTATATACTTAGGAGTGGAATTGCTGGGTCAAACAGTAATTTTGTTCAACATTTTGAGGTAATACCTGTTTCTGTACAGTCCAGGAACTAAGAATGGTCTTTATGTTTTTCAGTGGTTGGGGAAAAAAATCAAAAGAAGAGTAATATTTGTAATACATGAAAATTACATAGAAGTCAAATTGCAGTGTCCACAGTAAAGTTTCACTGGACAGCTCATTCATTAAGTATTTTGCACTACAGTAGCAGAGTAGAGTGTTGTGTCAGAGGCCATATGGCCTGCAAAGCCTAAGGTATTTACCATCTGGTCCTTTATAGAAAATGTTTGCCAATCTCTGAACTACTTGTTGGTATTATGATTATCAGGTATTGTTTGGTGGCGGCAGCTTGGATATGTACTGCCTTGATGAGAACAGGACTCAGTTTGCCAGCCCCCCTCTGCCAGTTCCTAGCCTAGCACCATAAAGAAATGAGCTTACATCTGCCCCCATTTTCTGGATTGAGAAACTGAGTCCTACAGGAGGGCTTAGGCTGATGCAAGCTGAGGCAGAAGTGGGGGCCTAGCTTTCTCCTACTGCTGGGCAGCCGCCTACCCTTCAACTAAGAAGACCTGCCATAAATAATTCATGGCTAATGTTTGCAGAGCTCTCCATCTTGTCAGAGCACTTTGATCATCATTAATTAGTCAGAACCTGGCTCCTGCTGTCGCCTAATAAAACAAAAATAGAAGTGGCTTTGATGTCTGCATCCCTAAAACTGGAAGCTTCTATCTCCATTCCAAGCCTTAGCTCCCGCAGATTGCACCTCTCTGCCCATTTCTGCATCACCTCTCAACTTAAGACCTACTGTTTGGCCTCAAAAGTCAGGTTTCCTGAAAGAAGAACAGCAGTCCAGAGGTTGGAGCCCAGCTCTCATAGCTAGTGTCTCCTGAAAAGTCACATCACCTGTCTGCCCCTCACTGTCTTCATCAGGAAAGTACAAGTAATGCTGCCTGTTTCTGGGGTTGTAGGCATCATCTTAGCTTGTATTTGTGTTGTTCTGGAAGGAACGCTCATATACTACTGGTGGGAAGGCAAGATGGCACAGCCGCTGTGGAAAACACTGGCGGTTCCTCAAATGATTCAACAGTGTTACTGCCTTACCCAGCAATTCTGCTCCTCGGTATATACTCAAGAGAAAGGAAAATACGTGTCCTCGCAAAAACTTGTGCACAAATGTTCATAACAGCATTATTCAAAAATAGCCAAAGATGGGATCTAAAAACAAAACAAAGCAAAATGAACAAAACAGCAGTAGCCTCATAGACACTGAGAAGTGACCGGTGGTTACCATGGGGGAGGAGTTGGGGTAGACAGGTGAGGGGAATAAAGGGGCACAAAAATTCTCAATTATAAGTTGGTCATGGGGATAGTAGTACAACATGGAGAATATAGTCAGTGATTCTCTAACATCTTCCTATTTTGACAGATAGTAACTGTAATAGTTGGGGTGAGGATTTTGTTGGGTAAGTGTTGAAACACTGTTGTATACTTGAAATGAATATAAGAGTGTATATCAACTATACTTCAATAGAAAAAACACAGAAAACCCCAAATAGCCAAAGAGTATTGAGAGACAACCTAAATGTACCTCAACTGGATAAAAGGACAAATAAAATTGGCTTATCTATAAATGGAATATTATTTGGCCATAAAAAGTAATGAAGTACTGATACACATGCTACAATAGGAATGAACCTGAAAACATGTTCTGTGGATTTGAATCCAGACTCTGCTATTTACTAAGTGTGACAACCTGGGTAAGTTACTTACGTTCTCTGTACCCGATTCTGCCCCTTCCCTATGCAGTGCGGATAGCAGTGCCTACTCATGGGGTCGTCGCATGAGTCACTGGAGTGTAAAGCATTTGTGACAGTGTGGGCAAACATTGAGGCTCATGTATTTATCAGCCATTGTATCTGCTTGGTGGGATTATGGTTGAAGTAGTCTAGATATTTTTGTTTGTTTTTATTTTTTAATTGAAATATAATTGACATATAGCATATTAGACTAAGGTATACAACATAATGATTTCATATTTGTATATATTGTGAAATGGTCACCAAATAAATCTAGCTGACATCCCTCACCACACAGTTACAGATTTTTTTCTTATGATAAGAACTTTTAAGATCTACTCTCTTAGCAACTTTCATACAATACACTATTATTAACTATAATCACCATGCTGTGCATTATATCCCATGACTATTTATTTTATAACTGGAAGTTTATACCTTTTGACCCCCTTCACCCATTTTACCCAGCCCCCAACCCCTGCCTCTGGCAACCACCTATCTGTTTTCTGTGTTTATGAATTTGTTTTTTTTGGTTCCATATACAGGTGAGCTCATACAGTATTTATCTTACTCTGACTTATTTCACATAGCAATGTCCTCAGTCTATTTTTCAAACTCTGTAAAATGAGCCTACAGTAATTTTGTAATCAGAGCTACAAAACACATGAAATAAAAATGTTGTAAACATCTCTTGTTAGGGAGCAGGGGAGACTCCTTTGCAGCTGCTTAGCTTTTTCCTCTTGGGCCTCCGCCTTTGCCCCTCCCCTTCTCCCTCTGCCTGCCCACCAGATCGCATTCCTCACTTCTTTTCCCAAAGAACTGTAATTAAGCTCTTACTCTGTAATTGCCAGTTCATGGTCCCCGTCTAAAATCATACTCCCACTTGGCCTGGTTTCCCTCTCCTTCTCAGCCTTGGGAAGCACAGGCAAGATTCCGCAGATCCCAGGCTGGGCTTTGTGCTCTGAGAACAGGACACCTCTGTTGCATATTCACTCTGTGTGCCAGGTGCACTGCGTGTGCTCAGCCTCCTCTCTCCGCATCACCTCCTTTGATCCTCACAACCCTGTGAGGGAACTGAATCTAGGGGAGGTAGGGTAAGTCCCCCAAAGACCTCCCAGGTAGCTGATGGTGCTGGCATTGGAATCCAGTTGGATCCGGCCTCATAACTGGAAGGGGAAGCTCCTGTTTCCTCCACTGACTAGTTCATTCTGAACTCCCCTCCCTGGGTACTCACAGTGCTCTAGTGCTATTGTGATATCAAAACAGCAGAAGTGACGGTATACCACACCTACGCCCTGAGAAGCCTTGCACGCTCCTGCTTTTCCTCTTGGCACCCTGCCTCTCCCATGAGAACAAGCTTAGGCTAGACTGCTGTGCATCATGGCCTCATCACTCCTACTGTCCAGCCAAAAGCCATCCAACTGCCAGACATGTGAATGAAGCTATCCTAGACCTGCCAGCTACGAGCTGACCTGCTGACTGACTGTAGGTACATGAATCAGCACAGTCGAGATTAGCCAGGGCTTCTCAGATCAGCAGAACCACCTAGCTGGCCTATAGACTCATGAGTAACTGTTTCAAGCCAATAAATTTTGGGATGGTTTATTATATAGTCATAGCTAAGTAAAACAGTTCTTTTAACTTAATCCTCACAACAACTTAATGGGGTAAGAACTTCCATTGTCCCCATCCTACAGATAAGGAGACTGAGGCAGAATGGAAAATAATATGCTCAGGATCTCACAGCTAGTAAATGGCAGGCATTCAGCCAATTAACAGTGCAAGATGTAGGAAGCAGAAAGTGGGGCCTAGAAAGCCACCTTGTGGATATCTTCCACTGGAGCTGATGGGCATTCAGAAACTGGATGATGGAGCCACTTCCTCACTGAGTAGTCAGTCAGAGTAAGTGGGGAAAGGGTTCTTTAAAGAGACAGAGTGCTAATAACAATTCAATTTATTGGTTAACTTATTAATTCTTATGTATATTTATTAAATAAATAAGAAACTCCTTGGGGGCCCAGTGAATCAGGAGCAGAGTTAGGGTATTAGGGTTTTATGTGAGCTGTATTAGGGTTCTCCAGAGAAACTGAACCAATAGGATGAGAATATATAGAAAGAGATTTATCTTAAGGAATTGGTGCACACAGTTGCAGAGGGTTGTTGAGTCTGTAGTCTGATGGGGGAGGCCAGTTGGCTGAAGACTCCGGAAGAGTTGCAGTTTGAGTCAAAAGACAGTCTGCTGGCAAACCAGGAAGAGCCAAGTTTGCAGATGAAGTCCAGATGTAATCTGTTGGTAGAATTCCCTCTTGCTCAAGGGAGGTCAACCATTTGTTCCATTCAGGCCTCCACCTGATTGGATGAGGCCCACCCACATTATGGAGGACAATCTGCTTTACTCAAAGTCCACTGATTTAAATATAAATCTCATCCAAAAACACCTTCACAGAAACATCCAGAATAATGTTTGGCCAAATATCTGGGGACCATGGCCCAACCAAGTTGACACATAAAATTAACCGTCACAGATGCCAAGAGAAGAGGTTAATGCCACTGAGAAGCAAAGTCCAGAGTTGGCAGAGAAGTGACCTCTGGATTGGTAGTATGAAGGTCGTTGGTGACCACAGTAGATTCAATACAGTGGATAAGTCAAGATTAGCCAGTGGGGGTTGAAGGAAGGAGGATGAAGAGATAGTAGTGTGATCTGAAGCTCTTTTGTAAAGGTGAAGCATACCATGAGCTTGAGAAAAAAGTGGAGCTGAAGGAGGGGCTACTCAGTTAGTTTGCTTTTTCTAATACAGATACTAGAGCAGTGTGGTTTTCAAACTATGGGTTTTGATCATTTATTGGGTGAATTCAATGGGTGATGACCAGCACTTAAAAAAATTGAAAAGAAAAGAAACAATAGAAAGCTCACACATAATAAGAATAGTAAGAGTAAGCATTGTCTCATGACGCTTTCGTATCCGGACTTCTAACACCATGGCTAAGTTTTGCCTGTACTTAAATTGGTGTAAATGGAATCGTAGTGCTTTGTACTCTTCTGTGTCTGGATTCTTTCACTCAAAGTTATGTCCATGAGATTTAACCATGTTACTGAATGTTGTTGTAGCCCATTGATTCTCATGCCTATGCAGTTTCACAGGTGAGTATATTGACCGATTTATATAATCTCCTGTTAAAGAGTATTCAGTCTTGGCAGTGGCCCAACAAATGAATGCAACAATGGGCAGCAGGTGATTTTTTGTTGTTGTTATTTGAATCATTGGATCCTACCCACCTGAGGCTCAAGATGGAGTCACCATGATATGCAGGACACAGAATAGGGAGGATTTGGATGAGAAGAGAGGAGGAACTATGGAGTTCCCTGGGATTACCTTTATCCTGCTGTTTGCCATGCCTTATAGAAAATGTCTGTTCATCAATGTCTGTCTCGCTTCTCGATGGTGGAGGAGACTCGGTCTTATTCACTGTGGCATCCCCCTACCTGAGCCACACCTGCGGCTGGCATCGTGAACACTCAGGAAATGTTCGTTGAACTGGACAAGTTTGAGTCATTTCAGGAGAGCCTGATTACCCTGCTAAAGAGTTTGGACTCAACATTCAAAGGGTGATTGTAGCCAATGAAGGTTTTTGAGCATGAGGAGGTCATAATCTGGAGAGCATTTTAGAGAAATGAACCTGAGCATCAGCAGCAGAGAGGAGGAAGATGTTTTGGAGACGGGGGAGCTACAGATCAGGAGGAGGAGAGGAGCTAGAGAGGACATTCAAGAAGCTGTTACGGAAATGAGTAAGAACCTGAATTAGGTTTGTGGAAGATGAAACTAAGGAAAGGACCAATGTGGGCCACAATGCTTTTTTCAAAATATGGAGTATGATTTCATTTTTATAAAACCATGCATTATTGTGTGTTTTAATATATAATATATGCAGAGGATCTTATAAATCACTAGGTTTGACACTAGTCAGCTGAAGAGGCTTCTGGGGAAATGGTGTTGTGTGTACACATGTATGTTTTGTTTTTTTAATAAAACCATGTATTTTTCGTCCTTATGAAAAAAACCCTGTGAGGGAAGATGTTGTTAGCTCCACTTTACAGATGAAGAAACTGAGACCCGAGTTTGAATCACTTGCTTAAGGTCATACAACCCCTCTCATCACTCCAACCGGCCTTCCTCAGAGACATTCTGAGCGACTAATCAAGGAGGCTTCATAATTAATTGGATGGGGGAGGAGAGGTGGGGAAGAAGAGAAGGAGGGATTAAAAATTACTAGGACAATTTGAGCCAGACCAAGTGGGAAATAATCAGTAAGTCAAGGGGAGTGCTGGGTCACAGGGGGAAGATTTAAGCGAAAAGGATGAATTTCTGATGGTAGAATTTGGTGCCCAAGATAGGAGCTTAGAGGAAAGTCCATACGTGCACTCCTTGCTAGCTGGTCCTGCCACTGAGCACTTGAAGCCCACTAGAACTGAGCATTTTTAAGAGGAAAAACATATTCAACCCTATACCTCCAGGCAAGTGGTATGTTCCTCTGAGTACTTCTGCATCAGCAGCTTGTACTTTCTGTGTCTCTCTGTGGCCTGAGTGATTGACCAGGCCTAAAAGGCCTGCTGTTAAATTTGAGATCTCAGGCGTCCAGCCTCCATAGATCATCAGCAAAGACCAAAAGGCCTGGCACAAATGTGAAGTTATTATTCATCTGAGAAGACATTATAAACCACAACGCAAGCCCAGCAGGCAGGAATGGCCATCCAGCTCACTAGGCATGCTGTGTTCTCATCCGTCCATTCAATATGATTCATGATTAAATCTGCAGCAGACAAGAGGCAAACTAGAATTTTGTATAACTGGTGTTGGGGAAGCACTTGGAATACAATTTAATTTCAAAATTCTAGAGCCCCAGAACCTGAAATGTTTGTGATATTTCAAGTTGAGGCTGTTCTTCCTTGCCCTTTACTGAGACCATTTCCCTCATGGGCCACAGGGAAAAAAAAGTTCTTGGGTCACTAGGTGTATTAGTCACAGTTCTCTAGAGAAACAGAACCTATAGGATAGATATAGCTACATAGAATGAGATTTATTATGAGGGTTTGGCTAATACAATTATGGAGGCTGAGAAATCCTACAACCTGCCTGCCATCTGCAAGCTGCTGGAGGGCCAGTAAAGCCAGTGATGTGGTTCCAGTCCAAACCCAAAGGCTGGAGAAGGGTCGGGGGGGAAATGGCATAAGTTTCAGTCCAAGTCCAATGGCCTGAGAACCATGAGTGCCAATGGCTGAGCGCAGAAGACGGATGTCCCAGCTCAAGCAGAAAGCAAATTCTCTGCCTTTTCGTTCTGTTAAATGGATTTGGTGCTGTCTGTCCGCTAGCATCAAATTGGTGAGGGCAATCTTCTTTACTCAGTCTACTGATTCAAATGCTAATCTCTTCCAGAAACACCCTCATAGACACATCTAGAAGTCATGTTTTACTAGCTATCTGGGCATCTCTTAGCCCAGTCACATTGAAACAAAATTAACCATACTAGGTAAGGTGTAGGTTTGGAAAACTCTGGCACTGAAGATGCCATATGCTCAGGCCCCATGTATGTTTCCAGTTAAATATATTGGTAAAAAACCAAAGAGCCCGAATGGGTAACGGACATAAAGAATTCATAAAAGAAAATTCAAATGACATGTACTCATATTAGAGAGTCACCGTGTTGCACAGCTCCACGGGGCAGCACATGCATTGAACTCTGCTCACAGAAGTGCACATTGCAGTGGTGTGTAAGAGAGGATGCTCAACATCTCCCATAATAAAGAAATGCCGGTTAAAACAGTAAGATACTATTTTTCATTTATCTTAAAAAAGCTCAAAGAGTTGTTAAGATCCAGTGTTGCTGGGAGTTTGGTACTACTTCTGTGGAGAGTGTAGTGAATACTGTGGATTGGCTCTCAACCTGGCTCAGTCCATCCTCTTCTAGTCGGAGATGTAGGAAAGCTAAACCTTATACTTCCCAGACTCCCTTGCAGTTAGAGTTCTACCCACAATGATTTCTATTGTTTTAAATTTGTTAAGGTGTCTTTTGTGGCCCAGAATGTGGTCTATCCTGGTGAATGTTGCATGTGAGCTTGAAAATGGTGTGTATTCTGCCGTACTTAGGTATTGTATTTTGTTTTTTTCATTATTTTCCTGTTTGCTTTTTAGTTTTGGAGATTACTGTGGAAATATCTTCAAGCTCAGAGATTCATTCCTCAGCGGTGTCCAGTCTGTTAATACGCCCATCAAAGATATTCTAATTTCTGTTACAATGGTTTTTATCTCTAACATTTCTTTTTGGTCCTTTCTTAGAATTTCTAGCTCTGCCTATTGCTTCTTGCATGCTGTCTGCTTTATCCACTAGAGTCATTAGTGTATTAATCATAATTGTAAATTCCTGGTCTGATAATTCCAACATCCCTGCCATATCTGACTCTGGTTCTGATGTTTGCTCTGTCTCTTCAAACTGTGTTTTTACTTTTTAGTATGCCGTGTAATTTTTTCTGATAGCCAAACATGATGTATTGCATAAAGGAACTGCTGTAAATAAGCTAAGTAATGTGGTGGTAAGGTATGGGGGGAGGAAAAGCATTCTGTAGGTCTATGACTAGATCTCGGTCTTTTCACAAGCCTATGCCTCTGGACTGTGACCATTACACAAGTTTCTCAGTTGTTTCTGCCCTTAGGTGGGAAATGATGGCTCAGGTGGACGGGAGTTGGGTCTTTCCCTTCTCCCATATGAAAAGTTAGAGTTGGCTGGAGTTGCATATGTATTTTTTAGTCATAATACTTTCTAAAAGTAAAATTAATCTCACCACCCCTGACCTCCAATTCAGAGCATCTTAAAGAGTCCTTTCCTTTGTTCTTATTTTCTTCTCTCTCTTTTTGTCTCCTCCAAGAGGATCAGTTCAGAGGCTTTGCAGGGCTGTGGAGCTGACCCCTTTTGAGAAAATGTCTCTCTCCTGAAGTTTCTGTGAAATAAGAGGAAAAGGTCTCAGCAAATCCCCCAGCACTGATTTGTGAGAGTTGAGTGTATTAGGCTTTTTCTGAGGCAGCAAGGCAGAATATTGTCTGCCCAGGTGACCCTGCAGAAGTAATGAAAGTTTTTTGCCATGATAGGTGGGGAGGTGTGGAAACTTCTCCCCAGGCTGGATAGCCTTTGGGTGGCATGGAGAAGTAAGCTCCACCTCAGCATTGCTGAGGAACATCTGAGCACAGGGGCATGGCTGCCTTGCCTTCTTATCTGGTGTTTGGCTTCCCGGGGTAACCAGTGAGGATGCTCCTTGTCTCCTCAGCCACATCCATTTCTGAGAGGATCCTAGCCCGCTGCCTCATCTGGGGTGTTGTGTCTCATGACCCCGCCACATAGGTCATGGCTGACTGGACCGAGAGCAGACAACAGACCCAGGGGGACACTAACTCTCAGGTTGAGTCAAGCCAACCAATTTCCCGGTTTGGAAATTTGGGAACTGGAGATGAAGTCAGATGACAATGTAGCATACATGAAAGGAGAGGCTGTGTAGTGTGGGAGCTGCAGAGGCCATGTCAGGTGGGGAGAGGGAAGGGACAGTAAGAGGACAGGCAGAGATGAGAGAGCCTGGTGGCCCTGAGAGCACAACCGTGGCTCTTGATTTCTGGTTCTAGTTCTGTATAGCAAGCCTTATCGTCTGCTTCATGGGACACCCCCTACTGAGCCTCTTTATCTGAGCTGACTTTGACTCCCATTTCATCAGACTGTCCCATCCTCTTCCCCTTCTTGTGGCAGATATCTACAGACACACGGCCGCCACTCATTCCTTGAAGGTTTTAACTGCTGGATCACTGTCCTTCTCCCAAAACCAAGAATCATAATTTTTAGTCATTCCAGTATCAACAAAGAGGATGACCCTTGAAGACATTATGCTAACTGAAAGTAGCTAGTCACAAAGGACTACATATAAGATTCCATTGATGGAAAATGTCCAAAGGTAAATCCATAGAAACAGAAAGCAGATTAGGGGTTGCCTAGAGCTGAGGGATATGGAGTCATAGGGATTGATGGCAAAGGGTTTCTTTTGGAAGTAATAAAAATGTAAAATTGTAGTGATAGATTGCACAATTCTGTGAATACTCTCAAAGCATTGAATGGTATGCCTCCAGTGAGAAACTTATGTGGCATGTAAAGTATATCTCAATAAAGCTTTTTTTAAAGAGTTGCTCAGTTCCCTCTACCTAACCTCAGCCACCCACTCCCATGGCTATAGTCTTGATCTTTTCATTCCAATAAATGCAACCCCTCCATAATGTCAAATTCAAGCATCAGGCTAATTAATGGCCACCTCCAACTCAGTCCTCTCTTCTACTGCTCCACCTCCAGCAATTCTTTGGCCCTTTCGGGACCTGCAGTCCATTGATCCCAGAGTCTTTCCATTGTCCCTTACCCTTTTCATTTCCTCACTTCCCTCTTCGTGTGGCTTAAACTCCATGGTCCAGCTAGTCACTCTGTTATATGCATCCTCGACTTCTTTGCCCCTCTGCTGTACACACCTAGCAAAAAAATAATAAAATCCCACTCTTCTTCATCTCTGCATCTGTACCAGCACAGCTGCATAGGATTGGAGAAGACCCAAAACTTGTTGACTTATTTCAAATGTCTGACCATTAACTTTAGATGCACCCCCCAGGACTGCTTGGCAATCTTCCTATATTTCTTAGACCATTCACCCTTCCACTCTCCTAGAAGATTATTTTACATCTTTTCCATTCTCTTCTAATTTACAACACTTCCTCTACCGCTTGCGCTCTCTCTCAGCTGATGATTTCATCAGAAGAAAACTTCTATAAGCTCCCACACCCCGAAGCACTGACCTCCTGGCATCTATGCCCATGTGCCCCACCTTTATTCCTGTAATGAAGACTATTCTGTCTCCTTTTTGAGGGCAAAACCCTAATTTAGCACTAGATCCCAGCCCCTCTTATCAATAGGCCCATCTTATCAATAATTCCTTTGAACCTTTCTCTGACATCAATCCCCTCTACCCAACTGATTTTTCCCATAAACCTTCAGTCATACTGTAATGTAGCAATGTTACAAAAAATAAAAACCTCACTCCAGAATGGATAGATAGATGAACATGTATGTGACAACGCAAGTACAGTAAAGGGTGAGTAGAAGAATCCAGGTGGTGGGTCTATGTAAAATGCTTTCAACCTTTTGGTGTATTTGAAATTTTTCATTAATAAAATGTTGGGAAAAAACTCCTATCTTGATCCCACATCTCCTTCTTGCTGTTACCTCATTTTTCTGCTCCCCTTCCCAGCAGAACTCCTGAAGAGGTTGTGTCTCCACATGTCCCTTTCCTTCTCATATCAACTGCAACCAAGCTTTTGTACCAACAGTCCACCAGAATGTCTCTTATAAAGCTTACCAGTAATTTTTACTTTAGGAAATTGGGTGGTCATTTATCAGTCCTAATCTTGCTCAGTCCATCAGCTGCAGAATTTGACTCAGTTGATCACTCCTTTCTCCTTACAGAATTTTCGTTCCTTAATCGCAGGATGGCGCTCTCCCATTTCCTCCTACCTCTTCAGTCTACTATATTGGTATCTCTTCATCTGCCCAATGTCTTAAAATTGAAATGCCTCAGGGCTCAGTCATTAAACATTTTCTCTATAGTCCCTCCCTTGGTTATCTCCTGCAGTTTCACGGACTTAATCACTATAGGGTTATTCCCAAATTATATCCCTTTCCTCTATTCCAAACCCATGTATCCAACTGCCTACTTGAATCTCCACCTGGGGGTCTAAGAGGTATCTCAAACTTAACATGCCTATAAATGAATTCCTCATTATGGTAAATGTTATAATAATAATAGCCCCAGTGAATCATACCTCCCTGATGTCCATGCCCTTTTGCAATGTGAGCAAAAGGGCTGGCCGGACTGGCCTTGTGTCTTACTTTGACCAGTAGGAAGTGATGGAGTATGAATTCCAGAAGCTAGGCCTTAAGAAGCTTTGCAACTTTCACTCTCCCACTTTGGAATCCAGAGACCATCATGGAGACGTAGTCCAGGCAGGCCTCAGTGAGGATGAAAGCCCCTGTAGAGATCCAAGTGAGGCATCCCAGCCAGCAGCTGGCTCTGGCTCCAGCCATGTGGGGGAGGCCATCTAGGACCCTCTAGGCCCAAATGGGCTGTCAGATAACCTCAGCCACTTGACTGATTCCAGTCAAGGTCAGCAGAGGAACTAGCAGGCTGCTAACCCACATAGTCTGGAGAAATAATTGTTGTTATTATTGTTGTTTTAAGCCACTACGTTTTGTGGTGGTTTGTTCTGCTGCAATAGACAAATGAAACACTGATCTTCCCCATTTGCCTTCTCCTTCACAATCTCCATCTCTGTGTCAACTCCATTTTTCTAGTTGCTCAGGCCAAAAAACCTTGAGGTTCCTTGACTCCTCCCTTTTTCTCATGCTCACATTTAATCCTTAAGCATATACCGTTATCTTCAAAATATACCCGGACTCCCACACTTGGCTACCTCCATTGCTACCATGCTGGGCCAAGCTCCATCATCTCTTGCTTGGATTCGTGTAGGAGCCTCCTCCCTGGTCTCTTGGCTTCCATCCTTGCTCCCCTCCACTGCATTCTGCCAGCACTCTGGGTGATCCTTTTAAAGTTTAAGTCAAATCCCATCACTCCTCAGCTCCAAAGGCTCCGGGGACTTCCTTTCACTCAGAGTAAAAGTTGAAAGCCTTACTGTGGACAACAAAATCCCGCAGTGATTGGTCTCTTCAATCTCCCATGTCTGTAATCTCACTTTTGGGTTCTCTTCCCCTTGCTCACCCTGTTCCAGCCACCATAGCTTCTTTGCCTTAAATATGCTAAGTACCTTCCTAAGGCAAGGCTTTTGCACTTGTTCTTCCCTACGTAAAATGGTCTCCCCCGGACACTCACTTGACTCATTCACTTCAGGTATCTGCTCAAATGTCCCTTTATCGGAGAGGCTGTAAGACTGAGGAGAAGAAATCCAGGGCAAAATACCTCTAAAAACTGAAATCAGTCAAAGGGAGAAATAAAGTTTAAAACCCATTTATTGCTTACAAACTGCAGTCGAGGGCCGTCTCTCTTCTCTGCTCCTGAAGAAGCAAGCAAGCAAACCAGCCCCTCCCTTTAAACTCTCAGGTTCAGACACGCCCTCCGTTGCCCAGGTAATTACCCATTGACATGGAGATGAACAGGGGTTGTTGGATTGGGATGTGAGGGAAAGAAAAAGAAGGGGATAGGGATTACCTCGAGGTTTATGGTCTGAGCAACTGTGCTTAATGAGAAGGGGAAGACTGCAGTGGGAACAGAAGGAAGGCTAATTCCGGAACCACAGGGATGAGCTACCAGCGCCAGGTAACTGGGCCTGTGGTATGGAAGTGCTCAGTTGGGATGCAGTTGATATGCCCTGAGTGCAGGACAGATGATCCTTGCTTGGGAAACCATTTCCACCCCATTCACACACTTACACTTGGTGAATGAACCCACTACAGCACATTTTTTTCAGCTGTTTGTTAAAGGGGATATTCTTGAGCACTTTCACTTGTAAAAGGTTGAATTGGACATTGGCAAAGATTGTTCTAGAATAAGTAATGCCTAATATCCTACATAGAAAACGAAGTGTGAGAATTGAAAACATGTCTATATAAGAACATGTATATAAAAATATTCACAGCAGAGGAGGAGCCAGGATGGCGGCGTGAGTAGAGCAGTGGAAATCTCCTCCCAGAAACACATAGAGCTATGAAAATATAACAAAGAAAAATCTTCCTAAAATAGAGACCACAGGACACAGGACAACATCCAGACCACATCCACACCTGCAAGAACCCAGCGCCTTGCGAAGAGGGTAAGATACAAGCCCCGGCCCGGCGCGACCCGAGCGCCCCTCCCCCCGGCTCCCGGTGGGTGGAAAGAAACCGGAGCGGTTTTTTTTTTGGCGAGTGCTTTTTGGAAGCCTTAAAGGGACAGGGCCCCCGTTGCTAGGGAGGCAGGGTGGCGGAACCGGTGAGCGGGTGCCTGGGACCGGTGCCTGAGAACAAAGAATATCCCGCGTTTTTCCCTGTGGGACCGGTGGGCGGTTGCCTGAGACCGGCACCTGAGGATGGAGGAAATCGCGCGTTTTTCCCCTTTTTTTCTCTCTTTTTTGGCGAGTGCTTTTTGGAAGCCTTAAAGGGACAGGAACCCCGGTGCTAGGGAGGCAGGGCGGCGGGACTGGTGAGCGGGTGCCTGGGACCGGCGCCTGAGGACAAAGAATATCGCGCGTTCTTTCACTGCGGGACCGGTGGGCGGGTGCTTTTTGGAAGCCTTGAAGGGACAGGGACCCTGGTGCTAGGGAGACAGGGCAGCAGGACCAGTGAGCGGGTGCCTGGGACCGGCACCTGAGGACAAAAAAAAAAATCGCGTGTTTTTTCCTTTTTTTTTTTTTTTTTTTCTGTTCCCTCTCTCATTGTTGCTGTTGTTGTTTTGGTTTGGAGAGTGCTTTTTGGAAGTCTTAAAGGGGCAGGACAGGTCACTTAGACCAGAGGCAGGGAATCTGGGGATCTCTGGGTACTCTAACCCCCTGGGCAGCAGGGAGCACAGAGGCCCCTTACGGAGATAAATAGCCTCCTGGCCGCTCCCCCTCCAACGGGGCTCCACCATTTTGGAGGAGCAGCCCCAGCCAGGCCAAGCCCACAGCAACAGAGGAGATAAACCCCATAGCAACCGGGCAGGAAGCAGAAGCCCTGTCTGCGCACAGCTGCCCAGCACAAGCCACTAGAGGTCGCTATTCTCCCAGGAGAGGAAGGCCACAAACCAACAAGAAGGGAAGCTCTTCCAGCGGTCACTTGTACCAGCTCTGCAAACTATCTCTATCACCATGAAAAGGCAAAACTACAGGCAGACAAAGATCACAGAGACAACACCTGAGAAGGAGACAGACCTAACCAGTCCTCCTGAAAAAGAATTCAAAATAAAAATCATGAACATGCTGACAGAGATGCAGAGAAAAATGCAAGAGCAATGGGATGAGATGCAGAGAAAAATGCAAGATCAGTGGGATGAAGTCCGGAAGGAGATCACAGATGTCAGGAAGGAGATCACAGAAGTGAAACAATCCCTGGAAGGATTTATAAGCAGAATGGATAAGATGCAAGAGGCCATTGAAGGAATAGAAGCCAGAGAACAGGAACGTATAGAAGCTGACATAGAGAGAGATAAAAGGATCTCCAGGAATGAAACAACACTAAGAGAACTATGTGACCAAGCCAAAAGGAATAATATTCGTATTATAGGGATACCAGAAGAAGAAGAAAGAGGAAAAGGGATAGAAAGTCTCTTTGAAGAAATAATTGCTGAAAACTTCCCCAAACTGGGGGAGGAAATAATCGAACAGACCATGGAATTACACAGAACCCCCAACAGAAAGGATCCAAGGAGGACAACACCAAGACACATAGTAATTAAAATGGCAAGGATCAAGGACAAGGAAAGAGTTTTAAAGGCAGCTAGAGAGAAAAAGGTCACCTATAAAGGAAAACCCATCAGGCTAACATCAGACTTCTCGACAGAAACCCTACAGGCCAGAAGAGAATGGCATGATATACTTAATGCAATGAAACAGAAGGGCCTTGAACCAAGGATACTGTATCCAGCACGACTATCATTTAAATATGATGGCGGGATTACACAATTCCCAGACAAGCAAAAGCTGAGGGAATTTGCTTCCCACAAACCACCTCTACAGGGCATCCTACAGGGACTGCTCTAGATGGGAGCACCCCTAAAAAGAGCACAGAACAAAACACACAACATATGAAGAATGGAGGACGAGGAATAAGAAGGGACAGAAGAAAAGAATCTCCAGACAGTGTATATAACAGCTCAATAAGCGAGCTAAGTTAGGCAGTAAGATACTAAAGAAGCTAACCTTGAACCTTTGGTAACCACAAATCTAAAGCCTGCAATGGCAATAAGTACATATCTCTCAATAGTCACCCTAAATGTAAATGGACTTAATGCACCAATCAAAAGACATAGAGTAATAGAATGGATAAAAAAGCAAGACCCATCTATATGCTGCTTACAAGAAACTCACCTTAAACCCAAAGATAAGCATAGACTAAAAGTCAAGGGATGGAAAAACATATTTCAGGCAAACAACAGTGAGAAGAAAGCAGGGGTTGCAGTACTAATATCAGATAAAATAGACTTTAAAACAAAGAAAGTAACAAGAGATAAAGAAGGATACTACATAATGATAAAGGGCTCAGTCCAACAAGAGGATATAACCATTCTAAATATATATGCACCCAATACAGGAGCACCAGCATATGTGAAGCAAATACTAACAGAACTAAAGAGGGAAATAGACTGCAATGCATTCATTGTAGGAGACTTCAACACACCACTCACCCCAAAGGATAGATCCACCGGGCAGAAAATAAGTAAAGACACACAGGCACTGAACAACACACTAGAACAGATGGACCTAATAGACATCTATAGAACTCTACATCCAAAAGCAACAGGATATACATTCTTCTCAAGTGCACATGGAACATTCTCCAGAATGGACCACATACTAGCTCACAAAAAGAGCCTCAGTAAATTCCAAAATATTGAAATTCTACCAACCAATTTTTCAGACAACAAAGGTATAAAAGTAGAAATAAATTCTACAAAGAAAACAGAAAGGCTCACAAACACATGGAGGCTTAACAACATGCTACTAAATAATCAATGGATCAATGAACAAATCAAAATAGAGATCAAGGAATATATAGAAACAAATGACAACAACAACACTAAGCCCCAACTTCTGTGGGATGCAGCGAAAGCAGTCTTAAGAGGAAAGTATATAGCAATCCAGGCACACTTGAAGAAGGAAGAACAATCCCAAATGAATAGTCTAACATCACAATTATTAAAACTGGAAAAAGAAGAACAAATGAGGCCTAAAGTCAGCAGAAGGAGGGACATAATAAAGATCAGAGAAGAAATAAACAAAATTGAGAAGAATAAAACAATAGCAAAAATCAACGAAACCAAGAGCTGGTTCTTCGAGAAAATAAACAAAATAGATAAGCCTCTAGCCCAACTTATTAAGAGAAAAAGAGAATCAACACAAATCAACATAATCAGAAATGAGAATGGAAAAATCACGACAGACTCCACAGAAATACAAAGAATTATTAAAGACTACTATGAAAACCTATATGCCAACAAGCTGGAAAACCTAGAAGAAATGGACAACTTCCTAGAAAAATACAACCTCCCAAGACTGACCAACGAAGAAACACAAAAGTTAAACAAACCAATTACAAGCAAAGAAATTGAAACAGTAATCAAAAAACTACCCAAGAACAAAACCCTGGGACCGGACGGATTTACCTCGGAATTTTATCAGACACGCAGAGAAGACATAATACCCATTCTCCTTAAAGTGTTCCACAAAATAGAAGAAGAGGGAATACTCCCAAACTCATTCTATGAAGCCAACATCACCCTAATACCAAAACCAGGCAAAGACCCCACCAAAAAAGAAAATTACAGACCAATATCCCTGATGAATGTAGATGCAAAAATACTCAATAAAATATTAGCAAACAGAATTCAACAGTATATCAAAAGGATCATACACCATGACCAAGTGGGGTTCATCCCAGGGATGCAAGGATGGTACAACATTCGAAAATCCATCAACATCATCCATCACATCAACAAAAAGAAAGACAAAAACCACATGATCATCTCCATAGATGCTGAAAAAGCATTTGACAAAATTCAACATCCATTCATGATAAAAACTCTCAGCAAAATGGGAATAGAGGGCAGTGCCTCAACATAATAAAGGCCATATATAATAAACCCACTGCCAGCATTATACTGAACAGCGAGAAGCTGAAAGCATTTCCTCTGAGATCGGGAACCAGACAGGGATGCCCACTCTCCCCACTGTTATTTAACATAGTACTGGAGGTCCTAGCCACGGAAATCAGACAAAACAAAGAAATACAAGGAATCCAGATTGGTAAAGAAGAAGTTAAACTGTCACTATTTGCAGATGATATGATACTGTACATAAAAAACCCTAAAGACTCCACTCCAAAACTACTAGAACTGTTATCGGAATACAGCAAAGTTGCAGGATACAAAATTAACACACAGAAATCTGTAGCTTTCCTACACACTAACAACGAATCAATAGAAAGAGAAATCAGGAAAACAATTCCATTCACCATTGCATCAAAAAGAATAAAATACCTAGGAATAAACCTAACCAAAGAAGTGAAAGACTTATACTCTGAAAACTACAAGTCACTCTTAAGAGAAATTAAAGGGGACACTAATAAATGGAAACTCATCCCATGCTCATGGCTAGGAAGAATTAATATCATCAAAATGGCCATCCTGCCCAAAGCAATATACAGATTTGATGCAATCCCTCTCAAATTACCAGCAACGTTCTTCAATGAATTGAAACAAATAATTCAAAAATTCATATGGAAACACCAAAGACCCCGAATAGCCAAAGCAATCCTGAGAAAGAAGAATAAAGTAGGGGGGAATCTCACTCCCCAACTTCAAGCTCTACTACAAAGCCATAGTAATCAAGACAATTTGGTACTGGCACAAGAACAGAGCCACAGACCAGTGGAACAGATTAGAGACTCCAGAAATTAAGCCAAACATATATGGTCAATTAATATTTGATAAAGGAGCCATGGACATACAATGGCAAAATGACAGTCTCTTCAACAGATGGTGCTGGCAAAACTGGACAACTACATGTAGGAGAATGAAACTGGACCATTGTCTAACCCCATATACAAAGGTAAACTCAAAATGGATCAAAGACCTGAATGTAAGTCATGAAACCATTAAACTCTTGGAAAAAAACATAGGCAAAAACCTCTTAGACATAAACATGAGTGACCTCTTCTTGAACATATCTCCCCGGACAAGGAAAACAACAGCAAAAATGAGCAAGTGGGACTACGTTAAGCTGAAAAGCTTCTGTACAGCGAAAGACACCATCAATAGAACAAAAAGGAACCCTACAGTATGGGAGAATATATTTGAAAATGACAGATCCGATAAAGGCTTGACGTCCAGAATATATAAAGAGGTCACATGCCTCAACAAACAAAATACAAATAACCCAATTAAAAAATGGGCAGAGGAACTGAACAGACAGTTCTCCAAAAAAGAAATACAGATGGCCAAGAGACACATGAAAAGATGCTCCACATCGCTAATTATCAGAGAAATGCAAATTAAAACTACAATGAGGTATCACCTCACACCAGTAAGGATAGCTGCCATCCAAAAGACAAACAACAACAAATGTTGGCGAGGCTGTGGAGAAAGGGGAACTCTCCTACAGTGCTTGTGGGAATGTAAATTAGTTCAACCATTGTGGAAAGCAGTATGGAGGTTCATCAAAATGCTCAAAACAGACCTACCATTTGACCCAGGAATTCCACTCCTAGGAATTTACCCTAAGAACGCAGCAATCAAGTTTGAGAAAGACAGATGCACCCCTATGTTTATCGCAGCACTATTTACAATAGCCAAGAATTGGAAGCAACCTAAATGTCCATCGGTAGATGAATGGATAAAGAAGATGTGGTACATATACACAATGGAATACTACTCAGCCATAAGAAGTGGAAAAATCCAACCATTTGCAGCAACATGGATGGAGCTGGAGAGTATTATGCTCAGTGAAATAAGCCAAGCGGAGAAAGAGAAATACCAAATGATTTCACTCATCTGAGGAGTATAGGAACAAAGGAAAAACTGAAGGAAGAAAACAGCAGCGGAATTACAGAACCCAAAAATGGACTAACAGGTACCAAAGGGAAAGGAACTGGGGAGGATGGGTGGGCAGGGAGGAATAAGGGGGGGCAAGAAGAAGGGGGGTATTAATATTAGCATCCATGGGGGGGAGGGAGAAAGCGGAGGGTGGGCTGCACAACACAGAGAGGACAAGTAGTGACTCTACAACATTTTGCTAAGCTGATGGACAGTAACCGTAATGTGGTTGTTAGGGGGGACCTGATATAGGGGAGAGCATAGTAAACATAGTATTCTTCATGTAAGTGTAGATTAAAAATTAAAAAAAAAAAAAAAAGTAAAAGAAAGAAAGAAAGAAAAGGGGGATTACTCCTTGATAGGATAAAACTATTGGTAAATCAAAGATCAACGCATGCTTTAAATATCCTTAATGTTGATCACTTAAAGGGTGTCAGATGATCAGCTATGGAGGTACTCTTTTCTGATAATATTCCTTTCTCTTAATTAAAAAAAAAAAAAAAGCAGTTACTGTGTGCTGACCTCCAATGAGTTCTGCACAGTGGTATAGAGGGCATGTCAACGTGTGGGCAAAGGGTCTGTTTGTTTCTATGCAGAAGATCAAGGCCTAGCTTGGATACCCAGAAAATGAACTAAGGTACGATATGAGGAGGAGCTTCTGGCATCAGCACTCTCTGGAGGACTTGTGCCGGGGGATGATCATCAAAAAGCCTCCACAGGGATCCGGACAATGCTGCGGTTGTGGCTGCATCCAGCCCACCGTCTCCTGGACTTGACATAGGAATGAGGAGGGAGATGTCTAGGCTGGCATGTGCATACAGTGAGATAACGAATTTGACCGGATCTGTACTGTTGGAACTCAACCAGAGTTGGGAGGGGTGCAAGTTGTAGCACTCCAAAATCTCATGACTATAGACTATCTATGGTTAAAAGAATATATGGGATGTGAACAGATCCCAGGAATGGGCTGCTTTAATTTGTCTGATTGTTCAAGTACAGTTGGACAATATCCATCATATCATAGATAAATTTTCACAAATGCCTAGGGTGCCTAAATGGTTTTCTTGGCTTCACTGGAGATGGATGGTAATTATAGATTTGCTTTGTTTATGTCACCATATTCCTATTATGTTAATATGTGTGTGCAAATTAGTTAGTAGTTTAAAACCTATACATACTTAAGGTACTCTACAAGAAGATATGTCAAAGAAATAATCAATCCTCCCATGTTTCCTTCCATATGCTACATCTATAGCTTTTCTTCTTCCTTCCTAATTACAACCCTTAAATAGAATTCGTGCCTCATATCGAATTTACCGAGTATCATAATTCCTCCTGGTGGTAAAGATACCTCGAGACAAGTGCTGGGCATAGAAGCCAAGCCACAGGGCATAAATCTGCAAAGAAGTAAAAAGCTAACCTTTGCAAACAATATGGCTTCTCTCTCACTTACCAACTTTACATTTCCCTGTATGGCCCCGGAAGATGACTGGTTAGCCAGAGACGGGTAAGATTCCTCAAGGGAGGAACAACCTAAGACAGGCAGAGTCGCAGGGGGGCCATCAGGTGAGAATTTGGGGATCAACAGAGGTGAGGCTCAGAACCTCACCCCCCCTGCTTTGAGAGAAATCTTCTGCATCCGTGGATGTCTTGCTGCCCTTGTCTAGCCTGGATTAATACTTAGTCCATAGACACACACCTGATCATCTGATCATCTACATTTGCCCTCTTACAGCACTAAACTATGTTTTCTACCTTTATCTTCCATCTACCTACCACTTCAGCATTTTATTAAAAATAAAAATAATAATAATAATAGAGGGAGAAATGTGGGATCAACATATAAATCAAGTACAAAAATCAAATGAATATTCATATTTGACCTGATTGTTTATGGGTCATAATGCGTGATCAAAACCGAAAGTTTCTGTGATGAATGCCCTTGTACTGTTCACCATGTAAGAACTTATTCACTATGTAAGAATTCGTTCACCATGTAAGAACTTGTTCGTTATGCTTCAGAAGATTGGAGACTGACGAGAATTAGGCTTGAGATGGATTAATAATTGTACATTGAGCATTGACCCCCCTATACTGAATTTTATTGTTGTTAACAACCATTTGATCAATAAATATGAGAGATGCCCTCTCAAAAAAAAAAAATATTCTACCTATCCAAAACAACGAGGAAAAAAAGTATATAATGAAATGGAAAAAGATACAAAAGCCACTTGATATGAAGTGTATCATTAGCTCCTCAGAAGTCACAGATCAATGGACTTGTGATCATGCTCGGTGATCCATAACTCAGATAAACTCATCCTGCTCACCAAAAAAAAAAAATTCACAGCAGCATTATTCATAATAGCCAAAAAAAGTGGAAACAATCCCAATGTCCACCAACTGATGAGTGGATAAATAAAAGGTGGTATATCCATGCAATGGATTATTGTTCAGCTATAAAAAGGAAGGAGAGTTTTATACATGCTACAACATGGATGAGCCTTCAAAACATTATGCTAAGTGAAGGAAACTGTCAGTAAAGACCACATATTGTATGATTGCATTTAGGTGAAATATCCAGAACAGTCAAGTCTGTAGAAACAGAATAGAGTGCTGGTTGCCTGGTAGTGGAGAGTTTGGCAGGAAATGAGGAGTGACTACTGGTGATGGGTACAGAGCTTCATTTTGGGGTGATGAAAATGTTCTAAAATCAAATCTGGTGATAGTTGTTCCAAGTGTGTGAATATATAAAAAATACTGAATTGTGTGTTTTATTTTTTTATTGGAGTATAGTTGATGTACAATATTTTAGTGGTTTCAGGTGTACAACATAGTGATTTGATAATGATACACATTATTGAATGCTCATCACAATAAGTGTTGTTATCATCTGTTACCATACAAAGATACTATAATATTATTGCATTTACTCCTTGTGCTGTACTTTCATCCCCATGACTAATTTATTTTATAATGGAAGTTTGTACCTCTTAATACCCTTTACCTATTTTCACCCATCCTCCTACCCTCCTAAACTGTGCATTTTTTTTTTTGAGAGGGCATCTCTCATATTTCTTGATCAAATGGTTGTTAACAACAATAAAATTCTGTGTAGGGTGTCCCGACCCGCGGGACGAACATGGAGTGTAGCCGGAGACGCCTGCAGAAATGAAACAAGCAAGGGACACAAAGAACGACCAAGGGACACAAAGAACGACCACCAAGACAGGATGTCTGATCAAGCTGGCAGTTTATTGTTTGCAGGCTCAGTTTATACAGGTTAGCAAGTAAGGGGTGGGTCAGAAGATAATTGGACCTTAGGTGGCGCCAGCGGGAATGTGTAGAGGGGTGATTGGGCCTTGGTTGGCGCCGGCGGGAGCAGAGGACCTGGAAGAGAAGCAGGGTGTTCGCCATTTTGTGGGTGGGGGCCCTTTGGTCTCCGGCAGTAGGGAACTCAATGCACAATCATTAATCAACCCCAAGCCTAATTCTCAACAGTTTCCAATCTTCTGAAGCATAACGAACAAGTTCTTACATGGTGAACAAGTTCTTACATAGTGAATAAGTTCTTACATGGTGAACAGTGCAAGGGCAGTCATATCACAGAAACTTTCGGTTTTGAACACACATCATGAACTATGAACAATCAAGTCAGATATGATTATTCGTTTGATTTTTATACTTGATTTATATGTGAATCCCACATTTCTCCCTTATTATTATTACTATTTTTTTAAATGAAATGCTGAAGTGGTAGGTAGATGCAAGATAAAGGTAGAAAACATAATTTAGTGCTGTAAGAGGGCGAATGTAGATGATCAGGTCTGTGCCTATAGACTAAGTATTAATCCAGGCTAGACAAGGGCAACAAAACATCCACGGATGCAGAAGATTTCTCTCAAAACAGGGGTGGTGAGGTTCTAAGCCTCACCTTTGTTGATCCCCAATTTCTCACCTGATGGCCCCCCTGTGACTGTGCCTGTCTTAGGTTGTTCCTCCCTTGAGGAATCTTACCCGTCTCTGGCTAACCAGTCATCTTCCGGGGCCATACAGGGAAATGTAAAGTTGGTAAGTGAGAGAGAAGCCATATTGTTTGAAAAGGTTAGCTTTTTACTACTTTGCAGATTTATGCCCTGTGGCTTGGCTTCTATGCCCAGCACTTGTCTCGAGGTATCTTTACCACTTGGAATAATTATGATACTCGGTAATTTTCGATATGAGGCATGAATTCTACTAAAGGTTTGTAATTAGGAAGGAAGAAAAGCTATAGAAGTAGCAGATGGCAGAAAACATGGGAAGATTGATTATTTCTTTGGCATATCTTCTTGTAGAGTAACGTAAGCATGTATAGGTTTTAACAAACTACTAATTAAATTGTGTACACACATTAACATAATAGGAATACAGCTGCATAACAAAAGCAGACCTACAATTACCAGCCATATCCAGTGAAACCAAGAAAACCAGTTAGGTACCCTAGGCATTTGTGAAAACTTATCAATATGATGGATATTGTCTAACTAAATTTGAATAGTTTGAGAAAAATCAGACAAATTAAAACAACATATTCCTGGGACCTGTTCACATCCCATATGTTCTTTTAACAATCTAAACTGTGCATTTTAAGTTGGAATAATATGGTAGATGAATTACGTCTCAAATAATGCTGTTATTTTTTGAAAGGCTTAAACACACACACACACATACTACAATTTCCCTAAGGGAACTATTATTGCAAAACAACTCATGAGAGCATGTGTCACGGCCTGACATTGAGACCAATCAGATCACAAGTGACTCTGACCAATCATGCTTGGCAATGCTCTGTCACGCGCTGGTCACACAGAACTGTTAGTACTTAATACTCATCATGGGGTTTGTGCTGACAAAGCTAATCACCCACGGTGTGTATAGCAGTGGCTAAGGGCACAGACTCTGCAATGAGACAAACCTGATTTCGAACCTCTCCTCTATCTTATGATCAATTGCAAGTTAGCCTCTTTCAGCCTCAGTTTCTCCACCTGTGAGTTAGAGATAATAATTTCTACCCCATAGGGAGATTAAGGGGAGGAAATGAAATACTATTTGTAGAGCAATTAACACAGTACCTAGGACTGAGTAAAGGATCAGTAAGTAATAGCTGGCATCATTTTTAATAATGTATATAGAGCACTGAGCACAGTGGCTGGCATGTAGGAAGTACTCAAAACATGAAATGATTCAAGTTATGTTTTTCACCAAAAAAATGTTTATGAGGCAGATAACTTTACAGACAAGTCCAGAGAATTTGAATTCTGTTGCTTAAAGACAAAAGTTGAAGACTTTGAAAAACAACTTGCCCCCCAACCTGGCTTTCACCAGGCTCCTGTGTAGCAAATACTCACACAGCCTAAAGCACCAGGCCACCCCCACACCACATCACTAATGAGGAAATCTAAGTTTCCAGAAGCTTCTAGGAGAACATTCCAACTAAGAAACTGGGTTTTTTTATGAGGACCCAGGACAGGAAATGACACTGTCCCTCCAAAGCATGAGCTGATACAGGGGGCTACAAAAGGAACTCAGAGTAGAAAACAATTGCAGTTGGTTATCCCAGGAATACAGGGCATTTCAACAGCAGAAAATCAGTTAATGTGATTATCACACTGTTTGCTTTAAGGAGAAAAATGTGACTGTCTCAATACCTGCAGGAAAAAGTAGATGATAAACTTCAGTCATCATTTGTGATTAAACATTAGTAAGCCAGAATTGAAGGGAAATTCCTGTTGCTGGAATAGACACACACACACACACACACACACACACACACACACATCAAGCAGCATACTTTTTTCTTCATATTTTATTTATTTATTTAAATTAAGGTATCATTGATATATAATCTCATGAAGGTTTCACATGAGCAACATTGTGGTTTCAACAGTCACTCATATTATCAAGTCCCCCCGACCCCATTGCAATCACTGTCCATCAGCATAGGAAGATGCTGTAGAGTCATTACTTGTCTTATCTGTTCAAGCAGCATACTTAATGGTGAAACAGTAGATCTATTCCCAAACCAGGAACAAGGCAAGGATGCTGGCTATCATTCTCACTATTTGATATTGTAATAGTAGCCTACTGATTTTCAACAAGGGTCCCAAGGCCACTCAATGGGGAAAAATAGTCTTTTCAGCAGATGGTACTGGGACAATCGGAAATCCAAATGAATGAAGCTGGGCGCTTACCTCACACCACATACAAAAATGAACTCAAAATGGATCAAAGACCTAAGTGTAAGAGCTAAAACTGTAAACCACAGCCAGTCCAGGTAAGATCAGAAGAATCATCTCATTAACCTACAGAATCATGAAAAATAATAAACTATTATTGTTTTAAGCCAAAGTTTTGGAGATGGCTTGTTACCCAGCAATAGCTAGTTGATAAAATCCCGAGGCCTTGCTCAAAGAGCAAAAATTGGGAAGCAACCCAAGTACAGGCTGGACAGTACAGTGGGTAAGAGCCTGAACTGTAGCTCCAGACATGAGCCCTGAATTTCACCCTGCCACTTACCAGCTGTGTGATGATGAGAAATTTATTTGACTTACCCCTGTGTCCTCCCATATCTTTGGAAGAATTCAAGGGGTTAATATACAGAGAAGACTTGGAATAGTTTTTGGTAGAGAGAAACACTATTAAGTGTTGGCTATGAGTATTACATGACCACCAACAAAATGTGGTTCATGTATGTGGTGGAAGTGATACAGGAGTACATTTCATCAACTTGGACAGTTCTCAAAACTATATTATTGTATGGAAAAAGCAAGTTGTAAGACTATAACATTTACATAAGGTACTTTTAAATGCAGGGAGGAGGACATAAACTACCTTCTAGTGTTTGCCTCTTTGAAAGCAAAGATTGGAATAGAATTCTAAGTAGAAATCAAGAAAGATTTTTGCTTTAGTCACAATGTTCTTTTTTCTTACTCTACAAAAAGGGTACTAATTGGCTTATTTAAAAAATTATTCATAGGTAAAAGACTGGGAGCAGTGAAGTTGAAATCTTACATTGGTTAATTTGCTTTGGTGAGAATAGGATTATTTTCTCCTTCCTTGTTCTTTACTTCTGCCCACCCCACCCCCAAATTCCAGTATTAATTTAATGGCAGTGGTTCCAAATCCTTCCTTCCTTTTCTGCAGCATCTGCTTGGGGCCCTGGCTTTCGCCGGCAGGCCCTGACACCTGTTCTGTCACAGGCACGCTCAGCCCGGTGTACACAGCACCTGGCGCTGCTCTCTGGGGCCTCCCCAGTGGTATGGGTCCACCCATGCCCGCAGGCGGCTGTATTCTTGCCAGAGCCTCAGATCTCAGAAGAACATCAACTCGTTAGTTTCATGTGTCTGAACCTGAGGGGGTTCCCCATCCTCTATCTCTCTGGGCAAGTGGCCCTGATGCCATCCTGCATGCAGCTGAGGTTAAACTGTGGGGAGGGGTGTTTGTAAAGAAGGTGACTGGGAAAGGGGTAGCACATGCTAGAGGCAATTTCCTTCCGTGACAGGTGCTGAATGGGGGACTTTATCAGGCTCTTTAAATTTTTAAAGACTTGCTGGTGATGTATTATCTTGCTGTCACTCTTTTATTGAGGAGGGCAGGCAAATCAACTTTGGTGTCCATAACTATTGTGTACAAGGGTGTGAAGGCAGAGGCTGCTGCGAGAACCCACAAAATACTGATTAGTGGGCGTGGGTGGGGTGGAATTGGGAATCTGGAGCATTGATTGCATCTCAAACAGAATTGTCCCTGGATTCTTCTGTTTGGATATTTCTCTCTGCTTAGCCCAGGTTTGGGGTTTATGTTCAAAGGGTTCATTCTGGTTTTGATTGGTAGTTTCTGGATCAGACACTCTGGAAACTTAGAGTTCGAGTAAAACTAGTTTTTAACTCAGAAATAACACACGTTCTTTTTAGACAACCAGTAGAGAAAATATAGAGAGAAGCCACAAAGAAAGAAAGTCAGCGAGCACCTACTGTGTATTAGCACCGTGCTAGGCACTAGGGGTAGCATGAGGAACAAACTGTAAATTCCATGAGGACACACCCTTTAACAGACAGGTTTACAGCCTGTCTGGCTTCCTTGCTGGAAAATTCTGTATCCTGAGCAGGGCCTTGGCTACATGTATATACATAGGTAAAAATTCATTAAGTGCTACATTTAAGATTTGTGCAAGTTCTATCTCAATAAAGAAGAAAAGTAATGTTTTAGAGGTATTTTTCAGAGTGTAGACTGGATAGATGGTGGTTTGGAGTCACATAAAAAATGTTTGTCCTCTCAATTCTTTTTCAGTCCTTCAAGAAGGTCTCACTTTGATGTTGATATGTCTTTAACATCCAACACTTAATGATTTTCCTTTTTAAACAGAGCCATCCCAGGTTCAGCCCACAGTAGCAGCAATAGCCAGCTAGAATTTGATGACATTTAAAAATTTTTCATTGTACTAATTTTTTTTATTAAGGTATCATTAAAATACTCTCTTATGAAGGTTTTACATGAAAAACATTGTGGTTGTTACATTCACTCATATTATCAAGTCTCCACCTTACCCCATTGCAGTCACTGTCCATCAGTGTAGTAAGATACCACAGAGTCACTATTTGTCTTCTCTGTGCTACGCTGTCTTCCCTGTGACCCCCCCATACCATGTGTACCAATCATAATAGCCATCAATACTGTTCCCCCTCCCTTCCCACCCACCACCCACTCCTACACCCTCCCCTCTAGTAACCTTTAGTCCCTTTTTGGAGTCTGTGAGTCTGTTGCTGTTTTGTTCCTTCAGTTTTGCTTCATTGTTTTACTCTACAAATGAGGGAAATCATTTGGTGCTTGTCTTCCTCTGCCTGACTTATTTCACTGAGTGTAATACACTCTAGCTCCATCCATGTATTGCAAATGATAGGATTTGTTTTCTTCTTATGGCTGAATAGTATTCCATTGTGTATATGTACTGCATCATCTTTATTCATTCATCTACTGATGAACACACTTTGGTTGCTTTCATATCTTAGCTGTTGTAAGTAGTGCTGTGACAAACATAGGGGTGCATATGTCTTTTTGAAGCTGGGATCTTGTTTTCTTTGGGTAAATTCCTAGGAGTGGAATTCCTGGGTCAAATGGTATTTCTATTTTTAGTTTTTTTTAGGAACCTCCATATTGCTTTCCACAATGGTTGGACTAATTTACATTCCCACCAGCAGTATAGGAGGTTTCCCTTTTCTCCACATCCTTGCCAGCATTTGTTGTTCCTAGTCTTTTCTGTTGGCCATCCTAAGTGGTGTGAGGTAATATCTCATTGTGGTTTTAATTTGCATTTCCCTGATAATTAGCGATGTGGAGTATCTTTTCATGTGCCTGCTGGCCATTTGAATCTCTTCTTTGTAGAATTGTCTATTCATATACTCTGCCCAATTTCTAATAGGGTTATTTGATTTTTGGGTGTTGAGGCATGTGAGTTCTTTATATATTTTGAATGTTAATCCCTTGTCATTGTGTTTTTTATAAATATATTCTCCCATACGGTAGGATGCCTTTTTATTCTACTGATGGTGTCCTTTGGTGTGCAGAAGCATTTGAGCTTGATGCAGTCCCATTTCTTCATTTTTGCTTTTGTTTCCCTTGTCCAAGGAGATGCATTCAGGGAAAAGTTTCCAATATTTATATTCAAGAGATTTTTGCCTATGTTATCTTCTAAGAGTTTTATGGCTTCATGACTTACATTCAGGTGTTTGATCCATTTCGAGTTTACTTTTGTGTATGGAGTTAGACAATAATCCAGTTTTCATTCTCTTGCATGTAGCTGTCCAGTTTTGCCAACACCAGTTGTTGAAGAGGCTGTCATTTCCCCATTGTATATCCATGGCTCCTTTTTCATTTATTAATTTACTATATATGCTTGGGTTTAAATCTGGGCTCTCTATTCCGCTCCATTGGTCTTTTGGGTCTGTTCTTGTGCCAGTACCAAATTGTCTTCATTACTGTGGCTTTGTAGTAGAGCTTGAAGTTGGGGAGCATAACCTCCCTAGCTTTATTCTTCTTTCTCAGGATTGCTTTGGCTATTCTGGGTCTTTTGTGGTTCCATATGAATTGTAGAACCATTTGCTCTAGTTCATTGAAGAATGCCATTGGTATTTTGATAGGGATTGCATTGAATCTGTAGATTGCTTTAGGCAGGATGAACATTTTGACAATATTAATTCTTCCTATACATGAGCACAGGATGTATTTCCATTTATTGGTATCTTCTTTAATTTCTCTCATGGGTGTCTTGTAGTTTTCAAAGTATAGGTCTTTCATGTCCTTGGTTAGGTTTATTCCTAGGTATTTATTCTTTTTGATGCAATTGTGAATGGAATTGTTTTCATGATTTTTCTTTCTGCTCGGTCATCGTTAGTATATAGGAATGCAACAGATTTCTGTGTATTAATGTTGTATCCTACAGATTTGCTGAATTCAGTTATTAGACCTAGTAGTTTTGGATGGATTCTTTAGGGTTTTCTATGTACAATATCATGTCATCTGCAAACAGAGACAGTTTAACTTCTTCCTTAACAATCTCAATACTTTTTATTTGTTTGTGTTGTCTGATTGCCATGGCTAGAACCTCCAGAACTATGTTGAACAAAAGTGGGGACAGTGGGCATCCTTGTCTTGTTCCTGATCTTACAGGAAAAGCTTTCAGCTTCTTGGTGTTGAGTATGATGTTGGTTGTGGGTTTATCATATATGGCCTTTACTATGTTGAGGTACTTGACCTCTATACCCATTTTGTTGAGAGTTTTTATCATGAATGGATGTTGAATTTTGTCAAATGCTTTTTTGGCATCTATGGAGATGATCATGTGGTTTTTGTCCTTCTTTTTGTTGATGTGGTGGATGACATTGATGGATTTTCTATTATTATACCATCCTTGCCTCCCTGAAATGAATCCTACTTGGTCATTATATGGATGATTTTTTTAAATGTATTTTTGAATTTTGGTTTGCCAATATTTTGTTGAGTATTTTTGCATCTGTGTTCATCAGGGATATTGGTCTGTAATTTTCTTTCTGGTGTCTTTGCCTGGTTTTGGTATTAGAGTGATGCTGGCCTCGTAGAATGAGTTTGGAAGTATTCCCTCCTTTTCTAGTTTTTTGGAAAGCTTTAAGGAGGATGGGTATTGGGTCTCCACTAAATGTTTGATAAAATTCAGTGGTGAAACCATCTGGTCCAGGGGTTTTGTTCTTAGGCAGTTTTTTGATTTCCAATTCAATTTCCTTTCTGGTAATTGGTCTGTTCAGATTTTCTGTTTCTTCCTGAGTCAGCCTTGGAAGTTGTATTTTTCTAGAAAGTTGTCCATTTCTTCTAGGTTATCCAATTTGTTAGCATATAATTTTTTATAGTATTCTCTAATAATTCTTTGTATTTCTGTGGTGTCCATAGTGATGTTTCCTTTCTCATTTCTGATTCTGTTAATGTCTGTAGACTCTTTTTTCTTGATAAGACTTTTTTTCTTGATAAGTCTGGCTAGGGGATTATCTATTTTGTTTATTTTCTCAAAGAACCAGCTGCTTGTTTTATTGATTCTTTCTATTGTTTTACTCTTGATTTTATTTATTTCTGCTCCAACCTTTATTATGTCCCTCCTTGTACTGCCTTTGGGCCTCATTTGTTCTTCTTTTCTAGTTTTGTTAATTGTGAGTTTAGACTGTTCATATGGGATTGTTCTTCTTTCCTTAGGTAAGCCTGTATTGCTATATACTTCCCTCTTAGCGCAGTCTTTGCTGTGTGTGTCCCACAGATTTTGCAGTGTTGTATTATTGTTGTCATTTGTCTCCATATATTGCTCGATCTCTGTTTTTATTTGGTTATTCATCCATTGATTATTTAGAGGGATGTTGTTAAGCCTCCGTGTATTTATGGTCTTTTCGTTTTCTTTGCATAATTTATTTCTAGTTTCATACCTTTGTGGTCTGAAAAGTTGGTTAGTAGAATTTCAATCTTTTTGAATTTACTGAGGATCTTTTTGTGCCCTTGTATATGATCTATTCTTGAAAATGTTCCATGTGTACTAGAGAAGAATGTGTGTCCTGTTGCTTTTGGGTGGAGTGTTCTGTAGATGTCTGTTAGGTCTGTCTATTCTAATGTGTTGTTCAGTGCCTCTGTGTCCTTACTTATTTTCTGTATGGTTGATCTGTCCTTTGGATTAAGTGGTGTGTTGAAGTCTCCTAAAATGAATGCATTGCATTCTGTTTCCCCCTTTAATTCTGTTAGTATTTGTTTCACATATGTTGGGTGCATAGATATGTATGATTGTATCCTCTTGTTGGACTGACCCCTTTATCATTATGTGATATCTTTCTTTGTCTCTTTTACTTTCTTTGTTTTGAAGTCTATTTTGTCTGATACAACTACTGCAACTCCTGTTTTTTTTCTCCCTATTAGTTGCATGAAATATCTTTTTCTATCCCTTCACTTTTTTTTTTTTTTTTTATTGAAGGGTAGTTGACACACAGTATTACATTAGTTTCAGGTGTGCAACATAGTGATTTAACATTTATATACATGATAATTCTAGGTACCAGCTATCACCATACCAAGTTGTTACAATATTTTGACTATATTCCTTATGCTATACATTACATCCCGGTTACTTATTTATTTTACAATTGGAAGTGTGTAGTTTTTTTTTTTTTTTTCGTGAGGGCATCTCTCATATTTATTGATCAAATGGTTGTTAACCACAATAAAATTCTGTACAGGGGGGTCAATGCTCAATGCACAATCTTTAATCCACCCCAAGCCTAATTTTCGTCAGTCTCCAATCTTCTGAAGCATAACGAACAAGTTCTTACATGGAGAACAAATTCTTGCATAGTGAATAAGTTACATGGTGAACATTACAAGGGCAGTCATCACAGAGGCTTTTGGTTTTGATCATGCATTATGAACTATAAACAGTCAGTTCAAATGTGAATATTCATTTGATTTTTATGCTTGATTTATATGTGGATACCACATTTCTCTCTTTATTATTATTATTTTTAATAAAATGCTGAAGTGGTAGGTAGATACAAGATAAAGGTAGAAAACATAGTTTAGTGTTGTAAGAGAGCAAATGTAGATGATCAGGTGTGTGCCTGTAGACTGTGTTAATCCAAGCTAGACAAGGGCAATAAAACATCCATGTATGCAGAAGATTTCTCTCAGAATGTGGGGAGGGGGGGTTCTAAGCCTCACCTCTGTTGATCCCCATTTTCTCACCTGATGGCCCCCCTGCGACTGTGCCTGTCTTAGGTTGTTCCTCCCTTGAGGAATCTTACCCGTGTCTGGCTAACCAGTCATCTTCCGGGGCCATACATATCCCTTCACTTTTAACCTGTGTATGTCTTTGGGTTTAAAGTGAGTGTCTTGTAGGCAGCATATTGATCGGTCTTGTTTTTTTTTTATCCATTCAGCGACTATGTGTCTTTTGATTGTTGCATTCAGAGCATTTACATTTAGGGTGATTATCAATAGGTATGTACTTATTGCCATTGCAAGCTTTAGATTCATGGTTACCAAAGGTTCGTGGGTAACTTCTCTACTATGTAACAGTCTAACTTAACTCAGTATGTTATTACAAACACAATTGAAAGGTTCTCTTCTTCTCTCATTTTTATTTCTCTATTCTTTATATATCAGGTACCATATTCTGTACTCTTTGACTATCCCTTGACTGACTTTGTGGGTGGTTGATTTGATTTTGCCTTTGCTTAGTAATTAATTATTCTACTATGGTTTTATTTCCTCTGGTGACAGCTATTTAGCCTTAGAAACAGTTCCATCTATAACAGTTCCTCCAAAATACACTGTAGAGATGGTTTATCAGAGGTAAATTCTCTCAGCTTTTGCTTATCTGGAAATTGTTTAATCACTCCTTCAAATTAAATGATAGTCTTTCCAGGTAGAGTATTCTTGGTTCCAGGCCCTTCTGTTTCATTGTATTAAGTATATCATGCCACTCCCTTCTGGCCTGTAAGGTTTCTGCTGAGAAGTCTGATGATAGCCTGATGGGTTTTTCTTTGTAGGTAGTCTTTTTTCTCTCTCTGACTGCTTTTAGTACTCTGTCCTTATCCTTAATCTTTGCCATTTCAATTACTATATGTCTTGGTGTTGTCTTCCTTAGGTCCCTTGCATTGGGAAATCTGTGCACCTCCATTGCTTGAGAGACTGTCTCCTTCCCCAGATTGGGTGAGTTTTCAGCAATTATCTCCTCAAAGACACTTTCTATACCTTTATACCTTTTTCTCTGCCTTCTCTTCTGATATCCCTAGGATGCAAATATCATTCCGTTAGGATTGGTCACACAGTTCTGTCAATATTCTTTCATTCTTAGAGATCCTTTTTCCTCTCTGTTCCTCAGCTTCTTTGTATTCCTGTTCTCTAATTTCTATTTCATTTACCATCTCCTCTACTTCATCTAATCTGCTTTTAAATTCCTCCATTGTATGTTTCATTTCGGATACTGTATGTTTCAGTTTGTATCTCATTCTTGAATTCCTCCCTGAGATTTTGAGTATTTTTCTGTAGCTATGTGAGCATGTTCTTTATTTTTATTTTGAAATCTCTTTCAGGAAGATTGTTAAGTTTCACTTGGCCCTCTTTCTGCTGTTTGTGGGATTTTGGTTTGAATCTGGTTGCTATGATGATTCATATTTGTAGATGGCACCCTCTAGTGCCCAGAAGCTGTACTCTTGAGCTGTTCAGCCCCTGGTGTGATGGCGGGGGTCACAGGCTAGTGATGCTGTTGCCTGTCAGGAGGAAAGAAGTCTTTTCTGCTTCCCAGCTGCAGCACCTGCCTCCACTGCCAGTGCCAGTGGGCCGAGCGCACAGGAAGAAGTGTCTATACTTTGCACTTGTAGCTCCCATATGCGGGGCTGCCCTATGGCTAGGCTGGCACAATGGCAGGGCAGCCAGTTTGTGAGCTGGTGCTGGCCAGAGGAAGGAGCAGCAGGCTGCATATTGCAGTGAGGGCCTTGTAGTTATGTTGACAGCCAGGAGGATGGAGCACCTGAAGCTCCTGAAAATTCCCAACCCGCTGGGAAGAGTGCGCCTGGACAATTTTGTCCACCTGTCCTTTCTCCTGAGCACCAAGCTGTGTGCAGTCCTTGCCTGTTTAGCATCCCTCTTGCTGTCAGGAAGTCTCAAGACTTCCTGCCATTCTTTTGTCCTAGAGCAGCCAGTTGTGGATTCCTGTTTTCCACAAGCGGCTGAAATCTCAGTCTCTCCAAGTATTCTGCCTGTCTTAGCTTTCCAAACCCACTCATCTTCAGAGTACCATGTAATATAGATTCATGCTTCCAGAGCAGATCTCCATGGCTGGGTGTTTAGCAGTCCTAGGCCCCCACCCCCTCCCCACTTCATTTCTCTTCCTCCTGCTGATGAGCTGGAGTGTGGGAAGGGCTTGGATCCCTCCAGATCATGGCTTTGGTACTTTACCCTTTCCTTGAGGTCTGCTGTTTTCCCCAGTCTGCTGCAGCTTTCTTTCCTGTTGCTCTTTCAGGATTAGTTGTACTTGCTATATTTTCATATTATATGTGGTTTTGGGAGGAGGTTTCTGTCTCACCTCTCACACCACCATATCACTTATCTTCTATTTAGGGCAAGTGATACTGATTTCCCATTTGAGGTAGTAATGTTGCTTTTTAAAGTAAACGTTTAAACCGAATTTGCTTAAATTAAAAGTGAGCTGATTTTGAGACAAATTTTAAGTATAGAAAACCCATGCTGTAAGGATGGGGCAAAAAGAAAGCTGATTCTTCAGTGAGTGATGTTTGGAGATCATGGTCTTAGTAAATTCCATTTAAAACAACAAACACCCCCTTACTTGACTCCACACACACCTGCAGCTATGCCCTATTTCTTTAATTCTGTTGGAGCAAAACTTGAAAACAATCATCTATACAGGCTTCCTCAACTCTAATATATTCTCCTGTTTGAGCCAGTCTGGTTTCTGGGTCGCTTTTCCAGTGAAACTCTTTTCGTAATAATCTCGAGCCTCCAAATTCAGTGGACATCTCTCTGACCACATCTTTCCTGGCCTCCCAGCTGCATTTCACCCAGCTGACCACTTCCTCTTTTCTGAAACCCTTTCTTCTGTTAACTTATATTTTCAGGTTTTCCTTCTTAGCAAGAGACCCAGATAGTGCACCTGGCTCGCTCACAGCACAGTAGTCCACATGGAACTCTTGATTCCTCCTACACCTGATTCTGTCTCTATAAATAGCACCACCATCTATCCAAGCCCCAAACCTAGAAGGCCTTGACTCCTCCTGTCCTTCATTCTCAAAACCAGTCTCTCAGCAAGTCTTGTCAGTTTTGCCCCAAAGCTCTACTGAGAATCTGACCACGTTCCTCCATCTTCTCTGCCACCACTCTAGTCCTAGTTAAGACCAGTTTCTCTTTTTCAGACACAGCACCAGCCTACTTTCCTGTCCCTTATTTCCATTCTTCCTGCCTCCAGTTCATTTTCACACAGCAACCAGAAAGATTGTTATAAAATATGTGTAACTCTGGTGGGGAGGGGAATCTGTCTGCCAGCTGGGGGCAGATTACCTTTAAAACCAAAATCAGTCAAAAGGAGAAATACAGTGGAAGAAACCTGTTTGTTGCTTACAAGCAGCCATCCACTTCTGTTTGCCCATGTCTCATGTGACCAGGCTGCAAAAAAAGGGACCCCACCCAACCACTCTGATCCAGATAAGCCCTGCTGCCCCATGTAATCACCTTTGATATGGAGATGGACTACTACTCTCCATCCCTTGGAAACACTTGTTGTTATGGAGATATGCTAAGGCCAGGCAAGAGATTTTGGAAATACTGCAATTGTACCCACAGACTGTTAGGCCATATTCCTGCTCTGCTTAAAATTCTTTAGTAGCTTCTTTTTCTCCAGGATTGAAAGTCAGACTACTTTCTGTGGCTACAGAGCCCTATATGATCTGGCTGTTACCTGTTTCTCTGATCTCACTTCATCTCTCTTTCTCTGACTCACTCTGCTTCAGCCATACTGCCCTCTCCGGTTTCTAGAAATTGCCTACCTCAGGACCTTTGCATATGCTATTCCCGCTGCCTGGAATACTTTGTCCCAGCTTTTCTATGACTGGTTCCTTCTCAACCTTCGGGTCTTTGCTTCAGTGTTGCCTCCTCAGATCATTTGCCCTGAGCATTCTATTAAAAATGGGCTTCCCCAGCAACTATCATTACTTTATTTCCTTCTTAGCACTTTCAATAATCTATCTTGTTTATTTATCTACTTTATTACAAACTCCATGAAGGCAAGGACTTTGTGTACTGATTCATCACTGCATCCCCAGTGCCCAAAATAGCATCTGATGGATAGAGGCCCTCAATAAATATTTCTTGAATGTAATGAGTTCTATTACATTCAAGAGAGGTAGGTGGGGACTAGACCAAGCAGGACCTTAACAGAGAACAGTGGAGAGGCAGTTAGGGATTTTAATCAGAGATGCAAAGTGATTAGTCTTTCCAGTTTTAAAAAATCAGTCTGCTATTAGTGGGGAAAACAGATTAGAGAGGATAAGGAAGGCTATTACACTGGTCCAGGAGAGATAAGATGGAATTAAATGGAATAAGATGCACAAAAGACTTAGCAGTTAATGATATGGAATAAGGGGGAGTTACTCTTACTAATGTAGCAGGACTCCTTGAATTAATGACTAAGTAAAGTTCAGAGTTCAGAGGTATATCCTTAGAATCTCTGAGCCTCCAATATCCTCCCGTGATAAATGCTAGAATTTCTTATCCTTCTCAAGTTATTTGACCTGTATTCTGGTAGTTATTCTGCATTCATATTTGCCTTCTTCCACCTGTGTTCCTTTTCATCACCATCAGCTGGGGGGAAGAATTTCATGGTGAGAGTTTCTAACTCTTCTGTATGGCTGTATTAGCTGTATGGATGGTACATCACCCAATCTCTCTGAACTCAGTTTATATTCTGTAAGATGAGGGGCTCTGATGTCTATTCTGTTCATAGTGAGGATTGGTGAAAAACTGTACAGAAAATATTTTCAAAATGCAAGAAAAAGTATTTCATTCAATAAATATTTATTTTTTTAAACAATAAATATGTATTAAGCACCTACTGTGTGCCAGGCACTGTTGTTGGTGCTGGGAATATAGCAATGCAGGGTTGGTGGGGGAAGACAAAAATCTAACCCTTATGGGGTTGATGTTATCAGAGAAATCCATTCACATTCTGGCTTTTTGGATTTTGATCATATTTTCCAAATTGTCAGATCATCTTGGGCCCCTATTAAAAATACAGATTCCTTGAATTGGTACCACTGAAAAATAAACTTGGGTCATCACACACACACACACACACACACACACACACACACACACAAATTGGTACCACTGAAAAATAAATATTTGGGTCATCACACACACACACACACACACACACACACACACACACTACAGATTCTTACACATGCACACACACGCACACACACTACAGATTCTTACACACACACACACTACAGATTCTTACACACACACACACACACACACACACACACACACACGCTACAGATTCTTGGCCTACCCAGTCTTGGTCAGAATGGGGAAGGTAGAATGGGGGAAGGGTTAACTAACTCCCTCAAGTTATTCAAAAAATAAGAGATTAGTTGGATTAAACTGTCTCCCTTTTCTTTTTCCCAAACACTGATCAGCCCCTCTCAGCAATCCTGCATACATGTCTGATTATACCCTGAATTTTCCAAAACATTTCTAATGAGAAATGGCTTCATTTGGCTCCCAGACAGAACAAGTCCAAAGGTCAGCCCCAGCCATGTGACCTTGAAGGAGAAGGCAGTGGAGGCAGCAGAAATCGCTGTCCTTGGTGGTGGTTTTGTCTGCCACCTGGCTTACTTGCAGACTTGTGGGCAGGTCACATTCCTGATCTCTCTAAATGTCCTCATCATCAACATATGGTAAGGGTTTCCTGAGTACCAGTCTGTGGAGGGGTGCTGGGTTAGCTGCATCAGAATCATCTGGTGAGCTTATTAAATCTCCAGATTCCTGGACTCCATGGACTGCGAGTCAGATTTAGTAGGCATGGAAGGCATCCATCATCTCTTCTATTTTTAATTAGGTTACTGGGCAAGTTTTGATATGCATCCAGATTTGGGATCTCACTAGGGTAGATCAAACTCTCTATGCCTCCGTCTCCTCATCTGTAAAATGTAATCACTCCTCAGATGGTAGCATTAGATAATTTAATTCACTCATGCATTTAGAACAGTATCTAGCCTATAGTAAGTATTGTGTAAGTTTAACTAGTCTGTCAGTCAGGGTCTGTGAGTAAAATTGTAACATTTCCAGGATATCTCGCCTGGCTTTAGTGCATTTGCTTATCCTTAGGGGTGGAGAGAAGTTCATCTCCATATCAATGGGTAATTACCTGGGCAACCGAAGGTGTGTCTGAACCTGAGAGGTTAAGGGCAGGGGGCTTGCTTGCTTGCTGGCTGGCTGGCTTCTTCCAGAGTAGAGAAAGATGGCCTGGGACTGCAGTTTGTAAACAATAAACGGGTTTTAAACTTTATTTCTCCCTTTGACTGATTTCGGTTTTTAGAGGTATTTTGCCCCGGGATTTCCTCTCCCCAGATTTACTGGGTCCTATCAGGAAAACAAAAACTACTGTGCATATTTAAAGCAGAGGGAATTTAATGCAGAGGTGATGAAGAGGCCAAGAAGCTGAACAGGGGACAGTAATGCAACCTAGAGATTAGGCAGCTAGAAGTCATCCACCCCTCAACAGAGGAAGAAGGGGAAAAGGCAGTGCTCCCGGAGCTCAAAGTCTGGCAGAACCTGGACCCACAGCAGGTACTGGGGCTGCAGACAAGGCAAAGCTATTGCTAAGACACTAGGGAGGGAGGAGAAATACCCAGGCTTTTCCCATTGTCCTGCCTTCCAGTCTCCCAGTAGTGCCTCCTATTGGCTGAACCCAGCAGCAAGAAGTCATATGTGAGCCTGGAAAACCTAATCTGCAGAGGTCGTCACCCCTGTCTTTCAGGGGACAGATGAAGAATGTTCTGTTATTGTTAATACTTCCTTGAAGGTCCTTTTTGGCCTTACAATTCTCAAAGTTTCCTGACCTTAGCCAACCTCGGGGATTCGGGACTTTGTGAGTGCTTATCGATTAATCAATTCCATGCCCTCGGTGTACACACATACATAAATGCTTGGCCTCTGATCTCTGGAAACTGACAGTTAAGGACTTGGCAAAAATTCACCAAGCTGAGGGCAGCACAGCGCCGCCCAAGATTCAGGGAATGGGAAGGTATGTGGATCAGGTTTCTCATTGAGGATCAGCTGCCTCAGCACTTTAAAGATTCAGAAGTGATAGAATGGGAAGAGCAGGCCAGTGACATCCCCAGGCGAAAAGGAGGGTCCCAGAAAGCTTGAATTGACAAAAAGAAGTAAGACTGTGGAATCAGTTGTGCCCAGCACTGGGGAGGGGAGGGGTAGGGCAGGAAATAGGGTTTCACCCAGTTTTAGGGCTACTTCCTAGAAGGGTCTGGAAAACACCCACTTGTCTTTGGGCACATCCCCGTAAGTGTGCTGTGTGGGAGTGGAGCTCTGGGAATTTTGCTACCAAAAATGGGCAGAAAAGCTCTTTTGAAATGTTTCTTGGAGGACCCAGAATTTAACCTTGGACCAGAGGCAAATATGTTTATTTTAAGAGGTTCTTAAGAGAAAGGATTGGATATTATGGAATTCTTCCTAATATATCAAAGAGCTGTCCCCCTAATTCATTCTTCCAGTAAATGTTGATGGATAGCGCATTGGCGACTGATTCAGGCAATGAGTTTTGGAGTGAGATGGACATGGTGGCTCTGCCTGTGCCCTATCTGTGTGGCCCTTGGGCAAGAGATTTACCTCAGTTTCCTCATCGATGAAAAGGGAATAATATGAACTACTCTATAGAGTTGAGAGGGTTAAAGTGAGATCACATGTGGAATTGCTTGGCACAGAGTCAGATCCCAGTCCAGTGGGAACTCAGGCAATGGTAGTAGTTTATTTTATTACGACTTGTATTATCTGGACGACTCTTTGCACAGCACTTTATATTGGCTCATTGGATCTCATGTGAGCTCTGTGAGGTGGGTCAGGGAACCCAGATGGGTTTTGTTCTGTTATGCAGCTAGCCCTGTGGGTGGCAGCACTGAACAAAGAAGACTAAGATCTCTACCGCTCATGGAGCTACTGAATGAGGGGAGAGTGATGATAGATACAGTTAAATGGACCCATGTTGGCTGCATGCTAAAGGCCTTTACAAATATTAACCAAACCTATGAAGAGGGTATCCCATTTTACAGATGAGGATACTGAGGCACAAGGGAAGTGGAAGTCTCTTGCCCAAGGCCTTATGACTTGGAAAAGCTGGATTCAGGATTCAAAGCCAGACAGTGTGACTCTAAAGTCCTTGCCCTTAATCATTACTGTATGTTGTCTCTCAATATATATATATATGTATATTTATACGTGCAATAAATCAGGGTTAATAAATGCAGTGGAAAAAATGAAGCAGAGTAAAGTGGGAAGAAGATGATGGGGCAGCACTACCTATGCAGGGAGGTCAGAGAAGGCCTCTCAGACTCCTGAAGGAGCAAGGGGAGACAGGTATTATTCGGGGAAGAACAACCCAGGCCCAGGGCATGGAAGCTGGAGGCAGGCCCATAGGGAGGCTCCTGTTGGAAAAACAGGGTGAGCAAAAGGTAAGAGGCAGAGAGTGAAAGACGGCTCAGGCTGAGCCCTGGAAGGATGCAATTGCCTTTCACTCAGATGTAAAGATTATGGGCGGTACAGGTTTATGGGAAAAGGTCAGGCATTCAGTTTGACATAGTTCTCACCATCCCCCATCAAATAGGAGTTCCAAGTTCTTTCTCCATAAATTACCCCCAGAATGGTTGCTTTCCCATTGTGACCAGTATATATTCCCAGGCCAGACATTTCCTTCCCCCAGTCCCAAACTTGCTCAGCCTGCACTGGGATTCCAAGAAGCCAACCTGAGACAGGATTCGTGCACCTGAATGACTTCTTCGGGAAGGACTCCCAGGAGGAATGTGCTGAGGAGTGGAAGGAATTGGATGAAGAAGACAAAAAGTGGAACAGGGGTGTAACTCAGACCAGTGTCCCCAGCTTCAGTCCAATCAGGCATGAGAATGTTGGATAAGTTACCTCTGGGAGATTGTCCAACTCAGGGGAAGGGAGCTGACCTTCCATACTTTTGCACCAATTGGTCACTGACTTAGGCTGGGGAAGTGAAGTCCTGGGCACTTCCTTGCACGGGCAAAGGGAGCTCAATAGCAGGAGTGTAGGCTGACACTATCCACTGCATGTGCCTTTCCCAACTCAGGAAATGGTATTGCCATCCTGCTGGTTGCCCAGGACCCAAACCCTGGAGTCATCCTTGACTCTTTCTGTCTTTCACACCCTATATCCAATCCTTTAGCCAATCTTGTTGGCAATTCCTTTAAAATATACCCAGTCTGACCATTTATTTTAGTAACCTTTTAGAAATTGTGGTAAAATACATAGTTTGGTAGCAGTAAATACATTCACACTGTTGTGTAGCTATACCACCATCTGTCCAACAGAACTCTTTTCACCTTGCAAAACTGAAACTCTGTGCCTATTAAACATATTGTTTATCCATTCATCTGTTGATGGACACTTGGGTTACTTCCACCTTTTCGCTATTGCAAATAATGGTACTATAAACATGGATGTACAAATACCTGTTTTGAGTCCCTGCTCTAATTCTTTTGGGTATATACCCAGAAATGGAATTGCTAAATCACACAGCAATTTTATTTTTAACTTTTTTAGTAACTGCCATACTGTTTTTCCATAGTGGCTACACCACTTTATATTCCCACCGGTGGTGCAGGAGGGTTCCCTTTTCTCCACATCCTTGCCAGCACTTGTTATTTGCTTTTTCTTTTTTAGTCTGATCACTTCTTCCCCTTCCAGAATGACCACCCTTATGGACCAAGGTATTTCAGTATAGTCTTGGATTACTACATTAGAATCCCACCTGACCTCCTTTCTTCTGCCTGCACCCCCTGTAGTCTCAACACACGGCTCTGTTTTCAGACTCTAGTGCCCTCCTCCTTCCCACTGAGAGTAAAAGCCAAAGTTCTTACAACAGCCTGTGATGCTCTCCAAGATTTGCTCCCCACCCTCCCAGCTCTGCCTCATTTCCTTCTTTGCTCTCTCTACTCCAGCCATATTGCCTTTTTTTTTCATCCCAAATAATCTAATGCCTCAGGGGACTTTGCCCTATTTTCTTTGCCTGAAATACTCTTTCTTCAGAGATCTTTAGCATACTTTGCTCCTTCACTTCCTTCAGGTTTTCTTCAAATGTCTGTTTCTCAGTGAGGCCTCTGGGCTTTCCCAATTGCTCATCCACCCCTCATTTCTTTTCTGCCTTTCTCCACTCTGCCCTGTGCTTGGGGAGACTGACCCTTGCAGACCCCACCACCTGGGCTTTCTTGGCCCTTCGGTTTCTGGGTGAGGGGAGGCACTGCCAGGAGATTGAAAGTAAAAGGAGAGATATTGGAGTATTTTTTCCTTCCTCTGCTCTCCCTGCTATGCAGGCAGCGGAGTGGCCTTCCTGGACCACAGCTGCATTTGGGACAGGTGGCCTCTACTCTCCAGCCTCACCCCACCCCCCCACCTGCTGCCCTCCAGTGACATAATTTCTATCCTTTGCCCTTCAGTCCTCAAAACTGTAATGGCCTTCTGCTGTCGCTGTTCTCCGGTGCCTCCACACCCCTGCTGGTTCTCTGAACCCTGCCTGCTCCTCTGGCCCCTTCACTAAGGCTTGAACCACCAGGGCTGCGTTCTGTCTCCTGCTAAACCCTGACTGAAGAACCTTCCAGATCACTAGTTTACAATTTCCAGCCCTACCTTCGTGTCCTGAATTGGCACTTCCCGTTCAGTGTTCTACGCAGCACATATTGTTTAACGTAACATCTACTTATTTATTTTCCTCCTTCTGGGATGGAAGGTCTAAGGGTGCAGGTATGTTTGGTTTGTTCACTGTTACATGTCCAGTGCTCTGCACATAGCAGGTTATCAGCGAACATTTGTTAAGTGAGTCAATGAACGAATGAATGAACGACCGATAAGGGAAGCTAAGGAGAAACACAGCAGTGTGGTCCAAGTTGCAGGCAGAAGAGCTGACTCTAAATTCTCCCTCTCCCGCCGCCCCGCCCGGAATGCTGAGTGCCCTGGAAGGAGGCGGAAATGAGCGGGCTCTAAAGCCCTCCAGCGGGGTGTTTACTTAATTAGGGCCTGTGTCCTGAGGCTCGTCAGTGTTTAACTGTCTGCCTAATAGCTTCATCTGGTTCCGGGCGGGCGCGGGGAACCTGCTAGGCGAGGGTACGCTGGGCCCCTGGGTACCGTCTGGGTCCTGCGCTGCCACGTTGCGCTCTAACACAGACGTCTAACCCCGGGCAGGGACAGCGCCCCCTGCGAGAGGGCGAGGTAGGCGTGGAGGCCAGCGAGCTGCCTTCGGCTTTTCCTGCGCGTTGCGGGCGCTCCCCCGCCCTCCACCCCACCCCACTTGGGCCGGAAAACCGAGCGCTCCTGTGACACCAGATGCCGATTGCTCGCTTTGCCCTCAGCCGTGAAATTGAAGTGTTACAGCCTTTCTCCTTCTCTTAGTGTGGGGAACGTGAGGGTGCTACAGAGGAGAGAAACAGCTCTCGTAGCGAAGAGGGAGACAAATGAGCCGATCCTAAAGCACTAATACCAGACAACATTGGGCTCTTGTTCTGTGCCAGGTACTGAGTTCAGCGTTTTAGACATGTTAATTAATCCTCGACTATACGTATTAATTCATTTAATCCTAGTACTCTAGAGGGTAAATGGCTTAATAACCCATTAGATGCCTGCAGAAGTGAGGCCCAGAGAGGTTGCTTGACTCGCCCGAGGCCACAGCGCTAAGGGCCGGGACCGGGTTTGAACGCAACGGCTGCAGGGGCGATGCTCGGCTGGAGAGACGACTCCCACTGTCGCGGCGCAAGCAGTCCTCTTCTTAGCCATAGGCCTGGTGGTACTAAGGACAGGTAGACCACCATGTTAACCCTCGAGGGCTAAAGAATCTATGGTTAGAGACACCAGCCCCCCCCCTCCTCCGATGCCAAATTAGAGCTGTGAGGAGGAAGGAGAGGGACGAGCAGGTGTCAGCCTGGGCCTCTCAAGGCCGCCAGGGAAGCGGGGGAGGCCCCAGGGACCAAAAGGCTGCGAAAGCTCAGTTCATTTCACTCAGTCTGACGCAGAGCAACGAACCCCAGCTCCGCCTCCTGTCTTCCAGGAAGGATGTAGATCTGTTTTCGAAGGCAAGGCTGCTTTGTGTAGCAAGTAGTTTTTACTTAGATTATATTCGGTATTTCAGACAATTGAGAACAGCCGCGTTTTAAAAATGCCTTTATTTACATTTTACGTAAGGTTGAGAAAGTTAATTATTTCTGTGGGCGGGGCCGGGGGGGCTTCTGCTGGAGATGATTGGGCTAATAACCACCCTCTACTCTACCTAGCCCTTTGGCGCCACCACGGCGTCGGAACTCTGGGACCTTCTCTCCTGCCCCTCGTTTGTTAGGCTGTGCAAGGGAAGTAATGAGCCTTCCACAAGTTGCAGCAGGTTCCGTAACGCGGTCCCTCCGGACCTCGCTGCCAGATTTAAATCCTCAGAGCCCTGAGAGCAGGCTGGTGTGGGAGGCTGAGAAAGAGGCAGGAGGCAGCCCCTCCGTAGGCTGGTGTGGGGCGGACACACCCGGCCTCCATCAAAACTTTGGATAACAGAGCGCCTCGGAGGAGCCCGCACGAGAGCCTGTTCCAGTCGGGTTCAGATGCGTCTCCACTTTTTTCCACCGTAGCCTCAGGGCACAGAAACATTTTTCTTCGCGTGCTGCGGAGGCTGAAGAGTGGGGTGTTTTGTTTTTTTTTCCCTCGAACCCACAACCTAGGAGAAAAGAGCCTGGGACCCTGCCAGGAACAGCCCCAAACAAGCCGAAAGAAGGCAGGAGAGCACCGACGACAGGAGGGGCTTCGCGGTTGCTTCCACCACGCCAGCAGCGGCCCCACCTGCGAGGGGGCGGGACCTTGCGGCGCTAGACCAATCAGCACCTATGTGCGCTCACCTGGCTCGCTCCCGCTGGCTCCCGCGAGCCGCGGCGCTCAAAGGGGTGCAGAGAGCTTCACGAAGCCCCAGTCCGCTATCCCGGCAGCTTTTCCACCCTTCCCTCTGCAGTTATGGGGCTTCTTAGCAGGCCTCTAGTGTGCCTCCTCCTTCAGGTACTCCACTGCCTTGCCCTCGGCCTGGCCGGGCCGCTCCCTGGAGGGCGGGCGGGGTCCGCACGCTGTGGTGGCGTCGGAGAGAGCGCAGGGCTGAGCTTCTTGGGCCAAGGTAGCCCGGGAAGCTCCCTAAGGAATCCTGGGATGGCGATGCAGGGCCGGGCACGCTTGTGACCCAGCCTCCCGCTTTTCCCCCTTCCCTCAGGCGCAGGTTTCCTGGCTGACTTGCGTGGCCTCCGAGCCGTGCCGGGCGGGCTTCGGGGAGGCCGAAGTGACCTTGGAAGCGGGAGGCGCGGAGCTGGAACCCGGCCAGGCTCCAGAGAAAGGTAAGACTCTACGCGAGCCCGCCCGGCGGAACCGCGGGGCAGCGGACTGCACGTGGTCCTCGCCAGTGTGGCCCGTGAGAGGGGTGTCCAGGTTGGGGCAGGGGACTTACGGCGCTGCTTCAGGTATGGGGGAGGCGAAGAAAGCATCTCCGGAGAGGGCACTGGGGTGGGTGGGCGGCTGACGGAGAAGGACGGAAAGCACAGCGCCCTCTGACGTCCAAGCCCTCCTTGCCCCGCTGCGGCGGCTTACCTTGAACCTTTTTCTTCGGTGTGCGGGGCGGCTGAGCTCCTCACGCAGCCCCTACGTGGAAGCTCTCCCCCGCTGGCCCCAGCGCTGGAATGCACGGTCCACATTCCACCCCCAACCCCCGCGCAGGTGTGGGGATGAACCGTGCCCCGGGCAACCCCCTTCGCCCCTCTTGGGCCCCCTTTGTGTACCGTGCTTTGTGTCTCTGACAGACAGACCGGGTCTGTTTCTCTTCTTCGCGCTCCCCGCCCCCGCCCCCCTTCTTCCCCGGCAGCTGGAATGCACTCTTAACCCTGCTCTTCCCGGTGGGCCTGCGCCCCTGCAGCCTGACTGGAAACGGCCCGCACACCTGGACTGGGGCCGTTACGCACTGGGGACACCCCAGCCCCCTCGGTGTCCTGGGACAGGAATGTTAGGGCACTTGGGGGAGTGTGTGTGTGTGTGGGGGGGCGTCCCAAACCTGAAGGTCTTGAACTGCGGGGGTAGTGGATGGAAAATCAAAGCACATTTTGGGTCTCCCAATAATTTGTTTCCCTCTAGCTCTAGTTCAAACACTTGAGAGTGGGGGGACAGGGGTCACTGTGGTGCAGAGAACCAGTATGTTATGAGATTCAGGCAGCTGCCGGCTGATTGGAGCCTTGTATCCTTCCATCCAGGTTAGTGGGGGTTCCTCCACCAGATCAAACCCAAGTTCTTAAACAGAGGTGTAACCCAGGATCCTTGGGTGGGGTCCTAGAGGATCCTTAACCTGTTAAATTAAGAACTTGTGGATGAACTTTCCTGGGGAGGGGATACATAGTTGACCAGGCTCTGAAAACAGTTAAGAACATGTTTTCCTAATGCCGCCCCTCAGCATACCCCTCACCCCAGGTACAAATTTCCACAGCTTGAATGTGGAGGTGCCAATTCTTAGGGGGCAGAATAGCTCTCCTTTATTTCTCCAGAAGAGATTGGGAGCTTTAAGTCTGTGCCAGCCTTTTTTCTTCTTCTTTTCCCAAATAACTGCAGATTGACAAAACAATTAACACCCAGGCTAGGTTGGGCTCCTTAAACTCTTGGCTGTAGGGAGCCAGGGAGAGGCATTAAGAGGCCATGCCTCATAAACTTTAAATTCTTGCTCATGGGTTTATTACTGACCGGCTAACAAACTGCAACTCAGCCAACCTGTAAAAATGTTAACTTGGGCAGGGCCCCAAATCCAATTCCGGCTCCCTGAGGAAGCTTTATTGCTAACTAGACCTCTGCCAAAGCCATACCCTTCCCCCTCACTGTCAAGTTCTCAGACTGCAGGCTGTGAGCAGGCTATGGCTTTGAGTGTTGTCTGTGCCTTATCTTTCTTACTGAAGCAAGAAATATCAGATTAACTGTCACTTCACTAAGCTTGAGGTCATTGTGGGGAAGCGGTGATCAGGTTTTCCATTTCATGGTCCGTTTGGCGGGTGCTTCCCGGTGACGTCAGGCATTTTAAACCTGAGAAAATTCTGCTTTCTCGGATGTCTGGTTTATGGTTGTGAAAATGTGGGTTCATGCCAGGAGCACACCTGGGTTTTAAAACAAAGGGTGGGTTCATGTGCCTGGCTAACCTGAGTCTCCCTGCAACATGACTGGGTCTTACTGTGCAATAGGCTGCTGCCTTCTTTTTTAAGTAAAAGCAAGTTTCTGGGCCCAACTGGTCCCAATAATTTAGGATGCCCCAACAAAAAATATCGGTATTTCCCCCTTAGTCCCCAGCTGCTGACATCTTTCTACCTCCCCACTTCTGCCCCTGCTCCCCATCCTCAATACACAGAATGGATCCAGCCATGTTAAAAGGGCTCTCCTGAGGGTACGTACATACAAGGTTGGCCAAGTGGACAATAGTTTACCTATAGCTAAAGAACAATTGCCTGTGTTGTTCACCCCTAGGTTATGAATATCACAGATGTCTATGAAACTGAGCTCAAAGAAATGGTTTATATAATTAATACCTTGATTGTATGTGCACTTTCCTCTTCAAAGCACTTCCACAACCCTGAGCTTGCTTTGTCCTCCTGACATTCTCTTGAAGCTGGTAAAGTAACTATTAAACAGCTTGAGCTCTTAATCTCAGAGTTGGGACTTCAGAAACCCTGTTTTAAAGGTGGAGAAACAGAGGTACAGCTTAATAGATTCAATTTGCCAGGCTGTAACGAGCCCATGAGCTTCCTTGAGAGAGTCACAGATAGGGCTTACATTTAGGTTTATGCTCAGGACCTGCTACATAATAGGATGCCCAGTAGGTATTTTCATGAGTCACGACAATCTTGTGAAGGTCTGCCCATTTTATAGGTGAAACCTGAGTGGTTGTGGCCACCAAAGTCAGCACTGCAGTAACCCAGTGGGGCTCAAATGGAAGGTTCTGACTTCCAAGTTGCTGGCAGATTTTGCTTCCGGAGAGTGGGAAGTGGATGAAATGAGTGGAACGTTGGACCGTCAAATCTCACTGACACTAATACACTCCTCTGCCCTGAGAGCACTTAGTCATTTATTCCTTTCTATCATAGTGTTTTCCAGAAATACTCCTGTAGAGGAAACCAGCTTGGATACAGTCTCTACGTGTCCTAGCAATGAGGGCAGGGGAAGCTGGGCTTGCCTAGCCCAAGAATGAGAGGTTAATCTGGAGGGAGATAGAGCAGGAATGTTTCCCCACCCCAAACCCTACAGTTTGGGGTCTGCCTTTCTTCAAGCATGGTCTGGAAGGAAAGACAAAGAAGAGATGGGAGAAAGGAACTTGCATGGAATTAGTGCAGTGATTAAAAGTGAGTGACCTACAGTGGTCTGTACATCCTTAATGGCAAACCATTAAAGAGAGGCAGCTTAATTACAGTAAATGAAATTCAGTACTTCATTATGGCCCCTCAGCAGGTTCACTCACCCTTAGTCAGCATTTGGGTAAGATTAAAGTGAACCCTCATTAGCTTTGGTAGGAAACTTCAAAGTTCAGTAGTGAATCTGATTGAGCATGAGTTAACTTCAAGATGGTATGGCTTATTTCAATTTGTGTAAAAACTGTCTTTTGTTTTGAAGCCCCTGTTCTGGGCTATTTTTTTACATTATATTTTTCGGTAAATAAATACTTAGTATCTGCATGAACAGGCGCTGTTCTAGAACTGCAGATTAAGCAATGAACAAAACCAAGTCTCTGCCCTTGGGGAAGGAAGCTTACAGTCTAATATTAGTTAATTTTTATGCTTATGACCACCTTACAAAGCAGGTGGTTGTAACTTCCCCTTAGCTGTAAAATGCAGGTAAGGAACTTCGCATGAAGTCAGTGGGGCAGTCTGCAGTAAGGCCAGGATTTAAAAACTACAGGGATTCCATAGTGCCCAATAAATGTGCCTCTGAGGAATGAGCATTTGGGAACTGGGGCTTCTAGGCTGGCTGGCTGCCTTCCTGGCTTAGCGGCAGAATAGGGCTGGTTGCTGAAGCTGTCCCATATTGCTGTTGGCTTGTGCCTGGGGAGCAGGTCTCAAACCTCTAGTCTCCCTTCTTACCTCCTCGCATGGCACTCTGTTCCTAGGTTACCCATGCAGGATGCCCTCACCTCCCTGCTGTGTGAGAAAGGCATTGCTTACAATGAGCAGCGAGTTTCTAGGGCTGGAAACTAGAGCTTTGCAGAGTGCCTGGAGGATGACCAAGGGGAAAGAGGGAGAGAAGGGCCTTCTTTGCCCAATTCAGTGGAGGCTTTAGGTCTGAGGACAAACTGTCTCCATTCAGAGAACCACTGTTTTTGAAGAATAATGTGGAGGAAAGTGCCCAAGTGATAAGAGTATGTGTAGCCTGATGAACATCACAGATTTCCAAGTGCCAATATATCTCGCGTTTAGGTCGAGAAACAGCATTACCAGCTGTTCAGGTGCCCCTTCTTTCCCAGTCGCTACCCTCCTCTCCGAGAAAACCACTATCCTGACTTCTAATACCATAGATTAGTTTGTCTGTGTTGGACTTTTACGTAAAAGAATAATACAGAACATCCTCTTGGATCTGGCTGCTTTGACTTCACGTTATGAGATTCTTCCACAACCTTGGATGTAGTTGCAGTTCATGTTCATTGTCCTGTTGTACATCATCATGTGAGTGTCCACAGTTGATGGGTATTTGAGGAGTTCCCATTTTTTGGCTGTTACTATTGATGCTGCTGTGAACATTATTGTTCCAGTCTTTTGGTGAAACTACATAAAGGATCTGTTAGGTAGACACCTGGCTGTGTAATTGCTGGGTCAACTGAGGGTTACCCGAGAATCTCAGTACTGTGGCTGTGGAGGGAGAAGTCAGCTTTTCCCTGCCTTGAAGTAGCTGAGTCTCTTCTGGAGTCTACCATTCCCCCTCCAACAGTCTCCTTTCCAGACCCATTCCTTCTGGATTCTTGATCCTCACCTGGCCCTAGGCTACGAGACAGCAAGTGTTTGTCCTGTATTTGGTCACATCGTTTATCTTGGGGGAAGTCCCTGCCTTAGTTTGCTCTTAAACTGATGCTTGTCACTTTCCCCCAAAAGAAAAAGGGAATCTTGGAAGGGTCCTGAATTTCTTAGGTGGGGTCTGCTTCCTGGGTGGAGATTCTATCCTGGCCAGTGTGGCCAGCAGGCTCCTCATGTGACCAAGGTGGCCAAGGCCAGCTCCTCCCTCATTCCAGAGGCAGTAAGGTGTGTGAGACCCAAGGCCTCGGTGAGCATCAAGTGTCTGAGTGCCTGCTGGGTGTTAGATGTTCAGCGGTGCACCAGGCCCAGAGGTCTTTAATCTCAGTGAGCGCCCTGATTATAGGAGGAAGCAGATCAGTCACCAGGCAATTTTCATAGTGAATCCTTCACTCAGCAGTTATTTTTTGAGCATGTACTAAGTGCCAGGTACTGTTTTAGGTGCTGGGGCTGCAATAGTGAAAAAAACCTGCATAAAACCGAGGCTTTATGGGACATTTCTCTGCTAGTGGTGCACAAGTTACAGGTACACACATATAGTAATAATATATATAGTATATATACATATAATATGTGTATTATATATACATGATTGAGTGGGAAGCGGGGGAGGACAAATACAGAGTCACATAGGAAGGGCTGCTGACCTGTTCTTGGGGGGACCTGAAGGGAGTGACATCCAAGCAGGAGGCTGGGGAAAAGCTGTGTAAGGGGCTGGGCATGGGAGGGGGCAGGGTGTGTTCCTGGCAAGGGAACAGCATGTGGGGGCCAGGAACTTGAATGTGTTTAGTCAGCCTAGACCAGGGATGTAAGGTGGGGAGAGGCAAAAGGAGACATAGGCAGGGTCCAGTCCAGCCTGGAGTTTGTCGCGCTCTGTTACCAAGGCAGCAAGGTATTTGGGAAAAGCAGGCTATGGGGAAGTCACAGTTGTGCCCTCCTGAAGCCCAGCGACTCAGGTCTCTGGAGCCAGGACACTTGGCCCCACCTCCGGCATCCCTTCTTGACTGCCCTTCTGGACTTTTCCCAGACTAGAGGATGTTTGTCAGCCTCAGTTGAATTTTCCCCCTCATTTCATCTAGTTACCTGGCATTGCCAGGCAGCAGGGCTAGCCTGCAAGGAAGGGCTTTCAGGCAAAGCAAAACAAAACAAAAACACTACCTAAATACCATTTACTGAGAGCTTACTGAATTCCAGAAACTACACTATGTACTTTATGTAATAAGCCCCTTTAATCCTTCTAAAAGCCCCACGAGGGGCATGGAATTGGCCCCATTTGATGGGATAGGAAACCTCAGACTTGTCGCTTTGTAACCTACCCAAGGTCATCCAACCAGTAAATTGTGAAGTTAGGATTTGAACCCAGTTTGGACTCCCTAACTGTGAATACTGACCATTTGGGAGTCAGAGTGAGAGAGGGAAAGAAGGTGTGAATCCTCTGGCCCCAGCCGAGCTAGAAGATTGGAAATAGTTAACTTCTGACCCAAGAGCTTTGAATTCCTTTTCTTTCCACAGGCCCCTGTTAATCACCAGGAGCCAGAGCTGGGGGTGGGGCATTTCTCCTCAGGACCCCTGGCCTCCCTTTTAGGATGTGGGGGATAGGGAAGGTTCAGATACCAGGCCCGATAGCATTCTCACCAGCAATTCTCAGCAGAGAATCCAGAGAATCCAATTAGACTGTTGGTCTGCTGCTCCTCACTCCACCCCCATCCCCAGCATCAAGGCCTCCCCCACCTTGATGCTCTGAGTCAGGAGCCTGATACACTCTGCTCCCCACCACCCCCAGTTGGGCCCCAAGAGCATCAGTGGTCTGCAGATTCCTCAAGCTGACAGAATACCCTCTGTGCTGAGGTAGCCATGGTCCCACGGAAGTTTAGGTTGCTGGGGTCCTGCTGTTTGCTCAGTGAACCAAGATGTCTTATCTTGGGACAGAAAGCCAAATGAACACCTTCCTTTCTCTCTTTATCCCATCTTTGAACTCATTACTGTCACTGGCCGACATCTGAGGGGTGGGCTCAAAGCCAGGGCCACAGCCAGGAGGCGGGAGGCCTGTTGGCTGCTTCCCCCATGGGAGAGCCTCTCTATAGGCTGCACAGAACCCTAGGGAGGAGAAATGCCTTCTCCCCCAGGACTGCAGGCGTCTCTAGGGCTGGATGCGGGGATGGGGCCCAGGAAGCACTTCCTCCTCAGTCTCAGTAACCGTACCTTTGCTTAAGGGCATCTAAGATTAGTTTGAAATTACTCCTCTTTTACCAAGAAATTAAACCTTGGAGACTAGAGATAAGCCGATCTTGCCCAGCAGTTCTGACTTCAGGTCTGATATTAGCTTAGGAAGTCTTTGCCCTGTTGGAATTAACTGTATATAAAAGTGCATGTGGTTGGGAACCTCATAATAAGGGGGATTGTAGTAACCACAGCATTGCTCATGTGAAACCTTCATAAGATTGTGTATCAATGATACCTTAATTTAAAAAAAAGTGCATGTGTATTTTTATGAGAAGACTCCTCTCCCAAGTTTGGGAGCCATAGCATATTCTCTACTCTTGCCACCCCCAGGCCAGGTCCTTTTGGAAGTTCTTCACTCTCTTGTCAAACCCAGTAGTAGGGATGGGCCTGATGGTGTATACCTGGGCACAGGCAAGGAAAAATGGGGTTCTAGACGTGGTTCCTCACCCCAGACTATATGGCCTGAGGCATATCACTGTGGTCCCAGCTTCTCAGTGTTGAGTCTTTGACCCTCCCACAACTGGTAAGTGCCTCCATGGCCCTGGAGCTAAGAGGAGGTGGACTGCTGGTTGGTCAGTTAGAGGGCAGGGCTGGAGGACTCAGCTGCCATCCTGGTGTCTTGCTTAAGGCTGGCTGCTTTCTCACAACGAGCCCCATCTTGTTGTAGCTTCAGGCAGAGAGAAAAGACAGCCACTTGTGGGCTCTGCACACACAAGCCAGAACAAATGCCAGGCCCACACCCTGCCATCTCTTTGTGGAGTCAGCCTCAGCCGGGGCTTCCCACCACAGCTTCAGTCCTGCTATTTTCTTGTCTTTTATGGTCTTTTTCCGCTTCCAGAATTCTCCTGCATTCCCCAACTGGGACTCACCCACACCCCAACTGGTTTACCCCTGCCTTTTCCTCTGAGTCAGTAGTTTGCAAACTTGGCTGGGTATCAGAATTGCCTAAGGAGGGTTTTACTTTTATCAGACCCCCCACTATAAATATTGTTTATGTTGTTTATGTTGCTTGGGCTGGTTGGTTGGAATTTTACATTAATATATGAGTATATGTTCATAGTAAAGACAATGTTTTTCAATAAAATATATGGCACTTAGTATTTGACAGGTACAGCCCTTAGCATTCTATATTAGCTTGTTTTATCATCATAACATCTCTTGAAGTAGGTGCTATTATTGTGTCCATTTTACAGATGAGGAAGCTTAGGTCAGAAAGGTTAAAAACTTGCCCAAGATCAGACAACCAGTTAATAGCAGAGCGTAGATTCAAATCTAAGCATCCTGAGCTTTAACCACTGAACTCTGCCTATCACTAGAAGCAAATCAGAAATAAACACGTGAAAATTCTTTTCCTCAGTTCTACTCCCTAAGAGTAGGCAGAGTTAATGGTTTAATATGAATCCTTGTAGACCCTTTCTTTACAAAAAAACTTCTGTATACACATAGAAATTTTTAAAATTTTTATTTTGGTATCATTAATGTACAATTACTTGAACAATATTGTGGTTACTAGACTCCCCCTCATATAGGAATTTTTAAAATAAAATTTGGGCTATATCATGCATACAAATATTCTGCAACTTGCTTTTTTAACTCACTGAATCACAGGCATCTTTCCAGACTGTTAAATACACATCTGTCTTGTTTTTTTGCAGCTCTGTAGTCTTCTAAATGGTGGATCTACCATGATTTACTTACTTATCCCCTGATTTTTATTTTTACAGATGTGGAAGTGAGGGGGAGTTAACATAAAATTTGTAAAGTGTTTGCATTTTTAGAAATCTGACTAAATCTAATATCACCTTATTTGGCAAAACTACTATAGAAAGATGATCAAATGAATTGCTTACCTTAACCCCTTTCAGATAAATTAAGTTTTATGTTTGAATAACATCTTTAAGACAGACTTTGCAGTAAGCTTAATAAGGCTACTATACCATTTAAAAGTCATTAATTTTTACACTAACCATTGTTTTATGACTTAATTTTTTATGGCAATGGTTCAAAAGCATTTGAAATAATCAGAAATAAAAAAATTGTATACCCAGAAGCAAACTATCAAATTTATTAGCACTTGCATTATTTTCCTTGGGTGTTGAGAGCTTGAGAACATGACATTCAGCCAAAGCAAAAATGTATTTTTTCCCCAAGTTTTTCTTCAGATTTCAAAATCTGGTTAGCAGCCATATTACTGAATAAAAGTTGATTGCCATTTTTAAAGAGAATGCTCATTTCTGATCATGTTAACCCCCAAGAGGGGCTGATGTGTTTTTTTCATAAACCCAAATATTCCTGCAATAAACAATCTTGAACAGTGAGGTTCCATTAATGTAAAAGATTCATTGTTGAAAATCTCAAATAATCCATAACTCCCATGATTTAAGACTTAATGTTCTCATATGAACATATGTGAAATATATGTGTGTGGGGTAAGGAAGCTACAGGGATGCTTACAATTCACTGCTCTCAATAGTTCTGAAAATCTATGACCTTTTACACTTTTTCTTAATTTGAGAGACTTGCATTTCTTCAAACTTTGCATACAAAGTGAGACTTTAATGTGTGTAACATCAATTCAAATTTTTACAATTGCAATTTGCATGAAATGTAGCTGTATTATAAAGTATAGAGTGCCTGAGCTGGAATACCTTGGTTAAATCTGTCCACTTACTTGCTGTGGAAACTTGAGTAAGTTGCTTATCCTCTATGCCTCAGTTTCCTCATCTGTAAAATAGGGATATGGGGATGTCATTAGTCTGCAGTGAGGATTGGATGTGTTAGTATATGAACAAATATGTAGTAGATACATAAGTGTCAGGTGTTAATAATGGCAATATTGTTATATCTGGACTTGTTTGTGTGTGTGTGTGTCAAAGGGCTTTCATAGATTATTTAACAGTTATCCAACATTGACTTTGTATCAGGCATTATGCTAAGTGTTGGGATACAGTAATAAGCAAAGTTTAACATAGTCTTTGCCTTTGGGCATTATGGAGACTAGAAAGGGGGACAATTAGATAAGAACAAGTAAGCATATAATTATGAGTTACAATGAATACTATGGAAGCTACGGGGATGCTTACAATTCACAGAGCTAGGAGAATTTTTAACAGGGGAAATTAATCTACTTTGAGAGAGTTAAAGGAAAGTTTCCTTGAGAAAGTAACTTTTGAATTGGAATCTGAAAAGATGTTAGAAGTTAACTGGGTAAAATTGGAGTGGAAATGGCAGGGAGATTCTGCTCCAGAGTGATGAGCATGTGCAAAGGTCCTGTGGTAAAGGGGATTATGATACATATAAGAAGAGAATATGGCTAGACAGTGAGATACTAAAGATTTATAAGATATATAAAGATGGTGGAACATATTAAAGATTTTATTTTTTATCCTAAGAATAATGGAACATAATGTTTCAAACAAGGAAGTGATCTTATTTCATTTTCTCAAATATATTATGTTGCATTTTTAAAAGGTCCTTTCTAAAATGGATGTAGTGTGTACAAAAGTGGTGTGGGTAGAGATGGAGAGGCATGAGTCTTTGTGGCTGACTAGAAAGAGGAGTATGAGGGAAAAACGGTCAAGGAAGATGATGCTACTAGCTAACCATGTGCCAGTCACTGTGCTAAGTATATATTATCATCCTTGTTATTTTATAGGTGAGGAAACAAACTTGCCCAGAGTCAATGGTGACACTGAAATTTTAGCCCAGGCACTCCAGATGCAGATTCTGGGCTGCTTCTGAGAAGCAAATTTTGGGTTTGAGTAGCTGAGTGCACGATATGCAATTTTCTGGTAGACAACAGAAAAGGACCACATTTAGGCTAAGAGTAAAAATCATGGATTTGTTTTGTGATTTCAAGATACCTTTAAAGCATCCAGGAAAAGACACCGAATAGACATGTATTGTTCAGAGGAAGGATCTGGACATTTGAAGTTTTGCTATGTCTTTTGATGTGCCTTCAAAAAGCCATTCCAATTTACCTACTTACAGGAAATGAATGAGAGAATCAGGAACTTTAGAAAACCAACAAACTTCCTAAGATCACCTCTGGAAACTGATTTAATAGAAGTGATGGATGGGTTGGAGGCAGGGACTCTGGCTTTTTAAATAGTTCTGCAGGTGATTCTTTAGGCTATGTTTGGGAACCATTATTCTGTGGTATCATGAAGGCCATTAGGAGGAGCTAAATGTATCTCTTAGAGAAGATTTTAAAAATAAAGAACAAGTTGGTGAGATGTGAATGAAAGAAGCATGGCATTTTGAGATTAATTTCCAATGCTTGCCTCTATGGCAGTTGATCTGTTTTTCTTTTATTACAATTACTTTTTATTAATATACTTTTATTGAAATATAGTTGATGTACAATGTTACTGGTTTGAAGAATACAACATAGTGATTCAACAGTTACATACATTCCTTACCTCAACTAGTGCAATTGCTGTCTGTCAACATAGAAAGGTGTTACAGAACTACTGACTATATTCTCTATGCTGCACTTCCATCCACGTGACTAACTTATATGATTGAGACTTTGGGTTTCTTTATCCCCTTCATGTACCCACCCACCCCCAACCTCTCCCCCAACGTAACCACCAGTCACTTCTCAGTGTCTGTGAGTCCACTGCTGTTTTGTTCATTTTTTTTTGTTTGTAGATTCCACATATAAGTGAAATCATATGTTGTCTTTCTCCACTTATTTCACTTAGCATAATGCCCTCTAAGTCCATCCATGTTGTCACAAATGGCAAGATTTCTTTCTTTTTTTATGGCTGAATGATATTCCACTGTATATTTGTACCACATCTTTTTTATCCATTCATCTATTGATGGACATTTTGGTTGCTTCTGTATCTTGGCTGTCATAAATAATGTGGCAGTAAACATAGAGGTGCATGTATCTTTTTGAATCAGAGACTTTTTTTTCTTTGGGTAAATTCCTAGAGGTGGAATTACCAGGTTGTATGCTTCTATTTTTAGTCTTTTGAGGAACTGCCATACTGCTATCTACAGTAGCTGCCATTTTTTTCTTAGCTTTTTGCTTACATCAGGATTCTGAATGGGTAGTTCTTTTGTTTTGCTTTTTAAATTACTGTCTCTTGTTTTTAATACTTAATTGTGCTTTTAAAAGCACAACACAGTATCTTGTTTGGCCCAAACCAGAGCCTAGGTATGTGTGTCTGTGTGCTCCCATTTTCAAGACTAGAAATTAATAAGGGCTTAGATTTGTTGAGTACTTACTGTTACACAGCTTAAATATTAAGTGACTCGTCTAAGGCCACAGTACTGTCTAACATGCAGTACTGTTACCCACCAGACCCCTAACTGCTCTCCCACATGTCACCAGGGTCTCTGTTCTAGTCTGGTCCTTGAGGGTGGGAATCAGTGAGCCAGACAGCACACTTCATGCTTCAGTCATGTAAGTTGGTCACAGGGATGGAAGTGCGGCATAGAGAATACAGTCAGTGGTACTGTAACATCTTTCTGTGTTGACAGACAGTAACTACACTAGTTGGGGTGAGGATTTAAGTCATCTGAGTCAGCTGTATTCCAAACTCCCAGAGCAATATGCAGTACAGACCAGCTTGGGTTTCTGTCTGGGGATTATGAGGGTGGACCCAGCTCCCAAGGGTAAATAGGAACCTGAGTAATGTAGCTCTTCCCAAAGAGATTTCTACAGAAAGGCAAAGCTAACTCCCCTAGAAAGACTTCTTCCTTTTTCAAAAACATGGGGTTACCATATAACCGTTCCAGTCAGATGGAGAAAAGCACCACATCTCGTGATTGCAAATAAATACATGTTTACTATGGAAAAGCTAGAAAAGAAGCAAAATGGGAGGCCCACAACCCACAAAGGACCTTTGTTATTTCAAATAAGTATTTTCACTAGATCTTCAGGTCTATTTCCTTGACTAGTCCTTGCTGAGGATGTGTGATGTGAGGGAGAGGGCCCAAGTTCCATTGCTTCACTGTCTCACAGCTCACACTCCAGTCCTGCTTCCCTGACAGTCCAGGCTCACCTTCTACTTTGGCGGGTCAGAGAAGGGCTCCATCCCGAGGGCCTCAAACGCCCCCTCAGCCCCATTTGCAGAAGGTCCTGGTCCATGGTGATGGTGCACAGATGGGGTTCATCTGCCAGATGTAGCCACACTCCACCAGGGTCATGCCCTTGACCAGGGCTGGTTGTCTTTGCACAGCCACTTATGCATTGGCAGCTACTTGAGAATGCGTTCGCCAAGCACTTCAGTTCCAGAACGGTGCTCAATTAATTTCATGGCATCCCGGAAAATGGTGATCTTGTGACAGATCACAAAAACCTCCATAGTGGCAGGTCTGCTTGCTCTGATCCGCGCTTTTGGGAAGAACAGTGCGACTGCTTGGAAGGCACCGAGCTGCCCTGGTGGGATCCCTGGAGCTGCCTCGGGTGCTCTATCTCCTGGCCTGCTGTGCGGTGGCTCACAGGCCAATCAGATTCCAGCCCCTTGGCGTCCCAGCATGCTTCGCGGCTCCCCGTGGCCGCCCGCCCCCCGCCCCCCCCCGCCCCAGCCCCGCATGCCTTGCAGCCGACCCCACTGATCCCTTCAGTTTCGGTGCTCAGCGGCCACCATTCTGGGCTTCTTTGGAGAGGTGGCTGGTTCAGGGAAAGCTGATCCGCCTTCCTCGTACCGAGACTCTGCTCCATCTCTCTCTCTCTCTTTGACAGTGTACCAAAAAAATAATTTATGTTACAATCGTCAGGCTCAGATTGTAAACTCTAAATGGTTTTTCTGTGATCTTTTTGTTTTTCCCTTCAGCAGAGTGCCGTTTTTCCGGGATAGATTTTCGTTTTTGACTTTTAAGGCTATAGATTAGACATTTTTGTAAACATCTGAACAAACACATAATTGTTCTTTTGAAAGTAAGATCTTTGAGACTTTCACTTATTTATTTTTTTACTATTTAAGCAACAGTCATGAACATCCTTGAAGATGCAATTTTTTCCCATCTGAGATGATTTCCTGGTACAATTTCTGGGCCAGAGGACTTAAGGCTTAATTGCCAAAAAGGTGGTACCAGTTTACCTTCCCCTACCCTCTAACAATATATAGTACAACCCCGATCCCAATTTTACACTTGTCCTTTTATTTTGTATTGCTTAGTTGGTGAGCTTTCTATATGTAGTTTTACTCAGGAGAATGCCAGAATCTTCTTTAGTACAATTCCATATACTTTCTCTCTGCACCTCCTTGTACAGAAGGTGGTGATACCTGTAAGGGTGAGTTTGTTTGCTTTATGGGCTAGATATGTCCCTAAACCAAGCCAGAGTGAAGACTATAATCCGCTAGTCTGGCCTCCATCCCTCACAAGCTATCTTTTGGCCACATGATACTTTCAAACTGATTTCTCCTGTAGTCAAAATGCCTAAAGGTCAGCAGGGAAACTGGCTAAGAATCACTTGAAGGAGATTTTGTCCCCAGAAATATAGGTAGTTTTATTTTGCCAGCACATCCAATAAGGTTGGATGTTGGGACTACACAGGACCTCCATGCCATGGCTGAGAGGACAAGCTTCTGACTTCCAAGGGTGTTCCCTTGGGAGTTTGGAGGTATCGAGGTAATTCTAACCTAAAAGCAGGCCTGGAATGAATTCTCAGCCCAGTATCCATCATAAATCTATTTAAAAAGCTTTATTTTTTTCAAGAGCTCTAGTACCCCAAGGACTCAACTCTTCTTGCCCAAATTTTTATACTGTCAGTTCAGTGTCTGAGGCCAGGCTTGGCACGATAGAGTTTAGAGGGGAGCACAGGACAAGGACAGCTGGTTTCACTGGAGTCTTTCTAGTACAGATACACAGAGGTCTGATTTTTAAGATTAATTTCTCTAGAAGCAGTCTCAGGTTACTAACTGCATTCCATAACAGTATTCCAGGAATTGTGTATTTGGGCTCAGTGCTGAAAGCTGTCAGTTTAGATTGGTATGGCACTTAGCTACCTCTTCATCAGATTCATTGACTTTATGATGCAGGATCTCTGTGGGAGAAACTGAAAACAGTTACATGACTATTTTAGGTCCCACATGGTGTGGAAATAAGAGTTATGTTTAAGGTCTCTGCTTTCCAACCTTAAGATCTGAACTGTTGTCCCGGGTGCTTAGCAGTGCTCACCAACTTGCCGCAGAAAGAGTTTGACACAAGCCCATTCATGCCTTCATGACTTGGCCAACATCTCTGGGCTCACAGAGCTAGGCTGCAGTGATGAACGGGAGCCAGCTTACTTTACCAGCTGTTAGAGGGTCAGTGGGAGGGTGATGAGTGATGATGAGATCTAGTTTCGGATCAGTTTCGTTTTGAACCAGTGATACAAGCCAGTGAAGCCTCTCAGAGGAACTCGTCATGGTCTGCCTTGGGGCTTACTGTTTACCAGCCTCTCCATGACTCATGACTTGTGGAGAGAACTGCTCATGTTCCTACAGGTTCCTCAGCAACTGTCCCTGGGCAGGTCAGCTTGTCCATGAGAGCTCCGTCCTCTGCCTCCCCCATGGAGCAACCCTACAAAACAGTCCTCTCCAAATGCAGGCTAAGCCAGCTCCCTGTTACCCTCTTCGGTCCCTGTACCTCCCTGACTCTGAGTCATCCCTCAGGTCAAGCATTTGGCTGTAGCTAATCCCTTAACTGCTTTGAGAGGCCAAACTTGGAATTAGAAACCTAGGTTAAGTGTGAACAGGCAGATACCTTTTATTGGGGGCTTATCTTAGCCAGACACAGGGCACAGTGCTCCACAAACACCCCATATAATCCTCCCAGTAACCTTATAAGGTAGGTATTATTCCCATTTTCAAGATGAAGAAACAGCTTCCATGTGCTCACACAATATGGATTTCTACCCAAGTCTTTTGGACTCAAAGCCCTTGTTCATCATCACTTACCTACCTGCCTTTAGGATTTGTAATCTGGTCCTGCTGTTTCCTAGTTGCAGCCTCATGCTTTGCTTAACCTCTCTGAAACTGCTTCCTGAGGCACTTCAGCCCTGGGGCAGCCTCTTTTTTCCTGAATTGTCAGAACAGGGGCAGTAATGTCCATCTTTCAGGTGATTTTTTGAGGAGTTGGGTAGGAAAACCCTTAGCAGGTATCCTGGGCAGAGTGGATCTTGGAAGCTTGTTCCCGCCTGTCTGACTTACACCCCTTGATTGTGTTCTGCATTCTGCAGAATGTGGGTTAGAGCTGATGGGGCCAGGCCCTCTGGTGCAAATGGATTATGCAGCCTGGGTGGGAGATGTACAGTCGGAGTACTTAATTGTTGACTTCTTGATTATGATACTGTCCCCTCTTGAGGAGGATAGATCGACAGCCCAGATACTGTGCTACAAATGTTTGAAACTATGTAATAATGGAAATGTGCCAGCAGACAGGGTAGTAGTGAAGGGTGTTGTACATTACTGGGGAGCAGATTTTGTAGACAGCAAGAAGAGGGTTTCTGTATTCCTGGTAACTTTTAGGGTGTAGGGGATTAAAGCTTCTGAGTAATCGGAGAGTCAATCCATTAGCCTCCTACTGGGTAGTGTGGTAGGAGAGGATCAGATAGGTCATTGGGAGTCTCTGGTTAAGGCAAATAGCTGACAGACATATCTGGCCAGCCCTCTGCTCACTGAAGAACTTCCCTTAGAAAGAGGGCTGTTTTAAGAATAGGAAAGTGACTTAATTTTTTTTTTTACCAGTGTTTGAATAGCTAATGCATTCATGTGGGTCAGAACTCAGAGGGGCGTACAGTAAAAAGTCTCCCCTCCTGTTGCCTTCCTCTAGTTTCTCTACCCCTAAGCCCAGTTTTTTGGGGGTCATCTTCCAGAGCTGTTTTTCAAATGCATTGGAAAAATACAAGTGTTAGAATATTAGCATAGAGTACATTGCTCTCTGTCTTTTTTTTAGAGATCTTTCCTTTCCAATACATAGGAGCTTCCATAGCATGTATGACTTTTTTACTGGCTGCATAGCATTCTCTTATGTGGATGGTATCGTAACACAAGGTTAATCTCTTACTGATGGACATTTAGTTGTCTGGACTTCGGCTACTACAGTCAGTGCATTGATTAGTTTTGTAGATAGCTGAGGAAAGATGACTTTAGACAGTAGGCAGTATCCTGAAAGAATTTAGAAGTATTTGAAAATAGACACTTTTGTTCTTTGAGGCATCTCTAGTATCTAAAAGTATATTATTGGGCAGGTAGGAAACCCTCAGTTTGTTCTGGAATGAGTACTGTGATGAAGAACCTGGCTTTACAATCTGGCCACCCTGGGTTCTAATTCTAATTCTGTTCACTATCTGTGTGACTTTGGGCAAGTCATCTCACCTCTGAACCCCAGTTTCTTCTTGTGGTATGAGTCTGCATAAGGTGCTTGGGTTTACAAATTGGTGTTTTGGGGCTATATCTTATTCGATAGTCAGGATGGCTCTGTGAAGTCTCATTTCCATCTTCCAAGTGAGAAAAACTCAATTCTTAATAAGTTAATCCATGTTTTGCATCAACATATTAATGTTTCCAGCTAACAGTTTTGAGGGACCTCCGCATGCATTCTTCATATAGCTTTAAGCAACGCTGGATCACCTGTGAGTTTAGGTATTTTCCTTAAGCTTTTCTTAAGGAAAAGTGTGTTTCTTAAGGAGAAAGTGTGTTTTTTCCTACTGCTCTTGAAACCTCTGTAATAACATGCTTCTTGCCTTTCAAATCAAGGACAGGAAAGCCTCGGGCCCAAAACTTCAGCAAACAGCCGATTCTGGGGCCCAGAGAATTCAAGGGCCTTTACCTAGATCACGTAGCAGGTTAATGTCAGTACCTGCAGAAGAATAGGGTCTCTGTGTCCATTAAGAGTATTAATAGCAGACCTGCCTTCCTGCATTTTATTGGTCAGTCCTTTACATTTATTCTCACTTAATCCTTACAACAACCCTGTAGGAAAAGATACTATTATTATCCCCAAGTTAAGTGCTTTTCTCCAAATACTACAGTGCATCTAAAATACTCTGTGCATCTAAAAATCAATCTCTGCTATTTGAGTCGATGGATAAGAACAGGTAGTGGAATGTGGTGAGGAGATAAGCAAAAAAACTCTTGAGTATATCAGAAAGATGAAATAACCATAGTTAAGAAAATGACTCAGGCTCTGGGCAGGTCTGGGTACCACCTCTAGCTGCCTCCATTTCCTGGCTATGTAACTTTAGTGAATTTGTTAATCTGTCAGTTTCCCAGTCTACAAAATGGGCTTCAAAATCTACTTTATAGGGTGCTTAGTGAAGATAAAATAAGGTTTATAAATGCTAGCTGTTAATTGTAACTCATGAAGAAAGGGATTCCGGGCTCTTGAGATTGATGTGCTGCTGTTGCTTTGCTAGGGCTGCCGAAGCAAAGGAACTTGGGCTCAGGGGCTTAAGCAACAAAAAATTATTTTCTCACTATTTTGGAGACTAGAAGTCCTAAGTAAGGTGGCAGCAGGGTTGGTTTCTTTCAGTGCTTCTGTCCTTAGCTTGTAGGTGGTGGTCATCTTACCCTTGTGTCTATATATTCTTCCCTCTTACCTGTGTCCAATTTTCCTCCTCTTATAAGGACAGTAGTCATGCTGGAGTAGGACCCACCCAAATGACCTCATTCTAACCTCATCACCTCTTTAAAGGCCCTCTCTCCACATACAGTCACATTCTGAGGTATGGGGGTTAGGACTTCAATATAGGAGTTTGGGAGCGGACACAATTCATACTAAGAGAAAACTTGGACCTACAAAAAAAATAGAGAAAATAAGTTGCTGATAATCCTAACCACTGGGAAGGTTCATTTCCTTTCAGTCTTTTTTATTCTGTGCATATTATTTATGTGCTATTCTACATTCTGCTTACTTTGTTTTACTTGATAGCCTAAGAACTTCCCTAGATAATTTAATTTAGAAACTGTGCTGTAAATATTATTTTGCAGAGCTGGATAAATGATCCATAGAGGGCCCCGTAGATTAGTGCTGCCCTATGTTAAGATGACTTAACCTTTGCCACCTATCATTCCTGGTCCTTTTAGCCCTAAGCACAGCAAGATTCCTCAGACAAAGAGATGGCAAAGCTGTGTGCTGGCGATAAAGGTCACGGTCACCCTGGGGATCTCACTGCCCCTGGGACCCTCTGGAGCTGACTCAGGACTAGATCCCTCTTTCTCCTCTTCCTGCTGGCAGAGCATGTTACAGCCCGTGACTCTCCTCACTGGGGATGTTGTCAAGGAGGCAGGGCCAGTTTCTATGCAATCTTCTCTTTCTCATGGGCACATTCCAGCCTTCCCACAAAGGATCCTGCTTCCGCGTGAGCTCCTGGGCCCTGGAGAGCTGACACGGGGCTCTGGGATGCTGAAGGCAGCTCTGTAAGCTTATAAGTCTCCCTTCTTCCCCTTTCCATCCACTAACCCTCTCTGCAAAAGATGGCTAATGTCTGGACTTCTTGCCCCTAGGTTAATTTGGCATATTTTTGAACTTCATTTCAATGGGGTCATCCATATAACCTTTCTTGTTTCTGGCTTGTATTTTCAACTGTATGTTGGTGAGATTCATCCGTGTTGTTGAGTCCTTGTATTTGATTTCATTTCATTATGTGAATACACCATGATGTTCCTCACCGTCTAGTTTGGTGGACATCTGGGCTCCTTCCAGTTTTCAGCTATTATAAAGTGCTGCTGTGAACATGATAATACATGTCTTTTGGTGAATGAGTGTATTTTGGGTCTAGACCTTAAACTGGAATTGCTGGGTCTGGAGGAATGTATATATTTAGCTTCAGTAAGTATTGCCCAATAGGTTTCCAAAAGGACTGTCCAATTTTTATACTCCCACTTCAGACTTTTTTTTTTTGACGTAAAATATGCATAACATAAAATTGGCCATTTTAAAGGAAATGATTCAGTGGTATTAGGTACATTTATAGTGTTTTGCGACCATCATCATAAACCATCTCCAGGACTTTTTCATCATCCCAAACAGAAACTCTGTACCCATTAAACAGTAACTCCCCAGCCCCCTCTCTTCTAGTCCTTGGTAAATTCTATTCTACTTTCTGTGTATTAATTTAACTACTATGTACCTCATATAAGAAGGATCATACAATATTTGTCCTTTTGTGACTTATTTCACTTAGCATTATGTTGTCAAGGTTCATCCATATTGTCATATGTATCAGAACTTTATTCCTTTTAAAGGCCAAATAATATTCCATTGGATGTACATACCACATTCTATTCATTCATTTCTTAGTGGATGCTTGGGTTGTTTCTACCTTCCAGCTATTGTGAATAATAATGCTATGAAAATTTGTGTACAACTACCTGAGTTCCTGCTTTTAATTGTCTTGGGTGCACACCTAGGAGTGGAATTGCTGGATCATATGGTAATAAAAAAAAACATGTTTACCTTCTGAAGAACTGCCAGACTGTTTTTCACAGTGGCTGCACCATTTCACATACCCAGTGCAGGAAGGTCCAAATTTCTTCACATCTTGTCAACACTCTTTATTTGCCTTTGGTTTGTTTCTGAATAGCCATCCTAGTGGGTGTGAAGTGGTACCTCATTGTGATTTTGATTTGTAGTTCCCTAATATCTAATGGTGTGGAGCATCTTTTCATCTGCTTATTGGCTATTTGTATATTTTCTTTAGAGAGCTGTCTTTAAGTTCTTTGTCATTTTTTGTTTTTTGTAAAGTTTTAGTTCTTTTATATATTCTGGATATTTAATCATTTCGAATTCTTTTTAATATTACATTCTTACATACTATTTGAATACTTTTTGCATTACTTGTGTAATTGAAAAAAACCTCATCTGTTATTCTTTCTTATTTGAAGGAAGGATTTTTTCTTTAAGTCATTGTCATCATCTGAGACTAACAATTTTTCAAAAAAGAACACTTGGGAGACCTCACTGTGACATTTCTGTGGCACAACACTGTCCCTGAGGTCTTTGCTGTGCTGTCGCCTAGTATGATGAGCACTGTGTCTGGGCTAGCATGGAGGGAAACGCTGAGCGGGAGCATTGGTGCTCATAGTCAGGTGTGGTCCCTGCAGGGCCCCTAATGTCAAAGAAGGGCGGGTAAGAACCCTGGTGGTGAGTACTCTAGTGCATACCATGCGGTTGGGCTGACTGGCTTCTGAACCTCAGTGTTTTCATCTTTGAACAGGGCTAATACCTAACTTCGTAGGGTAGTTGGAAGGATGAAATGGGTCCAATCTCTGGTTTAGTGAAAGGTCTGCACTGAGAGTGCTTGTTTGTTTAAAAGGTGGCTGAGCTGGGGGAACTCGGCAGGAGTATGACAAACGGAGACTGCTGAGGTTGTCCAAAGTTTTGATCTGTGTACAGGGTGGTGTAGCAGGACGCATTTGTATGTAGTAGACTCATAGCCCTCAGAAAGGCTGAAAATCTTCTGCCTCCAAAACTGTCTGAGCCAATCTGTGACCTTGGGTCAGTGCTGTGTCTCAGTCAGGCCACCTGGGGCTAATGTCATGGAATGTCTATGATTTTGGGTCCTTTGGCCTCATGAGCAAGGAAAGGAGTTTGGCCCACAAACCAGGAAATAGTCCTCCCTCTGGAAACCAAATGGGAGCCCCATCTGAAAGTCACTGGATCACACTGTGGGAGGAAGTAAGCCAAATATCCTTGGAACAGTCCTTGATCCAGTCAGGGAGCTGTTGTCTGGTCTTGTTTCCCCTGGGGTAGCTTCTAGAAGCACACCCCATCCTAATACTCTCCTCCCTTCCCCACAGTGATTTTCATGGACTGCCCTGGACAAGTGTCGGCCTTACTTAGCACTGATGATGACTTCACTGTATCCCCTGACAGAACAGTCCAGGTAAAACACTGTGTCCACCTGCGGATGAAAGAAAGTGTTATCCATGCATTCCCAGCTTTCTGCTGGCGAGGAGTCTGTTGTGAGCCACATTACCCCTTCAGAGGAGGCAGGGTTAGCCCTCGGTGGCCCACAGCTCTGGGTGTGGGTACTGATCTAAGCAAGATGGTGCTTGCAGCTGCTCCCAGTAGGGGCGCCAGAGAGTCAGGCCAGTGGGTCAGAGCTGCCTTTTGAGTAATAAATAGCTTAGTGCCCTTGGTCCCTGAAATTCCCAGTCCCACCTCCCTTTCTTTCCCATATCACCTGGGCAAACCCCTAGTGAAGGCGTTTTCAACACAGGAATGCCAATCCCATGAGCCTCTGGGAAGGTGGACCTAAGGCCCTTGGCCACATTAATTTTTTTTAATGTAATTTTTGAATAGTTAATATATCCACATGGTTCAGAAACTTAAATATTTACAAGTTATACAATGAGTAATTTCCCCTTGTTTCCCTGTATCTGCCTAACGCCCTCTCCACCCCTCCCAGAGAAGACACAGATAACCACTATTACTAGTTTCTTTCTTTCTAGTGTTTATTTATATATTTGTTGTATGTTTATTTTAAATATACTTTCATATAATATATACACACACACGCAGTATATATATCAAACATCTTCCTATGTCAACATATAGGAAGCATCCTCATTCCTCACTTTAGAGCCATGTAGTAGTTCTACGAAACGGATATATTATAGCATATTCAGTTGGTCCTCCTCTGTAAGGGAACATTTAGATTATTTCCAAATTTTCTTTTGCAATAAACCCATCTATGTCTCTCTCCTCAACCTCTTTCCTTCCTGTAGGTGAGAGGATGTTGTATGTGTTTCAGCTGTTTGCTTGTCTGGGTTAAGGGGTTTTCTCTCCTTGCAGGAAAAGAAAGCATTGAAGATATCCCCACCCAAACGCATCTTGCGAAGACGCAAGCGAGAATGGGTGGTCCCTCCAATATCTGTCTCTGAGAATGGCAAGGGCCCCTTCCCCCAGAAGCTGAATCAGGTATGACTGCACCTTCTCCCTGGGACTCATCGGTGGCTGCAGGGCCCTTCATCCAAAGGCCTGAACATGAGCTTTCTTACTACTGAGCACTGGGAGTCTCCAGAGGAAACCCTCTATCATGGGAGCAGTGTCTGATAAAGCAGTGCCTCTCTTGCTGCAACTGTGAGATATTTGTCAGTTGGATGACAGTATCCTTTTTTTCCCCTTCCTAGCTCAAATCTAATAAAGATAGAGGCACCAAGATTATCTACAGCATCACAGGGCCTGGGGCAGATAGCCCCCCTGAGGGTGTCTTCACCATAGAGAAGGAAACAGGCTGGCTGTTGTTGAATAAGCCGTTGGACCGCGAGAAGATTGCCAAGTATGAGGCGAGTAACCTGTGGTATATCCGGTGAGAAGCAGACCCCAGGGCTTGGTTTGGGTGGGGGAGCAGCAGGCTGACCCCAGACCTGTCTACCCACAGCTCTTCGGCCACGCTGTATCAGAGAACGGTGCCTCAGTGGAAGAGCCCATGAATATCTCCATCATTGTAACAGACCAGAATGACCACAAGCCCAAATTCACCCAGGATGTCTTCAGGGGGAGCGTCTTGGAGGGGGTACTACCTGGTAAGAGGACTGGGAAGGGGACAGCTGTGAAGGTCTGCTATAGCCTTAGGTCAACTTCTGGAACCATCTGGAGGTCAGCTCAGACCCTTAAAGGCTGGAAAAACCCACACTTTGATTTCCTTGGCTGTGCATCAGATTACCTGGAATTTTCTTAAAAATCCAGATGTCCTCTACTCCATCCCAAGATCCCTGAATAGGAATGATCCTGGAGTAGAGCTCTGGAATCTGTATATTTGAAAATTTCCCAAAAGCTTCAGATGAGCAGCCAGGTTTGGGAACCACACTAGCTTTGGACCTGCGAAGACTTACATGTGAATCTTGGTTTTGCCTCTTTACCTGCTGTGACCCTAGGCAAGGTCTTGACTTCTGAGCCTCAATCTTCACATCTGAAAATGGGGATAATATCAACCTTTAAGTATTGTGAGGATTAGAAATAACACACGCATGCCATTATGTAAACGAAGCACCTAACACAAGATTCTTTAGTAAGCGGCAGCAGCAAGGAGAGCAGCAAAGGCTGGGAGGTGTCAAATATGGTTTATGGAGAGCAGAAAATAAACTTCTGGGGCTGGAGTAGAGGGTGGGAGGGGCCAGCAAAAGACTAGAGAAATAGGCACTTATTAACAACCTCAAAGGCAGGTGCTGGTGGGGAGGGGTCCTCCTTCCTCTCTGCATTATGGAAAATTACAGAGCAATGTGAATTAGGTAGGCTGCCAGTACAGACTCCCAAAGAAAAACAAGATGGAGCCTTTTTTTCCCCTTATATTCAAAAAGATTAGAGGTGGTCAGTCCCGGCTCAATGGTGATGAAGTGTTTGAGACCCAGACACCTTCTTTCTCGTTGCTCTGCTGTTTCTGGTCCGGCTTCATTCCCAGGGTTACGTGTTCATTGCTGCTGGAGCTCCAGCCATTACAACTGGAAGAAGGGAAACGGGTGGGAGGAAAAGCCCCATATTCTAAAAAACAATTCCCCTAAAGTTATATGTCCCATTTGTCAGAATATAGTCTCGTGGCTTCAGCTAGCTATACGAAGAGATGGGAAATAGTCTTTGTTCCAGGTGGGCCTGTGCTCAGCCTAAAATGCATGCAGATCATGTTCCTAAGGAAGAAGGGGAACAAAGGAAATGGGCACCAACCAGCAGTCTCTGCCACAAAGTGGACGATGGGTCCAAGCCAACAAGCATGGTGAAGCCTCAGTGTTCCAGAAGTGGGCCCAGCTGGAACTGGAGCTGGGAGGGAAGGGTGCTCACTCATCCCTTTTCCCCCTCCAGGCACTTCTGTGATGCAGGTGACAGCCACAGATGAGGACGATGCCATCAACACCTATAACGGGGTGGTTGCTTACTCCATCCATAGCCAAGAGCCAAAGGACCCACACGACCTCATGTTCACCGTCCACCGGAGCACAGGCACCATCAGCGTCATCTCCAGTGGCCTGGACCGGGAGGTGAGAAGCCCTCTGGGAAAGCGTTGCCTACCCAGGCCTGCCCCTGGGGCCTGACACTCAGAGCAGAAGCTCCTGTTCCTGCCCTCAAAAGCCCAAGCCAGAGCTGCGGGAAGCCAGGTCATCTGGGAATGGCTGCTGCTGTGTTCCCGTGCTCATGTCCCACAGCTCCCTTAGGCCACTGGCGCGCTGCCAAATGATCTCGTTAAGGCTGGGGAGGCAGCTGTAAAAATGCAGACGTTTGATATATTCTGTAGGTTTTCTCATTTCCTCTCAGAATGGCTCACTTAGCACGCACATTGCCCAGATTTGTCCCTTGTGTGCCACAAAGTAGAATTAGCTGCGTGGATATTGGAGTTTCCTCCTGTTTCCTCCTTTAATACCTTTGCCCAAATCCCTGCTCAAAGCTTGCCTTCTGCCTCAGCCCCTCGTCAGAGATAATGCTCAGGCTCCATCCCCAACAGGCCCAGGAGACATATGCGTATCCACAGTCCCTCCACCTGCCCCCTGGAGGTGGGTGGTCGTGGGTCCAGGGCTCGAGAGAACATTGTGAGAGGGAGAAACCTTCCCATACACCTAAGGCTGTGCCTCTGGGAGCGCATTCTGAGGGACCCCTCAGACCGAACTCACAGTGGCCTTCCACTCTCCTGTTCTCTCCAGAGAGTCCCTGAGTACACACTGACCATCCAGGCCACCGACATGGACGGGGATGGCTCCACCACCACGGCAGTGGCCACAGTGGAAATCCTCGATGCCAATGACAATGCTCCTGTGTTTGATCCCCAGAAGGTAGTGCCCCTTTCTGCTTTCTTCCCTCATCAGGTGACAAAGGAGAATAGTTTTCCTTGCTAATGAATCTCCAGGACCAGTCCACGTCCTGGTCCCACCTGCCACTAGCTCTGGTCTTACTTCTCTGTGCTCTGTTTCCTAACCTGTGAGATGGGGATAATTCTGATATCTGCTGCACTGTTCTGAGTTTTTAATGAAATCATCTATATACAATTCTTAACACAATCCCCAGCATATAATAAGTGCTCAATATGAAAATCTTGGTTGTTAGGAAAACTCATTTGACTCACACCTGTACCTGCCCTGAACAGCTGATTTCCATCTTTGCCACCTGTTCTAGAAGAACTTCCAAAAAAAGTTCCTGGTCAGTGCCCCAGAGCAGTCAGGTACCTAGCCCTTCTTGTCACCTTCCTAATTCCTTCCTGATCACAGCTGCATAGGTGGCTGCACGTGGCAGGGATTTGGACACCCAGACCAGTGAGATTCCTGGAGCATCAGGCCCCTGGGTGTAGGAAAAGCAGGCCCAAGATCACAGTGGTCTGTCCCAGCAGCTGGGGGGCTGACTCTTGGGACGTTCTGCAGCAGTGTATGCCCTGAAACCCTGATAAGTGGGTTGGGTGGTCCTGGAAAGGGTGAGCAGCATGGTGCTCCCCTGGAGTTGGGTAGAGGACTCACAGCTGGTAAGGAGTGCAACGGTCTCTCAGGGCGGTCAGTTTCTCTGCTCTGACTGTGCTGTGCTTCCCACACCAACAGTACGAGGCCCATGTGCTGGAGAACACGGTGGGCCATGAGGTGCAGAGGCTGACAGTGACCGATCTGGATGCCCCCAACACTCCGGCATGGCACGCTACCTACCGCATCTTGGAAGGTGACGACGGGGACCATTTTACCATTACTGCCCACCCTGAGAGCAATCAGGGTATCCTGACTACCAGGAAGGTGAGCCAGTTTGTGCTTTAGACAAGGGCCACACCTGGGGCAGTCAGGTCTGCAGCCTGCAGAACAGAGAAGTACCACCTGCTGTGGGACATGTTCCTTGGACCACTCTCCAGGGAGCGCACCAGGCCCGTGGCTTCCAGCACTTACCCACCCTCTTGGGTTAGGGAGTCCCTTCATTCGAACTGAATCTTACCCAGGACCCAGTTCCAAAACCCGATAAAAGTCAGTGATCTAACTGAAACAGATCAATGGAGCCCCTCCTGCCAGATCCCAATGTGCCATGGCTTCCGCTGTCAGTCTTCTCACACAGAGGGTCTCTGTTTATTGGAATTCTTGCTAATTTTGTATTTAATCCATAATATTCATTCATTGGGATAGTGAAATGTGGCAAATTACTTAGGCATACCCTTACCTCAAACTTGGATAACATTTAATGCTTCAAGAAGATGAGCCTAATCTTTCTTTGATTTCTTTTACCTACTGGTTTGCTATGAAAAAGAGCCCAGTTTGAGAAGCAGCATTTTATATAATACTTTAATGACTATCCCCTTCTTAAAACAAAAATATTGTAGTGCCCTTCTCACGTTGTGAAATGAATTTCACTTATAATGTAATTTATCTAGCTTATGTAAGTTCTAGAAAAACCGAGTACCCTATCTGTAAAATAAAGGAGAATTTTACAGGAATAGGTGCTGGTAATAAAATAACTGTATATAACCTTTTCAATCCAAGTATACTAGAAGACATAATGAGTGGTCAGCACTCACATCTCTTTGTAGAAGCATCCAAACGTGGGGGTGCTTTGTGTCGCTCTGGAGACTCTCCTGCAAGTGGTGTTGTGGTCTCTCCAGAACAGCCATAAACAGCTCTTGGGAAAGGCCTGAACAAATCAAATTACCAGCTCCCCTCAGAAGTTACATTCCTAGAAAATTCAGCGTATATTAAAACCACACCAAAAATTTGGTTTACATGTCAAACATGTCCTAGACTGTAATTACAGACAGACTTTTCACAGCCACCAATACATGAATGTCCAAGGGGATATTGGCAAGTCACACAGGATATGGGACAGTTCTTTGGGTTCCTGCCCAAGCCTGTAAATGCCAGTGGCATCCCCGATTATTATGACAACTAGAAATGCCTCTACAGGTTTCTACAACACCCCTTCTAGTGTGTAACCACCCCATTTCTAGGGCTTGCTGGCCTGGCTGCTTTTGGAGCGATCTGAGCCCCACTGGATGTCCACTCAGGAAGTGCAGTGGCTTTAAGGGATGGGTGGGGGAGGGGGATGTGTCTTTGCTGGTGGGAGCCTTGAGCCCCCTGCTATGGGCCCTTTCCTCCTGGCATCCTAGCACTGCACAGGGCCTCTGCATCAATGCATCAATGGCGGCTCGTGTCCTCCCTCTTTTTCTCTCCCAGGGCTTGGATTTTGAGGCCAAAAACCAGCACACGCTGTACGTTGAAGTGACCAATGAGGCTCCTTTTGTGGTGAAGCTCCCAACCTCCACGGCCACCATAGTGGTCCATGTGAAGGATGTGAATGAGGCTCCTGTGTTTGTCCCACCTTCCAAAGTCGTCGAGGTCCAGGAGGGCATCTCCATTGGGGCGCCTATCTGTACCTACACTGCACAGGACCCTGACAAGGGGAATCAGAAGATCAGGTATATGAGAGCTGAGCGCAGATTCACCCAAATGCCCTGGTGCTGTTGGGTGGGTGGGTTGTTATGACCAGAATTTGTTTTACTTATAAAGACTGTTAACTATTTCGAATATTACCTCTGCACAGGGCCTTCCCTTCCTGCCCTCCCTAAGGCTGCGGCTGAGCAGAGGCCCAGGGAACAGGTGTTCTTGTCCCCTCTGTGTGTCCCTGCTGGGTGCCTCACCTGCTGCTCAGGCTCCCAGTTAGGGCTGGGGTGCATTTTCTGCATGATCTGGCTTAAGCCTAAGTCCCATGACACTGTCTGCCAATTGGGATGAAGAGCATTTGATACCAAAATTCTGAATATTCTGGGTGTAACTCTTCTCAACTTCTCTGCTCCAGCTACCACATCCTGAGAGACCCAGCAGGATGGCTAGCAATGGACCCAGACAGTGGGCAGGTCACTGCTGCAGGGGTGTTGGACCGCGAGGATGAGCAGTTTGTGAGGAACAATATCTACGAAGTCATGGTCTTGGCTGTGGATGATGGTGAGAGCTCCCTCCCAGCCCGTCCACGCAGACACTGGGGGGCCCATGACTCAGGCAGAGTATGGTGTGGGGAGGAGTGTCAGCAAACCAATCTGGAGCGCCAAGAGGTCTTTCAGGGGAGTCTTTTAAAGACTGGTCCTAGGGTTGGCCAGTGATGATTCTGATTTCCCTAAGACCCAAGAGTTAGCAGATATCCTGAAGACTCCTTTCAGCCTAAGTGTGTGGTTCACTGAGTCCTGAATTAGTCTGTCAGTTTCCCCATGCGACTGATTGAAAGGGGCTGCCTGGAAAGTGCCATGTTGATTAGCGATGTCACCCCATACAGGATTGGGGGTTATGTGATTGCCATGTGTCTCTGCTTGACACATAGCGAAAACCCAAGGCCTGGACGGGTTAACAGGGCTGTGGAAGGAAGCCTCCCTGAAGCTGATCAGCAAACACTGCCTAAGCCCTGAGGGGGCCAGTGGGTTTTGCTTTATGATCGATTGGTAGTGGCTGTCCAGATGAAGTGTCTGCAACTGTGCTACGGTCAGTTAGTAATGTCTGCTGTGGATACAAAATGAGATTGATGGAATAATTGCCATGTTTTGACATCACTGGTGGGCTCTGTAGTGAAGTAGGGCATGGAGGGGCTTCAAAGGTTACAGCTGGGCAGTAAACAGGAGGCTCCCTGGGTCTGATGGGGTAGGGCGTAGGGGATTCATCACCCCAACCATGGACGGATGCTGAGACGGTGTCATATGTGTAATTATGAACAGGGGGCCCTCCCACCACTGGCACAGGAACCCTCCTGCTAACACTTATGGATGTCAACGACCATGGCCCAGTCCCCGAGCCCCGACAGGTCACCATCTGCAACCAAAGTCCTGTGCCCCAAGTGCTGAACATCACGGACAAGGACTTGTACCCCAACACCTCCCCTTTCCAGGCACAGCTCACACACGACTCAGACATCTACTGGACAGCCGAGGTCAATGAGAAAGGTAACTGAGCAGTGATAGCAGCTGGGTGTCTGCCAGGGCCCTGCGCGCACTCCCGCCCCAGCCTTGTGCGGGTCACCAAGGGAATGGGTAAGCCTTTGGAATTGCCCAGGAGCCCTTAGACACCATTCTAGCCCGACCACCTTCTTGTACAGTTGGATAAATGAAGCTCAGAGAGAGAGGGCGTGACTTTGTCAGTACCATGTGGTGAGAGCGTTGGGACTCTAGTGCGGTGATAGTGGACGACACACACTGAGTATGTGTATTGTGTGCTAGACACCCCTGCAGGTGCTTTACAAAAAGAGGTGACTTTGCCCTCATGACAGCCCTAAAGGAAGGCCCTGCTGTCATACACATGCACACACACGTGCACTCATTTTACAGATGAGGAAACTAGGGCTTACAGGAGGTTCAATATCTTGGCAGAGGCATTATGGCTAGAAAATGATGGCACCAGAATTTAAAGCCAGGCAGTCTGACTGACTTACCACGATGCTCTGCTGCTACCATTTATTGAACCCTGGCTATATTGGACCATTTATTGGACCCAGGCAGGACACTTTTTTCCTTATTTAATATTTCTGCCACCCTCTGTGGTCAGTATTTTTATCCCTATTTACAGATGAGAATGAGGCCCAAGGGCACAGAGTGGGTAAGCAGTGGAGAGGAAGTTGAAGCCAGAGACCCTGGCCCCCCCACACCCCTGCACCCAGTCACCTCCCCATCTTTTCTCTTTCCCGTCCCCCACCAAGCTTTTCAGCCTCCACTCATTTTTAAAGTTGTCACAGGACTGGAGGACGGGTCTTCCTGGCAGCAATGGGTGAGGACCCAAGTGCGTGGGGAAGGTGGGTCCAGCCCCAGGTGCCAGTGAGGTCCCAGGAGAAACACTGCCCACTATTTAATGTCTCCCCCGTCCCCTTGGGGCTGAGGTCCCCCAGGATGGAACTGGGGAACCAAAGAAACCAAATGCCCCGTGTCTATTCTGCCACTGAGCCCAGGCCAGGAAGGGCCCAGGAGGCCTGCTTCAGACACCCATATTGTCTCATTTGCCTGATTGCTGTGATTCGGGTCTGTATATCCCGCAGCTTTCCTTTGGGGAACATAAATTGGTCTCCTGTTCCCCGCTTGTGGCCTACAAGCCATTTTTTTCCTTCTCTGACCTTATCATTCACAGAGGGTACACTCTGGAGCCAAAATGCCTACGGTCAAGACCTGACTCCTTCATTTACTAGCTTTGTGATTGTGGGCAAGTTACTGATCCTCACTGTTAGGTTTCCCTATCTGTAGAATGGTAGCTACTTCCATAGCATTGCTGTGAACATGGAGTCCGTGGAAGGCATCCTGTCTGGTATATCAGTGCTCAGTAGTTGTGAGCAGACACCTTCAGCACCACTGTTTCTCAATAACAACTACAGATACGGTTCTCAGTGGGAGCATTATGGCCAAAGATCGGGTGCCATTACTTGAAAATGGTGTTCATACCTGGTTCGTGGTTTTAACTTAGTTATTTTCTACCTGACCGTGTCCCTGTTACCAGGGGAATTAACCCAGACTCTACCCCTGTGTGATCTTGGGCTGGTTACTTGACCTCCCTAAGCTTCAGCTTCTACATTTGTAAAATGAGGATGACAGCGCCTGCCTCTCAGAGCTACTGTGAAGCCCAGAGCAGGGCCTGGCCCATGGTGTCAGTTCGGTCACCACTGCCATCAGCACCATCATCATCGTCATCACCATCAACTGAGAAATGGGCCCTCAGATGGGAACAGGGTAGTTGGTCGGGAGATACCCCAGGTTGGCCTTCCCACATGGTTGGCCAAATGTGCAGCCTGCAGAGCTCTCTCTGGGCACCATTGCTGATTGGCAACGGGCTGAATTCTCCCTTCTGGCCTTTTAACTGAAAGCGGCCCAGTGAACATGCAGAGCCTTTGAACTGAAAATGGCTTGAGGTCAGTGTTGAAATACACCAGCAAGCCTGAGAGTGGGCAGGCTAGAAGCATGGGGTTGTTTTTTATTGCCCCGTTGACTGGGGGACCCTGCTGGCATTTAGTGGTGAGGATCTGTAATGCTTAGAAAAGTCCTACATGATGAAAAATAGTTCCCCCAGCTAACAGCCCCCTCCTTGAGAAACTTGAATCTAAACTGAAAGCCTTTCTTCAGAGAGGCTCCTGACCCTGTATTTCTCACCCACAAACATAGCTCCCCTCCTCACTCCAGGATTGCCACACAGGCTCCCCAGAACAGGCCCACCGTGCAGGCCATGCTGAGGTCTGGCTTCTGCTCCATGACTAGCCTGCCACCCACCCTGGGCCTTTGAAAGCCACTTAGCACCATGCCCACTGCAGCCTGATTTCCAGCATCCCTGAACTTGTATGCCGTCAGTAATGCTGGGATAACACAGGGTAACATCCCCTTTGATCTGCTTAACAATGACAGTTCTATCACCAAGGCATGTGCATTTGGATTTATTAATAGTTGGTGCTCACTCAGGACAGCATATCAGGTATTGAAATTCCGTCATATAGTTGAGGTATAAACCTACCAAAGCAAGAGCACAATACTGCAATAATAGTAGTGAAGTTTAAAATAGGAAAACAGGTGGCCAGTAAATGTGAATATGGAAAGACTGGGTTAACTGTCTCTTAGGAAGAGCAGTGTATCCTGTTTGAGGCAAAGAACAATCTAGCAGCAAATAGTGCTGAGAAATTACTGGCCCTGCTTAACATGACTTTTTAAAAACTTAGTATTTGAAAAATACTGTGATTATTGATTTTTTAAAAAGAAAATGATGAACTTATTCTTCTATCCCAATAATCCTTTCCATGATGGTGAATTTGGCTCTGGCCAAATATCAGTCTTTAACACTTGGCATAGGGTGCTTTGGGGCCGTTTCTCCCTGTGGAGTGGATGCAGGGGCTTTCTCCCCAAATGTCCACTGTTGTCATACCCGGTTCCTGCCATTTGTGGTCTCCTGAGCTGAATAAAGGCCTATCCATTCCAGGAGACACAGTAGCCTTGTCACTGAAGAAGTTCCTGAAGCAAGACACGTATGATGTGCACCTTTCTCTGTCCGACCACAGCGACAAGGAACAGCTGACAGTGATCAGGGCCACCGTGTGTGACTGCCACGGCCAGGTGGAAACCTGCCCTGAACCCTGGAAAGGAGGTTTCCTCCTGCCTATCCTGGGGGCTGTCCTGGCTCTGCTGTGTGAGTACTAGCGTCCTTCCCCCTCTTAGCCGGAGGTGGTTAGGAGACCTGGTTCTACCCTGAATTTCTGGAATTCAGGGGCCGCCAACACTGCCCATCTGTTCCTTTTAAGTTCTAGGAGTGTCTTTCAGTCAATAGATGTTTATGGGCTTCTGGAATGTGCCAGGCTTTGGGGACAGTGGGGGGCAAACAGACTTAGCCACTCTGTCACCTAGAGGCTAGAGCAGCGGTTCTGAAAGTGTGCTCTTCAGACCACCAGCATAAGCATTACCAGGAACTTATTCAGGAACTTAGGGATGGACTCCAGTGATCTGTGTTTTATCAAGCCCTCTGATGCATGATGCATAGAATTGGAGAGCCACTGGTCCAGGGGATAGAAGTGTTTGGTTAAAAACTAATTCCTTTCCTCTGAAGATAGAACCTATCGCATTTTATTTTCACACTCTCTGAATTGGTCCTGACACAGAAAACACATATTCCATCAGATGTGAATACAACAGCAAGCTGTAATCAATCCATGTACTGTGCACCAAGCACTATTGTAGGCACTTGGGGGCACAGCACTTAACAAAACAGACCAATCCCTGCCCTCATGAAGCTTACTTTCCAGTGCAGAGAGAGAGGACAACAAATAGTCTGGCACAGAAAAAAGGGTTACTATGGAGAAAAAGCAGGGGGAAGAGGTCTGTCCTTCTAAGTAAGGTAGACAGAAAAGGCTTTGCTGAGAAGGGGATATCTGAGTAAAGACCTGAAGTAAGGAAGCAAATCATTCAGATATCTTGGAAACAGCAAGTGCAAAGGCTCTGAGGTAGCACTGTGTTTGGTATGTGGAAACAGCAATGGCTGGAGTGGAAAAAGCAAGAGGAAAGAGAATAAGAGATGAGGTCAGAGAAGTGATGGGTGTGGGAAGCATGATTTGGGGGCCTTGTAGGCTAGTGTAAGGACTCTGGGTGAAATGGGAGGTCATCAGAAGTTCGGAGCAGAGGAGTGATGTGATTTGACTTGAATTTTACAGGATTCCTACTGCACAGACTGTAGAGGGGCAAGGGTAGAGGTAGGGATACCTTTGGGGCCATTGCCATAATCTAGGGGCAAGTTGATGGCTGGTGGCTCAGACCAGGATGGCAGCTGAGAAGGTAAGACGTGGTCATACTTTCAAAGCAGAAACAATTCAGATTCATATGTGGTATGAGGAGTAGAGCCACCAAGGAGTCTAGGCCCTGAACAAGTAGAAACATGGAGTTTCCATTAACCAGTTTGGAAAGGACCCTGGGAAGAGATTTGCCAGGCAGTCCGAATGGAGTTCTATCAGGAGGCAGTTAGGCACATATGCTTTGGTGCAGGTGAGAAGTCCAGTCCACTTCCTGCCTTTGCCCTAACCCAGTAGGAAGGAAGTGAGGAGGGAGATGTCACAGTCTAGCCCACCAAGGGTGTGCATCCTGAGACCCCATGGATTCCCAAAGAAGGCTAGGGCTATTTGTCTGGCCAGAGAGACAGTGGTTCTATCCAAAAAAGAGATGAAGGTAAACAGTAGCTGTGTCCTCCTGAATTGAACAGCCACAGAGAGGGCCAGCGACACGTTCTTCATATGGGATTAACTGAGGGTAGCCATGGCATTTAGGGAGAGCAGCCAGGCATTAGTTGGCCAGTCCCTTTCTTAAAATCCCAAAACAGTATTTGCACCTAAGTTCAGATTATTGCAATATCAAAGTTGAACCCTTTTGCTTTTAGCTTTAAGTCTGTGGCTAATTCGGGGACACCTATGGACTGAAAAAGAGTCTTGTTGAAAAGTAGCATCTGCTGAGAGAGTCCCATCCCCACAAAGGAGGATTTCCTTAAGGGCCAATGCCACCAGTATGGAAAGGGGGGCAGTAAGCATACAGAACGATAGGTGGGGGCATGCTGCTGGGGGGAGGTGGTGGTGAGCTGAGAGCTGAAGGGTGAGAGCTGGGAATGTGCCTGGGAGGGTTCCAGGTGGGGAAGGAGACCAGAGGACGATCTGAAGGGGGAAACTGCTGGGTATATTTGAAGGACTCCAAGGTCAGTGTTCTAGACCTGGATGGGGGAGGCAGGGGCTGGAGCCGGGCAGGAGCTTTGACGGTTGGGATTTTCCTAGGTGCATGGGAGCCATTGATGTGTTTCAAGCTCTGGTTACCCAGAGGGGGGGTATCCAAGGGTTTGGAGTCCTGGGTGGCCGTGTGGTTGCTAGGGGTGAATATTCATGCCCCCCAACTCTGCTAGTTCTCCTGCTGGTGCTCCTCTTGTTGTTGAGAAAGAAACGCAAGGTGAAGGAGCCCCTTCTGCTCCCAGAAGACGACACCCGTGACAACGTGTTCTACTACGGTGAAGAGGGGGGTGGCGAGGAGGACCAGGTGAGACACTGAGAGGTCGGGTGGCTGGAAGGGATGCCCCGGGGCTGCCACTGACAGGGGGTGGTTGGGTCAACCAACTGACCGTGTTGGCTCTGTTGCCCAGACACTGACCTGAAGCGTTGATCTTCATGCAGGATTGACCACCAGCTCTCCTCTTCTGAGAGCATGTCTGGTCTATTGCTGTAGCCTCTCTGGTCCCTTTGACCTTGAGCCTGCTCTTAATTTGGGAGGAGAGGATATGGAAACCAGGACTTTCAGAAATCTCTGACATTATCTGTCTTCTAAAACCTACCCATGAACCAGAACATCCGAATGGTAGGGAAGTGGGTGAATGTCAGTGGTGGGAAAGAAGGAGGGTCCTTTTTAATCCCACACTCTCCTTCACGTTCACCAAGGACTATGACATCACTCAGCTGCATCGGGGTCTGGAGGCCCGGCCGGAGGTGGTTTTCCGCAATGATGTAGCGCCAACTTTCATCCCCACTCCAGTGTACCGTCCCCGTCCAGCCAACCCAGATGAAATTGGCAACTTCATCATTGAGGTGAGGCGTGGGGCCAGCTTGGGGCAGCCCTCTTATCAAGAACCAGTATGGGTTTGGAGTCTTGGCTCTCCGTTCAAATCCTGACTCCACCACTAACCAGCTCTGTGACCTCTGGCATGTTTGAGTAACTTCTGGGTTTCTGCTTCCTCCTCCATAAAACCGTAAGTTGCAGAGCAGTTAAGAATAGGTTAAGAATCATTTATTCAACAAATATAACAGTTGTTAAAAGAAAACCGGGGAACCAGACTATCTGGGTGTGAATTTTTCAGGATCCCAGGTGATTCCAATGTGGAGCCAAGTTGAGGATGCTGTGTTTTGGTTGCTTTAAGGTTGGATGAATTAGCATCTTAAACTGGGCTGTGCAGTGGCTCCCAAACTGCCTGCACATTGGAATCCAGGGAACTTCAGAAACTACTGGTGCCTCAGACTCACCCCTAAGACTGTGATTTGATGGATCTGGATGTGGCCTGGGCTTTGGAATGTTTTAAAGATTCCCAGGTAATTTAAGTGTGTGAGCCACTAGCTTGGCACTTAGTATTTGTTAGGTAATGATAATTATTGTTGCTAATAGCTGGGTGTCACCGTTCTGAACTCCGGTCACACATTTACTTGGTTCATCTGAGAAACCTTGACAAAACATCAGTGCCTGGGACCCAGACATCCGTTGTTTTTTTATTTGGCTCTGATACATATTTTTGGCTCTCCAAGGAAATCAAATGTACAGCCAGGATTGTGAGAACCACTGAATCCTAAGAAATATGTGATAGGAACCTAGCATGGCCTGTTACCTTAGGAGCAATCAGGAAATGGAGGTTTTTAAGGGAAGGAAGAAGGAAGGGAGGATAGATTGATGGGTAGGGGGGGGTGTGAGGAAGCAGCAGTGGGCAGAGGGCTCAGTGTGCCATCAGGATTCCTCCTGGCTTGAACCTTTCCATTTACACTTCTTGCCTTCTAGAAATAGCCTTGGGGATGAGACTCTGTTCCTTAGCCTGAGCATATCTGAGAGTGCTGCGCACAAACAAGAGCGTCTGGGGAAAGTTTCTCAGGGCAGCTGGTTTGAGAAGATGACTTGGAGCTAAATTAAGTATCTGGAGCTTTTCCCTCCAGTTAGACAAAGACAGCTTCCAGAATGTCTGAGTATTGGATTGTTTTGTAAATACTATCTCATTTAACCCCCCCTCTGCGGGGTGATTCTATCAACTCTGCATGGTGGAAGTCTGTTGTTATCCTCATTTTGTAAATGAGAAAATAGTGTTCGACTATATGTCGGGTACTATTCTAATAAGTAGTTTACCTATATTTAAATATATTCATATATTCCTCTAAAACTATACCTAGTCTCCCCATTTTAGAGATGAGGTAAAACAGCACAGAGAAGTTAAGTGATCTGCCCAGAGTCCTAAAACTAGAGAGTGTGGTCTGCAGTGAGTTCTCTTGGAGCTGTCTGACTTCAGAGTCCCTGCCCTTAACCACTGGCCTGTCACCCACAGCAGCTGCTCTATGCTGGGCCCTGTGCTAAGTGTTCATGTGCATTATTTCATTTCAACCTTCAAAACCTTAAGGGAGGGGAGACATGGCTCCGCAGATGAAGCAGTGCTAGCTTGGGGAGGTGAACTCACTTGCCTGAGCTGTCGCAGCTGCCGAGTGTCTGACCCAACCGGCTGCTCCTAACCACCTGCTCTGTCACCACAGAACCTGAAGGCAGCCAACACGGACCCCACAGCCCCACCCTACGACTCCCTGTTGGTTTTCGACTATGAGGGCAGCGGCTCCGATGCCGCCTCCCTGAGCTCCCTCACCTCTTCGGCCTCTGATCAGGACCAAGACTATGACTATCTGAGCGAGTGGGGCAGCCGCTTCAAGAAGCTGGCGGACATGTATGGTGGTGGCCAGGACGACTAGGCCACCCTGTCAGCGGGTCCAGGGACTAAACATCAGGCTGTGGCCGCATCTCCAGCCTCAGCCAAGGATTCGGGAGCTTGTTGGGAAGTGGCCTTAATAACTTGGAGGAGAGAGACCTCAAGTCTGATATTAAGGGGTTGGTTTCTAAGCCTTTGAGTGGAGAGACATGGGCAGTTGGATCTCAACACTGAAAACCTCTCAGCCTAGGCCAGGGTGGCCTCAGAGGCTGAATTTCTGGGAGTCATTAACCTGCTGAAAGACACCCAGCCCTGTGTCCTGAGCCTGGACTGACTGACCCACCCTCCTGCCCCCAGAATGGCATGCTCTCTGGAATGGACCCTTCTCTGTAGAAAGAGACCTTTTATATTGCAACCTGGATTTTTTTTTTAATGCTGTTTTGAAAAGAGGCGGGTCCTCAACCGTCCCCTGGAGCCCTCAGAGGCCCAGGCCAGAGCTGCACGGTTCCTGTGCCCTCATGCATTGCTCTCTGATCTCCAGGCCCCAAGACCTCCTATTTGAATGGATTACTGCGTTTTTATACTGAGCGCGACTAGGTTGCCCTTTATTTTTTATTTTCCCTATTGAGTGCTGTAGATGAGGAGTGACGACAATCATGTAAATGTACTAGAACTTTTATATTAAAGGAACTTTTCCCATAGGTTCCAGGAGAGTGAACTTTTTTTCTAATAGCTGTTTCATTGACATATGGTTCATATACCATATGAGTCACTCACTTAAGTGTACAATTCAATGATTTTTTAGGATTTACAGAGTTGTGCAAGGGGAGTGAGGGTGTTTGACCCTGCTGGCTCCACCCTGACTTCCTTCTGATGGCAGAGGGAGCTCAGCATTCATTTATATGCCCAGGTGGACCCAGGTGGAGACAGACCTGCCCTCCTTTCCCTACAAATTACAAGCTGCTCTTCAGTGGGAGAGAACTACTAACCCCTTTAGCCTGGGGCTGAGCCCTACCAGCACTGCAGGCGATGTGTTTTCTGGGACAGTGGCTGCTCACTTGATTAGTATGGTAAGTGAAGATTTCCTCTTCTGTGCAGTGGGCTGTTTCAAAAGGCATGGGTTGGGGAGGACCTGGCTGTGCTACTTCCTAGCAAGTCACTTCTACTTGCCTCAGATTTTTCATGCATAAAATGGGGAGTTTTTATGGAGATGAAGTGAATGAATATCTGGTACGTGGTAAGTGCTATTTGTGTTCATTGGTAACAGCTACCATTTATTCAGTACTTTCTAGAGCCCAGTGGCGCTAACTTCAATTATTTCCATTAAGCAAATCTTCCCAGTCACCTTCTGAGGGGATTTTTCCTCCTTTAAAGAATGGCCTCATTGTATTTTTTTAAAGGCCACATGGTCATCATCTAAATCAAGCCAGATAGAAGATTAGAGGACCCACCCAGGATGCCAGTGAAATTGGAACATTCCTAACAATGGCACAGGGGCAGGAATAAGGATGAAGAGACAGGGATAGAATGATTCCAAGTATGCCTTCGTTTAAGCAAAGTTTTAACATTTTCTTTGCAATGCACCAAAAGAAAAGAATCTGTTGGGAAGCCGCAGGGATTGCTAAAGTTGAAATGTTTCCTTCCTGTAAGAGTGACTAACACCTTAAGGCAGTGGTGCCCTGGACTGGCAGCATGAGCATTACCTGCTGAATCAGAAACTTTGCAGTCTGTTTTAACAAGCCTTCCAGGTAATTCTGTCGCAGTCAAGTTTGAGACAAGGCCCTGAAGGAAGAAGCTGAGGCTCAGACCCTGGATGCAGAAATCAAAACAGAGCAGAGCAGGGTGAGAAACCTTCCCACCTGTCCTTGGTCCATAGCATCTTAGCCTGAAGGCCAAGGCTGCCTCCTGCGTTTCCCTTGAACTGCAGCCTCTGGCTCCTGCAGCCTGATTCCACTCTACCAGGAACCTGCTGCTTTTGCTGATAAGGTGGGAGGATTAGGTGTCTCAGCCAGCAAACACCTGCTGCCCTGTATCTTAAACATCTCTCTGAGAGGTTTGAATAAAGCGTGAAATCCTATCTTCAGCAGAGACTAATAATAAAACCAAACAGCTACTGTTCAGGCTGGCCTTCCTCCCCTGAGATTTTTGGAGGGCGTCAAGGAGTAAAATGGCCTTTCATAGCCACACCTGGCCCCTGGGATAGATCTAGATTCCCTTGACGATGGAAACAGCCACCGGCTGGAGTGATCTGTAAAGAATGAACCCGGGCTCTGTGAAGGGGATGGATAGTACATCACTCACTCTGGGCCTGCTTCTCATCTGCAAAATGGGATCTTAGGACTCTGGTCTTAAGGGCCCATAATAAGAACTCAAAATATTTGCAGCTGGTGAGTCCCTAGTGCTAATTCCTCAGAGTGGGCTCTAACTGTAAGCAGCCCACGTGGCTGGCCGTACCAGGGGGACCGCCTGAATCTTTGGCTTTGCATACCCTGAATGTTGATCCTTCGCATTTTGTGGTTCAACAGTTAGGTATGCATCCTTCCAGTCTTTTTCCCTTTATGCATTACACACATTTGGCATTACACCTTTTCATAACATGACACAGGTTGCCCTATTGTCTACAACATACCTGGTTTGGATGTGTTAGCATTTATTCAATCTCATGGCTATCCACGGACATTAAGTGATTCTGGTTTTTTTCCCATAAGTGTGAAACTCTGGAGCACCCATCTTTGTAGATGGGACAGCAGACAGGACCCATCTCCCCACGTGGGCTTTGCCCAGGCCCCCAAGGGGCCTGAGGGGAATCACTCTCCTCCCTAGAAGGTGGACAGGTGGTTCAGGCCTAGAATTCCTGGCCTCCTATGATAGGCATGGCCCTCCCTTAACCTCAGGCCCACACAGGGACACAGCAAGAAGGCCCAGGCAGGCAAATGCTGGTGGCTGGCCAGTCAGGGAGGGACCCTGGGGCCAGCTGGGTGACCACCCTGCCCTGGAAGGGTGTGGAGGAAGTCTCTTTGGCAACCCATGGCCTATAGGTCCAGTTCAGACTCAGTGGGGAACTCCATGAGGCCACCTTCCTTTTGGCTAAAGGCAGAGCCTACCTCCCATCCCCACCAAAATAATTCACTAGGAGGCATGGTTCAGGGCACAGGTTCAAATCCCAGCACTTCCAGTATGATGCCATAGACAAATCTTAAGCTTTCTGTGCCTCACATCTCATCTATAATATGGAGGAGAGAATAAGTGAATAACCTGTAAAGTGCTTGTTCCCTTCTCCCTCTGGGGCCCTCTCCTCAATGCCCTTGCCCTCTTTGTGCGAGGACCTGCCATTCTCCTTTGAGGCTCAGGCATGGCATCCTTTTTCCCACCTGGGAGCCATTCAAATTTATGAAGCGGCTAGTACAGCACAGGACACACAGCATGGACCCAATCAGTACTTGTGGAATGGAAAGCAACTAAGTTAGGAACAAAAACACAAATCAGGACTTTGGAGAAACATTCTGCAAAGCCCTCAGGAGGAAAGAGGATAAGGGAATTTTATGTATGTTAAGTTCTGAGGTTTTGCTGGCATCTGAGCACTTACCACACATCAAATACTATGTGATTTACGCTGTAAGTGACAAAAAAGCCAACTCACAGTGACAGGAGTGAAGGTGTTTTATTCTTTCATAGAAGTCTGGGGGAGGCGGCCCTAGAGTTCACTCAGCAGCTCAAAACCATCCCTGGGGCCCAGGCTCTTTATTGTTCTCAGCACATTCACTTCTCATCCAGCGCTGGCTGCGGTGAGGTCCTACGGTGGCTGCTGCAGTTCCATGCGTGGAAGTGGGGGAGAGAAGGTGGAGGTGGTGGTGAAGGGCCTTGCTTTGTCTTGTTCCTGGAGTGGCTCTCTCCTTCCATCAGTGCAGGACACAAAAGCACCCAGCAGCCTTCCTTCTATGCCACCTTCGTTGGAACCAGGTCGTGTGGCCACCTCTCCCTGCAGACAAGGCTTGGAGGAGAAGCACCTGGCCAGGGGGACACACTTGCAGTGACAGTGTGGAGACGGGGCCTCTGTGGGCCAGGAGGCCGACGGCTGCCCAGGAGTCGAATGCTGCCTGGCACACGGCCCTCTGGCCCTGCGTCTGTTCTCTCACTCTGGAAAGTCAGTACCAGTAGTGTCCATGAGGTTTTAAGAGAGGCAGTGACTTGCCCAGTGGTGGCAGGTTGTGCCAGCAGACACTGGAAGAGCAGCAGTTCTTCCTAACGTTATTAAAACAGGCAAATACCAGAAAGATATTTCTTTCTGATAGTTCTGACATCTCTTTCCAGTTGAGTCCTTGAAGTACAATTTTCTGCCTCAAAAAGAGGTGCAGTTTTGACTTCTGGGAGAGAGCTGTTCCTGTTTACTAAGGGGTGTCAACTATTTTGCTCAAATTGGGTGCTGGACAGTAAAGGCTCAAGTTCTCACTTCTTAGGCAATTTAATAACATAAAAGCTAGTAAAATGAGCAAACCAGGACACTGTTCTACAAATCTAGCTAGTAAGGCTCCAAAATAAAACAAACTCGCCCACTGTCAGTAGAGAATTATGTATTCTAAGAGAAACTGTGATAACAAGGACTGGATAATGGGCAAGGGTGAAAGTGAAGGGTGTATACACGTACATTCAGGATAGAAAGTCTTTTTGCTCTTATGGGAACTATTGTGTGTCAAATAAACATAGTTAAATCAAATTGTACTAGCCAGTATGAAGAAGAATTCTATATTATTTTAAGGAATAAAGAAAAAGCACAATATAAAGAGGAATATAAAAAATCACGCTGGGGAAACGGAGCAGTTGACTTGACTGCTCTGGGTTCTTGGGGAGTCACACTTAGGCACCCCAAGCACCATGATGGAGCCTGCGTGGTCTGCTACTTGGGGAGGTATTTTCTGGAACAGTCACAGCTCTTCTCCACCGGGATGCTGACCGCGTTCCTCAAGGACTCCAGAGCAGCAGAGCTGGACTCAGGTACTGCTTCAAGATGGGCCTCTCTCTCCAAGTCTGGTCAGGGTGACTGTACTAAATGTCTTGATAGAGAAGGTCATATTTGGGAACATTCTTGGGATCAATAGGACTTTGGACAGTAAGTTTTCCCCTCATTGCTCCTCGATAAATTACTTCAATCAAATCTATGAAGTCTTGTTTGGTTTTGAAACTTCCCACAAACTTAGTGTGATATGGAGACCTAGACGGCACAGAAGACAGACAGTCTCACTCAGAACTTCGAGTAATTACTTCAGGACAGACAAAAGGAATAGCAGCCCCGTTCCTTTCTTCCAGTCAGGGAGACTTAAGACACAAACCTGGCAGTGACTGTCCATCTGTGATTACAGGGTCCATTTGAAACATGACTAAACCCAGTGCTGGGGGTCCCTGGGGTAGCGAAAGCTTCGCCTTCAAAACCTCTTAATCACCTCTCAACTCACCATCAACCAGAATTCTCCGGGCGTTGGGTGCACACAGCTTTGTTGTTACTCCTTTAGGCTAGGCACTTGTAAAACCCGTTAACTAGTCGTCATCTCTGAGTTCTCATCAGTTTTACTTTTGAGTGGTAGATATTCCTTTTTTAAAATACTATTTCGAACATCAAGTATGTTTACTCTAGAAATACTTCTGAAAAAAAATTACTAGTGAGGCTAAAGGCCACATTTTGGTGTATATCCTTCCGATTGTGTGTGTATGCATGCACAGTTCTTCTTTCACAGTCATGGGAATCACATGCAAATGATCTTGCAGTATGCTTTTTTCAACATATAACATTTCTTTCAAAGTCATTAAACACGCATCTACAATCATGAAACTCATACATATCCAGCATTACTCTGTGGACATCTAGGTTCTTTCTAAGGACTGTGCTTTCTAAACAACAGTGGGAAGAACACCCATGCAGCCAGTATTGCCCACTGGCATGAGTATTTTCACTTTAGATAAATTCCTGGATATCCAATTACAGGGTTAAAATTTTTTACACTTTTAAAATGGTAAGTAGCGTAAAAAATCACCCTCTAAAAAGATTGCACCAAACTAATGCTTACATCAACTGTATTCTAGGAGAACAAATAGCTTTAAAATAGATAATATGTAACATGCTTGCAAAGAGATAATACAAAGCAGGCATCCAATCTAGATACGTAAACACCTCAGCCACAGTAAAAAGTGGTAAGAATTATGGACACATTCAAAATATTAAATATTGGGATGCTGACTGGATGGAACAGAAGGCATTAAAGATATCATGTTACTTATTCTTGAGACAGACATCTCTGAAGAATGATTTTTAAATTCTCTGTGTGGCAGAAGACAGGAAACTGCTAGGAGAGAAGCATATATCAGCTTGGTGGAAGGAATACTTTTATAAATGCAGCTGACCAGTCCCAGAAGTTTAAGAACAATGACATATTTTTGTTTTAAATGAAATTCCTGGGAAACTTTTTTAAAAGTTCTGTATTTTCTATACCAAAGGGTGGTTAAGCTTCACAAACTGTACTATTCTTTCATACTTAAGTAGGCAGTTAGAATTTGACAATTGTACTGGAAACTGTCTTATTTTGCACCAAAGTCTTGCATAAAAAATCAGAGTGCATCCTAGCTGAGGTGAGGATTTACTAATACGGGTAAACTGGTGAAACAGTGCTGTACACTTGAAACCAATATAAGATTGTATATCAACGATACTTGAATAAAAAAAGAATTGAGTGCATCAGTTTAGAAAACAGTACCAATACAGGACTCACAAAGCCACTATCACATGACAATAGATGAGCTACTGAAACTGCTTAGATCAAAGAAACTTTTAAGGCTACAATGACTTCATGTCAATCTAACTTACCCATAATCCACTTTTCATATGCTGCCCATTGAAGAAAAACACTGGGATGGAATATAACTGATGTCAAAATAGTGTGTATAAGCTGGAGTTTGGTCCATATCTACCAGATATATAGAGGCCATTTAACTCAAGTCAGAAGAGGTCTTAGAAAGCTGTAAATGAGGAGAGAGATGCAGGTTAAAATATGAGTGTTGCTGCTGTTTCTTCTCGGAAACTTTTTACTAGAATAGAGTATTCTGTTTGGAAAAGTTCCTGGACTAAGAATGGATTTATAAAATCCATGCTCACTTAAAAGAAAAAATTAAACCACTCAGAAATATGAACTACAGATACTGAGATTACCCCATCTTCCCTTCCAAAACCCCCATGAGTCAAAATTCTAACCAGGGTAGCAAAACCTGACATGTCACTGACTGTCCGAGTGCTCTGCACTTACTGCTCATTTGCTGTGTGCATTCTTAGGAGGTGTGCACATTGCAGTGCCCATTTCATAGGTGAGGAGACCAAGCCACAGGGAGGGAATCTGTCCCTGGCCACAGCTACTAAGCGGTGAGGCTGGGATTTGACTTCAGCTTGGCTTCAGAGTCTATACTTTTTTTTAAGGTATTATTGATATACACTTATGAAGGTTTCATATGAAAAAACAATGTGGTTACTACAATTACCCATATTATCAAGTCCCCACCCATACCCCATTGCAGTCACTGTCCATGAGTGTAGTAAGATGCCACAGATTCACTATTCCCTTCTCTATGCTACACTGTTTTCCCCATGACCCCTCACACCATGTGTACTAAACATAATACCCCTCAATCCCCTTCTCCCTCCCTCCCTCCCTCCCTCCCCACCCTCCCACACCCCTCCCTTTGGTAACCACTAGTTCATTCTTGGAGTCTGTGAGTGCTCTGTTCCTGCTGTTTTGTGCCTTCAGTTTTGCTTTGTTGTTATACTCTACAAATGAGGGAAATCATTTGGCACTTGTCTTTCTCTGCCTGACTTATTTCACTGAGCATAATACCCTCCAGCTCCATCCATGTTGTTGCAAATGGTAGGATCTGTTTCTTTCTTATGGCTGAATAGTATTCCATTGTGTATATGTACCACACCTTCTTTATCCATTCATCCACTGATGGACACTCAGATCCATATCTTGGCTATTGTAAAAAGTGCTGCAATAAGCATAGGGGTGCATATGTCTTTTTGGATCTGAGAACTTGTATCCTTTGAGTAAATTCCAAGGAATGGGATTCCCGAGTCAAATCGTATTTCTATTTCCAGTTTTTTGAGGAACCTCCATATTGCTTTCCACAATGGCTGAACTAGCTTACATTCCCATCAGCAGTGTAGGAGGGTTCCCCTTTCTCCACATCTTCACCAGCATTTGTTGTTCTCAGTCTTTTCGATGCTGGCCATCCTTACTGGTGTGAGGTGATATCTCATTGTAGTTTTAATTTGCATTTCCCTGATGATTAGTGATGTGGAGCATCTTTTCATGTGTCTGTTGGCCATCTGAATTTCTTCTTTGGAGAAGTGTCTCTTCATATCTTCAACCCATTTTTTAATTGGGTTATTTGCGTTTTGAGTGTTGAGGCATGTGAGTTCTTTATATATTTTGGGTGTTAACCCCTTATCGTATATGTTGTTTATAAATATATTCTCCCATACTGTAGGATGCCTTTTTGTTCTGTTGATGGTGTCCTTTGCTGTACAGATGCTTTTTAGTTTAATGTAGTCCAGTATGTTCATTTTTGCTTTTGTTTCCCTTGCTTGAGGAAATGCATTCAGGAAGAAGTTGCTCATGTTTATATTCAGGAGATTTTTGCCTATGTTGTCTTCTAAGAGTTTTATGGTTTCATGACTTACATTCAGGTCTTTGATTCATTTCAAGTTTACTTTTGTGTATGGGGTTAAACAATAATCCAGTTTCATTATCTTGCATGTAGCTGACCAGTTTTGCCAACACCAGTTGAACAGGCTGTCATTTCCCCATTGTGTATGTCCATGGCTCCTTTATCATTTATTAATTGACCATATATGGTTGGGTTTATATCTGTGCTCTCTATGCTGTTCCGTTGATCTATGGGACTGTTCTCGTGCCAGTACCAAATTGTCTTGATTACTGTGGCTTTGTAGTAGAGCTTGAAGTTGGGGAGCATATTCCCCCAACTTTATTCTTCCTTCTCAGGATTGCTTTGGCTGTTCATGGTCTTTTGTGGTTTGTGGTTCCATATCAATTTTAGAACAATTTGCTCTAGTTCAATAAAGAATGCTGTTGGTATTTTGATAGGAATTGCATTGAATCTGTAGATTGCTTTAGGCAGGATGGCCATTTTAACAATATTAATTCTTCCTATGCATAAGCATGGGCTGTGTTTCCATTTATTGGTATCTTCTTTAATTCCTCTCATGAGTGTCTTGTAGTTTTCAAAGTATAGGTCTTTCACATCCTTGTTTAGGTTTATTCCTAGGTATTTTATTCCTTTTGATGCAATTGTGAATGGAATTGTTTTTTTGATTTCTCCCTCTGCTAGTTCATTGTTAGTGTATAGGAATGCAACAGATTTCTGTGTGTTAATTTTGTATCCTGCAACTTTGCTGAATTCAGATATTAGATCAAGTAGTTTTGGAGTGGATTCTTTAGGGTTTTCTATATACAATATCATGTCATCTGCAAACAGTGACAGTTTAACTTCTTCCTTACCAATATGGATGTCCTTTATTTCTTTGTGTTGTCTAATTGCTGTGGCGAGGACCTCCAGAACTATGTTGAATGAAAGTGGAGAGAGTGGGCATCCTTGTCTTGTTCCTGATCTTAAAGGAAAGGCTTATAGCTTCTCGCTGTTAAGTATAATGTTGGCTGTGGGTTTATCATATATGGCCTTTATTATGTTGAGGTACTTGCCTTCTATACCCATTTTGTTGAGAGTGTTTATCATGAATGGATGTTGAATTTTTTCAAATGCTTTTTTGGCATCTGTGGAGATGATCATGTGGTTTTTTTCCTTCTTTTTGTTGATGTGGTAGATGATGTTGATGGATTTTCAAATGTTGTACCATCCTTGCATCCCTGGAATAAATCCTACTTGATAGTAATGGATGATCTTTTTGATGTATTTTTGAATTTGGTTTGCTAATATTTTGTTCAGTATTTTTGCATCTATGTTCATCAGAGATATCAGTCTGTAATTTTCTTTTTCTGTGGTGTCTTTGTCTGGTTTTGGTATTAGAGTGATGCTGGCCTCATAGAATAAGTTTGGAAGTATTCCCTCTTCTTCTACTCTTTGGATAACTTTAAGGACAATGGGTATTAGGTCTTCACTAAATGTTTGATAAAATTCAGCGGTGAAGCCATCTGGTCCAGGCGTTTTGTTCTTAGGTAGGTTTTTGATTACCAGTTCAATTTCATTGCTGGTAATTGGACTGTTCAGATTTTCTGTTTCTTTCTGGGTCAGCCTTGGAAGGTTGTATTTTTCTAGAAAGCTGTCCATTTCTTCTAGGTTATCCAGTTTGTTAGCATATAATTTTTCATAGTATTCTCTAATAAGTCTTTGTATTTCTGTGGTGTCCTTAGTGATTTTTCCTTTCTCATTTCTGATTCTGTTTATGTGAGTAGACTCTTTTTTTCTTGATAAGTCTGGCTAGGGGTTTATCTACTTTGTTTATTTTCTCAAAGAACCAGCTCTTGCTTTCACTGATTCTTTCTATTGTTTCATTCTTCTCAATTTTATTTATTTCTGCTCTAATCTTTATTATGTCCCTCCTTCTACTTACTTTGGGCCTCATTTGTTGTTCTTTTTCTAGTTTAATTAATTGTGAGTTTAGACTGTTCATATGGGATTGTTCTTCTTTTCTGAGGTAGGCCTGTATTGCAATATACTTTACTCTTAGCATGGCCTTCACTGTGTCCCACAGATTCTGTGGTGTTGAATTATTGTTGTCATTTGTCTCCATATATTGCTTGATCTCTGTTTTTATTTGGTCATTGATCCATTGGTTATTTAGGAGCATGTTGTGAAGCCTCCATGTGTTTGTGGGATTTTTCATTTTCTTTGCGTAATTTATTTCTAGTTTCATACCTTTGTGGTCTGAGAAACTGGTTGGTACAATTTCAACCTTTTTGAATTTACCAAGGCTCTCTTTGTGGCCTAGTATATGATCTATTATTGAAAATGTTCCATGTGCACTTGAGAAGAATGTGTATTTTGCTACTTTTGGGTGTAGATTTCTGTAGATGTCTGTTAGGTCCATCTGTTCTAATGTGTTGTTCAGTGCCTCTGTGTCCTTACTTATTTTCTGTCTGGCTGATCTGTCCTTCAGAGTGAGTGGAGTGTTGAAGTCTCCTAGAATGAATGCATTGCATTCTATTTCCCTTTTTAATTCTGTTAGTATTTGTTTCACATATGTAGGTGCTCCTGTGTTGGGAGCATAGATATTTATAATGGTTATATCTTCTTGTTGGATTGGCCCCTTTATCATTATGTAATGTCTTTCTTTGTCTCTTATGACTTTCTTTGTTTCTAAGTCTATTTTGTCTGATACAGGTACTGCAACTCCTGTTTTTTTCTCCCTATTAGTTGCATGAAATAGTTTGTTCCATCCTTTCACTTTTAGTCTGTGTATGTCTTTGGGTTTAAAGTGAGTTTCTTGTAGGCAGCATATATATGGGTCTTGTTTTTTTTATCCGTTCAGTGGCTTTGTGTCTTTTGATTGGTGCATTCAGACCATTTACATTTAGGGTGATTATTGTAGGTATGTACTTAGTGCTATTGCAGGCTTTAGATTCGTGGTTACCAAAGGTTCAATGTTAACTTCCTTACTAAGAGTCTAATTTAACTCACTTAGTATCCTATTACAAACACAATCTAAAGGTTCTTTTTTTCTCCTCCTTTTTCTTCCTCCTCCATTCTTTACATATTTACTGTGGTTTTATTACCTCTGGTGATGGCTATTAAACCTTGAACACTTCCATCTATAGCAGTCCCTCCAAAATATACTGTAGAGATGGTTTGTGGGAGCTAAATTCTCTCAGATTTTGCTTATCTGGAAATTGTTTAATCCCTCCTTCATATTTAAATGATAATCTTGCCAGATAAAGTATTCTTGGTTTGAGGCCTTTCTGCTTTATTGCATTAAATATATCATGCCACTCTCTTCTGGCCTGTAATATCTCTGCTGAGAAGTCTGATGATAGCCTAATGGGCTTTCCTTTGTATGTGATCTTATTTCTCTCTCTGGCAGCTTTTAATAGCTGTCCTTATCCTTGACCTTTGCCATTTTAATTATTATATGTCTTAGTGTTATCTTCCTTGGGTCCCTTGTGTTGGGAGATTTGTGCACCTCCATGGCCTGAGAGACTATTTCCTTCCCCAGATTGAGGAAGTTTTCAGCAATTACCTTCTCAAAGACACTTTCTAACCCTTTTTCTCTCTTCTTCTTCTGGTACCCCTATAATACGAATATAGTTCCGTTTGGATTGATCACACAAGTCTCTCAATATTCTTTCATTCTTTTTGTGTGTGGGGGGGGATATAGAATAATTCTTTCATTCCTGAGATGAATAACCACTTGGTTATGATGTATTTATCATGTTTATATTTTATTGGGTTTGCTTTTGTTTGATTGAGGATTTTTGCCTCCACGTTCATGTGGGACATTAGTCTGTAGTTTTCTTTTCTGTCTTTGGTGTTAGAGTAATTCTGGCTTCATAAAAAATAATTGAAAGTATCATCCCTCTTGTGTTTTCTGGAACAGATTGTGTGGAGTGTTTTTTTTCTTTAAATATTTGGTAGGATCACCAGTGAATTAATTTAGGCCTGAAATATTCTGTGGAAAAGATTTTAACTGCAAATTCAATTTCTTTACTAAACATAGGACTGTTCAGGTTATTTCTTCTTGGGTTTCAATAGTCTATGTACTTCGGGAAACTGATAATTTCTTCTGAGTTGTAGAATGTATGGACATAGTGCTGTTTACAGCATTCCTTATTATCCTTTGAATAGCTGTGGGATCCATCATGATGTCCCCTCTTTCATTCCTGATATTCATAATTTATGTCTTTCCCTGTTCATTTTTAGCCTGGCTACTGTTTTATTTGTTCTTTTTTGTAAAAAATATAAATTTTGGTTTAATTGTCTATTTTTGTTCTACTTTTAATTTCATTTTTTCTACTCGTCTTTATCATTTCCTTACCTCTGCTTTAGGTTTAAATTGCTAATTTTTTTTCTAACTTACTAAGTGAATGAATTTAGATATTTCTTTTCTAATGTATACAATTAATGATATAAAATTCTCTCTAGTCACTGATTCAGCTGTATCCCATTAATTTCAGTGTATTGCATTTCTAGTTTGATGTAGCTTAAAGTGTTTTCAAAATTTATATACAGATGTATACTTCCTATTTGACCCCATGCACTATCTGGAAGTGTATGGTTTAATTTCAAATGGAGGATTTTCTAGATACCTTTATTATTGATTTCTTCTTTAATTCTGTTATTGTCCTGTAACATACTTTGTGTGCTTTCTACTCTTTTAAATTTATTCAAATTTCTTTTATGACTCAGAACATGTACTTTGTTGATGAATGTTCCATGTGCACTAGAGAAGAATTATTCTCATGTTTAGTGGAATGTACTATAAATATTAATCAGGTAAGTTATTTGACAGAGTCATCCATATCCTTACTGATTTTCAGCTCCTTGTTCCATGAATTACTAAGAGGAGTATTAGAATCTCCAACTATAATTGTGGATTTTTGTTTTTCCTTTTAGATTTGTCATTTTTTGTCTCATATTTTGAAGAAAGCATATATATCTACAACTATTATCTTCTTGGAGAACTGACACCCTTAATGTTATATAATGTTCTTCTTTATCTCTGATAGTACTGATTGTTTTGAAATATATTGCATCTGAAATAAGTACAGCTACTCCAGTTTTCTTTGGTTAACATTGTCACTGTATCTTTTTCCATCCCTTTAGTTTAACCTATGTTTTTATATTCACAGTAGCTCTTGAAGATGGCATATAGTACATTTGTATACAACCTGACATTTCATTTTTGCAACCCTTGTGTTGAAATCCTTCATGTTCAAAGTACTAATTTATCTGGTATGAACAAAACACTTAATCTTGCTAGGTGTTTTCTATTTGTTCCATTTGTCCATTTGTTCTTTATCTTCTTCTGTTTCCTTAGGGCTTAATTGAACAGTTTTTCTTTTATTTTATATTTTATTGACTTGTTGACTTATATCTCTTTAAAATATCTTTATATTTTTTCTTCCTTTCCGGGCTTGGCTCCTTGCTTTGCTCCCCTTCTCCCTGCTCCTTCCCCTCCCCCTCTCCTCTCCCCCCTCCCCCTCTCCTTTCCCTCCTTCCCCTCCCCCTCTTCTCCCCTCCTTCCCCTCCCCCTCTACTCTCCCCTCCTTCCCCTTCCCCTCCTTCCTATTCTTTCATTTGTAGAGATCCTTTTTTCTCTCTGTGCCTCAGCTTCTTTGAATTCCTCTTCTCTGATTTCTATTTCATTTATCATCTCCTCCACTGTATCTAACCTCCTTTTAAAACCTTCCATTGTATGTTTCATTTCTGATACTGTGTTCCATAGTGATTGGGTCTCTGACCAGAATTCATTCCTGAGTTCTTGAATATTTTTCTGTACCTCCAATGAGCATGTTTATGATTTTTATTTTGAAATCTCTTTCAGGAGGATTCATGAGATCAATTTCATTTGACTCTTTCTCTGGGGTATTTATAATTTTGCTTTGTACCAGGTTCCTTTGACATTTCATATTTGTATGTGGTGCCCTCTAGTGCCCAGAAGCTCTGCTCTCTGGAGCAGCTCAGTCCCTGGAGCAATGTCGGGTGGCAGGAGAGCAGTGTTGGTGCCTCGGGGGAGGAAAGAGCTGTTTCCTCTTTTCCAGCTGCTTTGTCTGTCTCCACTGCCAGAACCAGTGGGCTGAGCACACAGGTAAAAGCCTCTATGCTTTGTGTTTGTAGCTGCTGTAGGCAGGGCTTCCCTCTGGCTGGCCTAATGCCTGGTCAGGGTTTGCTGGTTTGCGAGCCAGGTGGGGCTGGCTGTGAGGAAGGCCGCAGTATCACAGAGGTGGGCCTTGGAGCTGCATAGCCAGCCATGGGGCTGTAGCGCCTGATGATCATGAAAGTTCCCCCTGTTCTGTGAGGTTTATTCTTTTCTCCAGGTGTATGCAGTCTGGCACAGCCCTCTTTCCTGTTGTTCTTTCAGGATTAGTTGTATTAATTATATTTTCGTATTATATGCGGTTTTAGGAGGAAGCCTCTGTCTCATCTCTCATGCTGCCATCTTTAATCGCTCAGCAATCCAGTCTATACTCTTGACCTCTGTGATCTTCCCTCCCACTACAGCTGAGGGTACAATCCTCTGGCCCCTTGGCCCAAGGTTACCATATATTACTGACCCATTTTTAATCACAACAGTGAGGATTCTTGCACTGGATCCACACTGCTCAGCAGCAGAAATAGTGAGAAGAGATCTTAGACCTTGGGTAAGTCTCTCTAATAAATGGAGACAGATTAAGTCTCCTGTGTCCCATACTCCCCTACTCATCAATGTGAAGATGTGTAGGGTAATCAGAGATTTTCATCAGGTAGCATACTAGACAAGTGCATTTGCAGGCAGAGAAAACAAATTCAAATCCCAGCTCTTCAATTTAGTGGTTTTGTGTCCGGGAAGTCACCAGACCTCCCTGGCATTCATCTCATCTCCCACCTTGCAAACAGTAATTATCTCACTGCTGTGAGCAGCAAATAAAATAATGTTCATAGATGCTTGTTAATAATGTGTGTTTCTGGTCTTCTATTGCCTTGGTGGTGAAACTGAGTTTCCACAGCTGCCAGTGGGGAAGGACGTCCAGAAGGGGATCAGCATAATCACAGATTTGGGAGTTCAGCTCAGGGCAGGCACATGATCAACTCTAAGTGAAAATGTGTTAACGAATGAACAGCTATATCCCTGGGCTCTGCCTGCTCCTTTTCATGCACTTTGCAGATGTTGAAGTGAGAAGGCATAGATTTTTAGGAAAGTATTTACCTAAAAAATTCACTTACAATATCATCTAGCTGCAGACAGACAGGATCCTCATCTCTCCCAAACCTGAGAACCAACACCTTCTCTGCAGTACTTTTTATTGCCTGGTCCACTTCTTTTTTGCTAGTCAGCTTGGGCAAGAGGAAGCTCATCTTGAATCCAAATGTTAATTCTCACTGTCAGTCCTGAAATTAATTTTTGGAGTAGGTAATAAATATTTTCTTTCAAAAGGGATTCATACAATGCAGTATCAAAAAAGTAAAAGCAACCCACTAAACACAGGAACTGGTGACAAGTAAGAACACAGTTTAAAAAGAAACAATGAAGAAAGGCATACTATGAAAAATCTTCTGTCTCCCCTCATCTAGCCCAGCTCCCACTGCCCTATTTCTCCCCACACCAGGGAACTCTTTCATTAGTTTCTCATGTATCTTCTAGTTTTGCTATGCATTCACAAGAAAATACAAATATACATTCCTACTAACTCTTTTACCCAAAAGATAGCCTATTCTGTAAGTCGGGGTTCTACAAGGAAAGAGATGACATCCTCAAATTTGGTAATGTGAAGAGACTTTCATTAAGGCAAGTTGTAGAAAACAAGGTGTAGTGCTGTACTCTGGGACTAGTAACAGGGTGGCGCTATTCCCACCCCTAGGCCTCAAGGAGTCATGGGAGGGAGTAGTTACCAGAATCCTGTGGCTGAGATGGCTGAGTGGAGAAGGCTGCTGCATAGGTTAGCCTGCAGCTAAGGGATGCCACCATTCTCCTCCCTCCCTCTGGTCTCCTGCTAATGTTCCCACTGGCCGACTCCAATAAGAAGCAGAGGCAGGCAAGCCTCCTGGTCCCAGAGCACTTCAGCGGAGGAAGAGTGGATCTGGAGGGGCACATGACAGATGCCCAGCACACATACCTTACCCACTCTTCTACAATTTGCACTTTAGCTATATATCTTCCCATATCTCTATATAGAAAATTCACACATCGTTTGTCACAACAGCATACAATTTCATGCATTTACCACGCCTTTTAAACAGTCATTTATTAGTGGACATTTGTATTATCATGAGTCCTGGTTTAAAAATTCTTGGTATCTTACTGGATGCACCTCATCACATGGCAAACAGATAATTTAAGAGTATGAAAACCACACACAAATCATAAAATACTGATGTGAAAGGGGCAAATCCTAGTCTAACCCCCTCATTTTCATATTAGTTTGCTTACAGTTACAGTTTTAGCAACATGAACAAGGCCATCAAATTTCCAGTCCTTTTACTACAATAAGCTCCTATTCTTATGGTTGAGAAAGTCTTCGATCAAAAGCTTCATTTTTGAGTCCATTCATGGGAGACTCCATTGAGATACTTGGTATTTTGAATTCAGTTCCAAAGCTGGCTAATGTTATGAAAAGGGAGGATTACTCTCTCCCTCCCTCCCTTTCTTGTGATGTTACATTTTAATATATGAATTAATAACACTTCATATAGGAAATTAAATTGTTCCAGGAAGAGGTCATACTTTAAACAGGAAATCTGGTTGCAAGAAGGGACTTCATCAAATGTGAGTAGCAGAACAAATTCCTGATGGAAGGGAAAGCCGAAGAGAAGGTGGATCAGTCCTACCACTAGAATTCAAGTGAATAGCAACTCCTGTATGTTATTGATAAACAGGAGGAAGTGAGCAGAAGGCAAAATTGTCACAGGGCAAGTGAATGGATAAATACTGAAAGGAGGAGAGGGAAACAGATCACACTTAAGAAAATGTCCAAAGCGAAGGATCCCAACAGAGACTTCACCAAGGAGGAGGTAAATATATTTGGAAAGTTAACCTTTACTAGTAAGCAAGGAAAAGCAAATTAAAAGACATAATTAAATAGCATTAAATTGGAAAAGATCAATAATGGCAAGACTGTGAATGAAAGAGCAAGCATTCATAGTCCCTTCTGGAATGCAGAGAAGCAAAACTTTATGAGAAAGTTGAAATAACTTCGACCAGCAGTTCCATTATTGAGAATTAGTTCTTAGTTAATAATCAAGCATGTGCACAAAGATTTATGTACGATATGTATTCATCATATTTATAATGGTCTAAAACTGGAAACAACCTAAATGGCCACCATAGGGGATTGGTGAAATAAAAGTACAATTCTGCGAAGTGCTGTTATACAGCCACTAAATATTGTGTTATATGTGCCCGTTCACAACTGAAAAGTTCTCATGATAGAGACGTTATGAAACAGTAGACAGTGTAATTCCACTTTTGTACAAAATCCATATAATGCATCTGTACATATTTTTGGTAGAAAAATAACTGGAAATAAATATCCCCAAACTCTGCCACTGGTTCTCTGCCAGCGGCCAGGTGATTATTTACGTCGGTGCGTGCGTCCTTATTTTTCCAAAATACTCGTTATATAGTTTTTATACAATGCCTGTGGTTGGGCTACTCCTGGCCCAAAACTGCTAGGGAAGACGATACTTACTTTATTTGTACAAGTCACCTCCCTCTTCCACTTCAGGACCGCCAGCAATCCCAGCCTCTTGTCCAGAGAGTAGGGACCCTGGCGGCTCCGTTCTTCCGTCCCATCCGCCACAGCAGCCCTAACCCCAAGCATCTCCCAAATGTTGCAAAGCAACCCTCGAAGGTTCCCTGAAGGAGACGGAAACGGAAAAAGAAAATGCACAGGCGCAGGGGATGAGCGCGTGGGCGCCTTTGGGCCGAGCCTCGGAGGAGACGCTCTAGGCTGGCGGGCCCGGAGCGTTCCGTCGCACGTCCGTGCCGGGAGCCGCCGTTTCCGGGCTGCCCTGGATGGCCTCCTTGGGCGGCTAGCGGGGGCCGTGCAAGGCATTATGGGACAACCATGGCGGCTCTCGAAGTGTGGCTCCCGACTCTCTGAGGCCGTTTCAGCGAGGAGTGCTGGTGCCCAAGCCCTAGAATCTGGGACGGGGGTCCCCGAGAGTCGGCCGTGGTGAGGTGGGTGTCTCCTCTTCCCTCCCGACTCTCCCATCGCCAGTCACGGCGGCTCCAGGCGGCGGTTCTCGGTCCCTCGCTCGGGTCCGGGCCCGGGTGTGTGAAGTCCGGGCCCTGTCACCCGACGTGCCTTTCTCGCCCCGGGGATGTTGTGCGGGGCCGGCCGGCCCAGGCCTTGCTCCTCGCCCTGCTCAGATCCTGCCGCCCGGCGCGGCCCCACTGAGGTCCAGGGGGCTGCCGGGGGTCGCCCTCACGCTTCCTCAGGCCTCCACCTTAGCCCGCTCGGAGACTGGTGCCCAGGGCTCCCTGTGTAGGCTGGTGCCTTCCTCGTGTTTGTCACGGTGGTATTTATACCACTGCCTCTTCTGTTAGAGTGTCAAGTCCAAGAGGGCGAGGAGTTTTGTCTTGTTCTCTGCTCTCTCTATTGCCAGGAACAGTGATGGGCTCCCAGAAGGCACTCAATAAATAATTGTTGAGTGGATCAGTCCAGTTTCGTTCTTCACTGTTTTTTCGTACCGCATGTGGCTTCTTCACCATTCATCCTTCCCCAGAATCCAGCGCCTGAACTCTGTTTCTTCTCAGCCCCTAGTTAAGCCCCATCTGTCAGACTCCCTCTTATGCTGTTAGTAGTTTCCCTGCTGTCTTAGGAATGTTTTGCTTCCTGTTCTTTTGTCAGTTTACATTCATTTATTTGTTCATCAAAGGTTCATTTTGCTAGGCACTGGGCACAGCATCAACAAGACAGACAAGGTTCTCTTAACTGCATAGAATGGCATTATAGGGGTATGTTTTCTAGTCCAGACCACTGCTGAGCAGAACCTGTATATCTATCTCTACTTGCCTGTTTAGATTTCCTACATGCATACAGATGTCACCAATATGCAGCTTACCCTTTTTTCTTCTGCTTGATGGCATTTTTTCACAATGCATCTCTTGTTTCTGTGCCCATTAGTATATGTTTTCTTCAGATTTGTGGGGAATGTTCAAAGCTGACTGAAGAGTACATGATGGAGCTTAGCTATGCTTCGGGTTGTTGCTGGATGTAAGCCTGCTATTCTAGGGAGATAAAGTGGGAAAGGACAGGTCAGCCAGCCAGAGGATTGGGGGCAAGTTTTCCTCCTGTGGAGGGGCCCTTTACCAGTCACCCTCCCTGCTTCAGACATTATCGACCTGCTCGGGTAGAGACTCCATCCCACCCTGGTGGTGTGAGTGAAGAGTTTCGGGAACGCAGTAGGCAGAGAGAGCGGGAGCGCCGAGAACATGGCGTCTATGCCTCATCCAAAGAAGAAAAGGATCGGAAGGAGAGATCGCGGGACCGAGACTGTGACCGCAAGAGAGAGAGAGGTGAGCTGCCCAGCATAGTTCCTGTGGCCCGTTAAACACTTCAATTTACATGTTGGCTTCTTCCTGTCGCAGGATTTTTTATGACACCTGTTAATCGGGGAGCCCTATTTGCATAATATCAGCCCGGTTGTTTTTGACCCTCTTGGGACTGGGACTAGCAGGTAGTTTAGGAGCTGTTACTTGCAGCAGAGCTGCTTGGCTTGAGTGTGGGTTCTCTTTTTATTATGAAAATGGATGACAAAAGTGATAATGGATGATATGTATAAGAAACCAGAGTTTACAATAGTGTTGCTGATAGAGAAAGGACAGTGCTAGGGAGCAAGGCTAGACACAGAGCACTGGATATCAGTGCTGGCTTTGCTCAGTATTATTTTAAGTTTTGTAGCTTATAGACTTGTAACTATTAAACAGCTATTCACTATATAGACTTGTAACTATTCATTTTTGAATTTTTGCAGGAAAATAACTTACTGTGAGTTTGAAACTTTCTAGTCAGTAACTATTTTTTCCCTTGAAAGAATGGGGATATGTGAGTTTCAGGAGCCCATGGATCGCATTAGAGCAGTGCAGGTTGCACCTGTGAGTGAGTTGGAAGGCCTGCCCTTTCTCTAGGGTGAAGACGGGTGGAAGTTAGGGCGGGGCACATGTTTTCTAAACTCTGTGTGTGACTCTTGACAGATGAACGGGATAGAAGCAGGCATAGCAGCAGATCGGAGTGAGATGGAGGGTCGGAGCGCAGCAGAAGAAATGAACCAGAGAGCCCGCAACACCAGCCTAAAGGTAAACCGAGCCGTTGCTGTTGTTGTGAGGGGTCAAGTACAAAAGGCAGGTTGAGCGACCCCCATCCTCAGTGGGATTGTTGTGGGCCAAGTCAGAATTCCTGATTTCACCATGAATTTCTTGGAATACTTGGTTCTGAGTGTTGTGGGAAGGCCCTGGACCTCTCTCTGTTGCAATGGATTTAAGGTGCTGGGCTGCTTTGCTGAATGTCCAGTTTTCCAAATGGCAAGAAAGAATAGGGACCTGGGGAACAGAAAAAGGATTTATTAAAAAGAATGATTTATATTCCAGAGGGGTATGTTTGTAGAGATAAATTAGATATTCCTTAAAACGTTATACACAGATAAAATGTTATAAAACTGAACTGTTAAAATTCAGTTATCTTTAAAAACTGTCAGAACTATCTTACCCATTACAACAAGTTCATAAGTGGTAAAAGAAAGAAATTTGGGGAATTGACTTTTGGCTAGTAGTTCTAGAATCAAGCGCCGGTTAAATTGGATGCATCCTGTGAATGTGTCTTTTGTGGTCCCAGATGCAGCCACCCCTTCAAGGTCAACGTGGGAGGAAGAGGACAGTGGCTCCTCAAGGCGCTCTCAGTGGGAATCACCCTCCCCAACACCTTTCTATCGGGATTCTGAGCGGAGCCATCGGCTGTCCAGCCGTGATCGGGATAGGTGATGTTCTGGGTGGAACAGCCCAGTTTCTCTGGGTGGGTGGCAGAGGGCGGGCCTGATAAGGGCAGAGCAGTCTGGGCTGGGAGGGCAGATGACGGCTGGGAACATGGCTCAGCTTAGTGACTGCTGGTGATACTGACTCTGGTGTTTCCCAGTCTGTGAGGAGCAGGTACTCAGATGACACACCTGTGCCAACCCCATCCTACAAATACAATGAGTGGGCTGATGACAGAAGACACCTGGGCTTCACACCCCGTCTGTCCAGGGGCTGAGGTAAGGCCGGTGGAAGTAGGAGGCAGCAAAGCAGGGCTGCTCATTCCAGTGAGGCTGCACAGAGCTCTGGAGCTGTGTGGCTTTGCAGTCTATTTGTGGCCACTGGAGAGAAGCTGGGGTTGTGTGGACTCACCTGCTACATGTTCCCCTGTAGGACGCCGTGAGGATGGCAAAGAAGGAATTTCGTTTGACACAGAAGAGGAACGGCAGCAATGGGAGGATAACCAGAGGATAAAAACCTGACACCTTGGAGGGACCAAATGAGGCCACCATAAGTGGGTGGGCAGCAAGAGATGTCAGAGTACAAGGACATGAGTGATGCTGTGGTGGAACTGGACTTTGATCCGGGCGGTTGACACTGGACAGTTTCAGGGAAGCTGAGCCTTGTTATGTGTCAAAGCCCTGGAATCTCTTTCCAGAGCCCCAGGCTGCAGGGGAAACTTCCCACCTAGTGCAGGTCAGAACTAAGGTCTTCAGTTGTGTTGGTGCCACCACGCGGTACATCTGGGAAGTGCTGTCATGATCAGCCATTTAAAGGCTTAGTGCATACAGCGGGCACTGCAGCTCTCCTCCAGAAAGCTCATCTTGGAGCGGGTGATCGCTTCTGCACCTCTCGCGAGGGTTGCTCCACCGCGCCAGTGACGCCTTACCAAACCTCTCCTCCCCTTCGGACCATGTCTTGTGCATAAGCCATCTGTCCCTTGTTCTCACTGCCTCGTCTCACGTCCTGCAGCAAGCTGACCAGGATTGGTACATGATGGATGAGGGATATGATGAGTTCCATAACCCCCTGGCCTGCTCCTCTGAGGACTAAGTGGGGCGGTGGGAGCAGCATCTTCACAAACAGAAGCAGAACCGTATTTCGGCCCAGCGGAAACAGATCAATGAGGTGAGGCTGCCTGCAGTGGTTGGGGCAGGTTCAGCTGGAGCTGGGGGCATGTGGGAGAAGCAGCGGGTCACGTCCCTGTGAGGATGGCACAGCTTGTCTCCCCGTTGCTGACGTACCAGATGTAGGGATGCCTCTGTAGGTGGAGGAGTGAGTGTGGAACCTTCCAGTAGCTTAGGAGAAAACTCCAACTCCTGACTTCCCTGTTTTGCAGCCCTTCCTTGCGAGGTGCTGTTGATGGGAACTGGTAGGGTGGGGCCTGGCTCAGGGGTCTGAGTGGGGCTCAGGACAGTCAACATCTGTACGTCCACCTAGAGGTTCTGACTTAGAAATAAAGTGCTGCTTCTTGGAAAAAGAAGTCAAGTTGGAGTTGGAGTCAAGTTAAAAGGTGATTGGGATCAGCAGCTCTTCTATCTAAGGAGCTGCAGGGTGGAGAGGCCAGTGCCACCTCTGTAGCCCCATGACCCTTCTCTCTAGGCTTGATGTGTGGTCTTGCCTGGTGGCCTTTCAGGATGGCCTGTGGGTGCAGTCTGGGCGTGGCTCCCATTGTGTTCGCTACCATGGAATTAAGCTAGAAATCAACAATGGCAAAATAATTTAAACATCTCCAAATGTTTGGAAATTCAGCAACATATCTCTAAATAAAAACCATGCAACAAGCAAGACATAAAATGGAAATTTAAAAATGTTAAATTGATTGATAAAAAATACAATATATTAAAACTTATGGATAAAGGTAAAGCAATGTGTAGAGAATATGTAATTTTAAGTGTATGTATTAGAAATGAAAAGCCAAAGTAGATATGTTTCTGCTTTAAGATTGAAAAAGAACGTTAAAAAAACCTGAATTAAATAAAAAAGCAAAAGAGGAAATAATAAAGATAAGAGTGGGAATCATTGAAATATAAAAGAAACCAACAATAGAGAAAGTCAACTGAGGCAAAAGTTTGAATTTTGAAAAGATTAATAAATTGTTAAATCCTTGCAAGATTTTTCAAGAAAAAAAAGCATGAATTTTCAGTATCAGGAATGCAGCAAGAGACATCACCGTTAACCTTACTGATATTAAAAATATAATAAAGTAATGTTGGGAAGGACTTTATGCCAGTAAATTTGACAACTTTGCTGAAATGGGCCAATTTCTAGACAAACACAACTTACCAGTAAGGAAAAAAAAGTCTGCATAGGCCTTTATAAAAGAAACTGAATCTGAGTTTTAGAAAGTATTTATTGAGGTATGATTGACATATAATATTAGTTCAAGGTGTACAATATAGTGATTTGATATTTGTATTCATTGTGAAATCATCCCCACAGTAAGTCTAGCTACTTGTCACCATAGAAATTTAATACAATATTATTACCTATATTCCCCATGCTGTACAGTACACCCCATGATTTATTTATTTTAAAACTGGAGGTTTGCATTTCTTAATCCTCTTCAAGCATTTCATACCCATCACCCATCATGCCCCCTCTGGCAGCCACAATCTGTTCTCTTTATCCCTGAGTCTGGGTTTTATTTGTTTTTTTTTTTCCACATATAAGTGAAATCATGTGGTATTTGCCTTTGTCTGACTAATTTCACTTGGCATAATACTCTCAAGGCCTATCTTTGTTGTCACGAATGGCAAGATTTCATCTTTTTAATGGCTGAGTAATATTCCATTCTATATGTATGTGTGTGTGTGTGTATATATATATGTGTGTAGATATATATATATATACACATATTCACACCACATTTTCTTTATCCACTCATTTGTCAGTGGCCCCTTAGGTTGTTTCCGTATCTTGACTATCATAAATAATGCTACAATGAACATAGGGTACATGTATCTTTTCAAATTAGTGTTTTTGTTTTCTTTGGATATAGATACCCAATGGTGGAATTGCTATATCATATGGTAGCTTTTTTTAAGTTTTGTGGACCCTCCATATGTTTTCAATAGAGGCTGCACAAATTTAAGTCTGCCAACAGTATATTACGGTTCCCTTTTCTCCACATCTTCGTCAACACTTTTTGTTTCTTGTTTACTTGATAATAGCCATTCTGACAGGTGTGAGGTGATATCTCATTGTGGTTTTGATTTACATTTTCCTGATGGTTAGTGATGCTGAGCGTCTTTTCATGTGTCTATTAGCCATCTGTAAGTCTTCCTTAGAAAAATGTCTATTCAATTCCTCTGCCCATTTTTAAATTGGATTGTTGTTTGTTATTGAGTTGCACGAGTTCTTCATGTATTTTGGACATTAACCACTTATTGGATACATGATTTGTAAATACGTTCTTCCATTCAGGTTTTTGTTGATGGTTTCCCTTGTTGTGCAGGTTTTCAATTTGATGTAGTCCCATTTATTTATTTTTGCTTTGTTTCCCTTGCTTTTGGAGTTGGAGTCAAGAAAATATCACTAAGATCAATGTCAAGGAGCTCACTGCCTATGTTTTCGTCTAGAAGTTTTATGGGTTTCAGGTCTTACATTCAAGTCTAATCCATTTGGAATAATTTTTGTATATGGGGTAAGACAGTGGTCTAGTTTTATTCTTTTGCATGTAGCAATCTACAAATTCAGTGCAATTCCTATCAAAATTCAGTAACATTTTTCACAGAACTAGAACAAATAATTTAAAAATGTATATGGACCCACATAAGACCCCAAATAGACAACACCATCTTGAGAAAGAAGAACAAAGATGGAGGTATCACACTTCCTGATTTCAAACTATACTACAAAGTTATAGTAATCAAAGCAATATGGTTTTGGCATAAAAACACACATAGGAGAGTGGAACTGAATACAGAGCTCTGTATTAAACCTACATATATGGTCAAGTAATTTATGACAGTAAGCAAGAATATACAATGGGGAAAGGATAGTTTTTGTGTAGCATGTATATTCTAACAACATTAATTCTTCCAATCCATAAGCATGGAAATATCTTTATTTGTGTCTTCAAATTTTTTGATCAATGTCTTACAGTGGGAAATGTACAGGTTTTTCACCTCCTTGGTCAAATTTATTCCTAAATATTTTATTCTTTTTGATGTAATTGTTTTCTTGATTTCTCTTTCTGGTAGTTCATTATTAGTGTATAGAAATACAGTAGATTTTTGTATATTAATTTTGTATCCTTCAACTTTACTGAATTCATTTATTCTAACAGTTTTTGTTGCAGTCTCTACATAGTATCATGTTATCTGGAAATATTGATGGTTTTACTTCATTCTTTCCAATTTATATGATTTTTATTTCCTTTTATTGCCTGTTGCTGTTGCTAGAATTTCCAAGATGATGTTGAATAAAAGTGGAGCTAGTGGGCATCCTTGTCTTGTTCCAGATCTTAAAAGGAATGCTTTCAGCTTTTCACTGTTAGGATATTAACTGTGGATTTATCATATGTGACCTTTTTTATATTGAGGTATGTTCCCTCTATGCCCTCTTGTTGGGAGTTTTTATCATAAATGGGTGTTAAATTCACCATTTGTTTTTTCTGAATATTTTAAGGTGTCATGTTATTTTTTATTTCATTTTGTTAATGTGGTATATCACTTTGGTTGATTTGTGGGTGTTAAACCATCCTTGTATCTCTGGAATAAATGCCCTTGATTATGGTGTATAATCCTTTTAATGTATTGTTGGATTTGGTTTCCTCAATATTCTGCTGAGAATTTTTGGATCTGTGTATGCAAAGATATTGGTCTTTGATTTTCTTTTTTTGTGTTGTTCTTATCTTGTTTTGGTATCAGGCTAATGTTGGCCCTTGTAAAATAAATATGGAAGCTTTCTTTACTCTTCAGTTTTTTGGAAGAGTTTGAGGATAGGTATGAAATCCTTGAATGTTTAGGAGAATCACCAGTGAAGACTCTGGTCCCAGACTTTTGTTTGTTGAGAGGCTTTTGATTACTGATTCAATCTCCTTACTAGTAATTGATCTTTTCAAATTTTCTATTTCTTCATGTCTTGCAAGATTGTAAATTTCTAGGAGTTTATCCATTTCACCTAGGCTGTCCAGTCTGTTGGCACATAATTGTTCACAGTAGTCTCTTCTGATCCTTTTTGTTTCTGTTTTATTATTTTAACTTCTCTTTCATTTCTGATTTTATTTACTTGAGCCCTCTTTTTTGGTGAGTCTAGCTAATGGTTTGTCAATTTTGCTTATCTTTTCAAAGAACCAGCTCTTAGTTTCATTGATCTTTTCTATTGTCTTTTTAGTCCTATTTCACTTATTTCTGTTCTGATCCTTCTTATCATCTTCTACTAACTTTGGCTCTGCTTGTTCTTCCTTTTCTAGTTCCTTTATGTGTAAAGTTAAATTGTTTGAGATGTCTTGTTTTTTCACGTAGCACTGTATTGTTATGAATGTGCCTCTTAGAAGAGCTTCTGTCACCTTCCATAGGTTTTGGTATACTGTACTTCTGTTTTCATTTGTTTCTAAGTATTTTTTTTATTTCTCCTTTGATTTCTTCTATGACCCAGTAGTTGTTCAGTAACCTGTTGTTTAATCACAATTTATTTGTACTTTTTCCAGTTTCCTTGTAATTCATCTCTAGGTTCACACCATTGTGTTTGGAAAAGATGCTTGATATGATTTTAATCTTGAATTTATTGAGACTTGTTTTGTGGGCTAACATGATCTATCCTGGAGAATGTTCCATGTGCACTTGAGAAGAATGTGAATTTTTCTGCTTTTGGATGGAATGTTCTGTATATAAGTCTATCTAGTCTAATGCATTGTTTAAGACTGATGTTTTCTTACTGATTTCCTGTCTCAATGATCTATCCATTGATGTAAGCATGATACTAAAATCCCCTTACTATTATTATGTTCTTATCAATTTTTCCCTGTAGGTATGTTAATATTTGTTTATGTATTTTGGTGCTATGTTGGGTGAACATGTATTTATAAATATTATATCTTCTTGTTGTACTATCCCCTTTGTCATTATGTAGTGCACCTCTTTGTCATTTATTACACTCTTTCTTTTAAAGTTTGTTTTTCTTGGTATGAGTATAGCTACACCAGCTTTCTTTGTTTCCATTTGCATGGAATAACTTTTCCATCCCTTCTCTTTCAGGCTGTATATGTCTTCACTTCTGAAGTGAGTCTCTTGTAGGCCATATATAGATGTGTGTTGCTTTTCTATCCATTCATTCTAAGTCTTTTGATTGGAAAATTTAGTCTATTTACATTTAAAGTAATTAGTGATATATATTTATTTATTGACATTTTATTATTTGTATTTTGGCTTTTTGTTGTCCTCTTTGTTCCTTTCTTCTTTTCTTTTTCTCTTCCCTTGTGGTTTGTTGACTTTCTCTCGTGTTATGTTTAGATTCCTTTCTCATTTTCTTTTGTTTATTTACTGTATGTTTTTGCTTTGTGGTTGGCATGGGGTTCACATATTTCACCTTATGTATATAACAGCCTATTTTATGTTGAAAGTAACTTAAATATGAACACATTCCAAAACTCTCTTTTTACTTCCCCCAGATGCTATGTTTTTTATGTCATTTTTTACATCTTTTTATTTTACATATCCCTTAACTAATTAATGTACTATAGTTAATTTTACTACTTTTGTCTTTAACCTTCTTGGTAGCTTCATAAATATTTAATCCACCACCTTTACTATGTATTTATCTTTTCTGGTGAGATTTTTACTTTTGTATGTTTCTTGTTATTAGTTACTAACATTTCTTTTCAGGTTAAAGAAGTCCCTTCAATATTTCTTGTGAGGCTGTTTTAATACGATGAGCTGCTTTAGCTTTTAAGCATCTGAAAAATCTCTATCCCTCCTTCAAATCATGATAACCTTGCTGGGTAGTGTACTTGTGGTTGGGAGCTTTTTCCTTTCAGCGCTTTGAATATTGTGGCTTGCAAAGTTTGTACCAAGAAATTATTTCATAGTCTTATGGGGTTTCCTTTGAATGTAACTATTTGTTTCTATCTTTCTGCTTTTAAGATTCTTTCTTTAACTTCTGACATTTTAATTTTAATGTGTCTTGGTGTGGCTCTCTTTCGGTTCTTATTTGGAACTCTCTGGGCTTCCTGGACCTACAGGTCTGTTTCCTTCCATATGTTAGGGACATTTTCAGCCCTTATTTCTTCAACAAAGTTTTCTGCTCCTTCCACCCTCTCTTCTTCAAGAACCTTTATAATACAAATGTTATTGTGCTTGATGTGGTCCTTTAAGTTATCTTCACCTAAATTTTTTTTCTTTTTGCTGCTCTGTCAAGGTGAGTGCCATTGCTTTATCTTGCAGCTTGCTGATCCATTCTTCTGTTTCACCCAGTCTACTGCTGAACCCCTCTCTATGTATTTTCAGTTAGTTATTGTCTTCTTTTCTGTGATGTCTGTTTGGTAAATTTTTTGCTTTCTATTCTCTTTATTGAAGTTCTCATTCTGTTCATTCATTCTTCTCTCAAGTTCAGTGAGCATCATAATGACCTTTGAATTCTTTATCTGGTAGATTACTTATCTCCATATTATTAAGGTCTTTTTCTTAGGTTTTGTCTTGTTGTTTTGTTTGGAACATATTTCTCCTTTTCCTCATTTTGCTTGAATAAGTAAATAAATCTTTTTCACAGGAAGATGGGTTGCTTTTTAGTCTGCTGTCTGTGTAACACCCTGTGGGTGGTGGCACAGGGAGGGTCACAATTACCTGTGCTGGCAGATAGGTAGAGAGTGAGAGAACTCTATAGCCATTTGTGCTTGCCCACCCCAGCCAGGGAGTTGGGGGAGTATAGCAACTATCAGTAATCTCTGATTTCAGCAAGTGCTGTGACCCCACCTGTCCCAGCAAGGCAGTGTGGGGGGGAATGGGTATTGCATTTGAGTTTGCTCACCTGTGCTAGCAGGCCATGTGGAAAGTGCCACAATAGTGTCCACTGGAGCCTCTGCCTCCAGGGAGCATTGCAGTGGTCCTCTGGCCCTATGGCTAATGCCACCAGATCAGCAGTCTAGGCACTTTTCAAACTACTATTTTTTCAGTGGGTCTCAGGTTGGGTGAGTCCACATGCAAACCCTCTAGGAGGGGAGTCCCAGTTTTCTATGGCACACTGGGACCCCCAGACATCAGCCATTGGCATTCCAAGCCAGACATTCTGGGAGCTTGTTTCTCTGGTGTAGATTTCAGGGGCTGAGGGGCTGAGGTACCTGATGTTGGGTATCAACTCCTTGCTTCTCTGGGAGACACACCTGTCTGCTGAGATCCCTCCTTTCTGTGTGTCACTGAACTGGGACGGGTTCTTTTTGCGAGACTGTGTCTCTGCCTCTCCTACCCATCTCAGTGTGTTCCTTTTATCCTTTGTTGTAGACAGCAGTTCATCTAGTTTTCAGAGGGAAATGATCCATATGCAGCTGCAGATTTGGTGCATGCATGGGAGGAAGTGAGTTCAGGATCTTCCTATATTGTCTTGGACACCCCTTCCTGAAATTTAAAATCTTTCCACAAGAAAGCTATAGGCCTATATGGCTTCACTGGTGAATTAAGGAAGAAATAATATCAATCTTATGTAAACTCCTTCATGCAATGGAGAAATAGGGAACACTCCCTGTTTTGCATTAAGACATCAATATAAACTTAATATGAAATCTTGGTAAGGACATTACAGGAAAGGGAAATTATAAGCCAGTATTTCTCATGAACTCAAATGGAAAAATCCCCCAAAATAATAAAAAAATCAAACCCAGCAGTATAAAAATCACACTACATCATGAGAAATTAAAGTTTACTCCAGAAGTGCAAGGTTGGTTTAACTTTCAAAACTTGATCGATTTAATTTCCCACATTAACAGAATAAGTAGATGATCCTAATGGATAAAGAAAAAGCATTAAACACCTTGTTAAAAAGTCTCAACAAACTAAAAATAGAAAGGAACTTTCTTGATCAGATAAAGGATATCTACAAAAACAAACAACAAAACAAAACAGGAAAAACCTACAGCTAATATATCAAGAGTGCCACGTTGAATGCTTCCTCCCTGAGTCTGGGAGTGACAAGGATGCCCACTCCCCACTGCTATTTAACGTTGTGATGAAACTCCTAGTTAGTGCAATAAGGTGGGAAAAAGAATTAGAGGTATAAAGATTAGAAAAGAAGAGGGAAAAGAGACACTATTGTGTATCTAAAAAATTTAGAACATGAAAACTGTTAGATTTAATTAGTGAATTTACCAGGGTTGCTGGATATAAGGCCAATATACAAAAATCAGTTATAGCAATTAGCAAATTAAATTAGAATTTACAGTGGCATAAAAACCAAATACTTAGGAATAAATATAATGAAAGAGGTGCAAGAGATCTATACTAAAATGTATATAAGGCACTGAAATTAAAGACAACCTAAATAAATGAAGAGATATACCATGTTACGGATTGGAAGACTTAAGATGTCACTTCTCTCCAAATTGGTCTAGATATTTAATATAATCCCAGTTAAAATCCCAGTAGGACATTTTATGAAAATTGAAAGCTGATTCTAAAATTTATATGAAATGCAAAGGACCTGGAGTAGTTAGTCAAGACAATCTTGAATAGAGCTGGAACACTTATAATTCCATATAACAAGATTTACCATAAAGTTCCTTGTTAAGACAAAATGACCTTGGCCCAGGATTAGACAAATACACTAGTGGGACAGAATAAAGAATACAGAAGGAGACCCAATGTGTGGTCACATAATTTGTAACAATGATATCACTGTAATTTAGGGGCAAAGGATGATCATTTTAGTAAATGATACTGTATCAATTGCATATTTATATGGAGAAAAATGAACTTTTATGTCACATTATACACAAACATTAATCCCACATGGATCACAGATGTAACTGTGAAAAGTAAAAGAATAAACTTCTAGAATAAAATTTAAGAGAATGTTGTTATGACCCATTAGGCAAAGATATTTTAATCAGGGCACCAAAAGTACTAACCGTAAAATAAAAAACTGCTAAAGTAGAACTTATTAAAATTAAGAACTTATGTCTTTCTGTTCATCAAAATACATGACTGAGAGAGTAAAGAGACAGCCATAAATGTTTACATTTATCAAACAAAAGACTAGTGTTCAGAATATCTTAAAAAAATAAAACAACTACAAGTCAACAAGGAAAAGACATTTCATAGAGGATACCTAAGTGGACCAACAAGGATATAAAATGTGCTCTACATATCATTCTATATCTAGGAAATGCAAATTAATGCCAGTATTATATTTTACTGCATATACACCAGAATGGCTTAAATTAAGATGTATTGGCAAGGATATGGAGCAAGTGCAACTTTGCTGTATTGCTGGTGGGAGTGTATACTGGAGAACTGTTTGGCAGTATCTGTTAAAGCTAAACATATGCCTGCCCCATGACACAGCAAGGTGTTTATCCGAGAGAAATAAGTACATGTATCCACCAAAAAACATGTGCAAGAATGTTCATGGCAGCTTTCTTTATAAAAGCCCCAAACTGGAATCCATTCAGATATCTACAAGCAAGAGAATAGATAAATTAATTGTGGTTTACCCACACAGTGGAATACTTCTCAGCAATATAAAAGAAGGAAACTAATATGACAGCACAAATGATTCTCACAGACATAACAATGGACAAAAGCAGCCAGAAGCAAAAAATGATTACTCTTTGATTCTGTTTATATGAAGTTCAAGAATAGGCAAAACTATGCAATCATGGAAGTCAGAATAATTGTTAGTTTTGGGTTATGAGGTGTTGACTGGAAGGAACCAAAAATAGTCCCCTGGAGGTGCTGGAAATATTCTGTATCTTGAGCTGAGTGTTGATTACACAGTTGTTATACATATATAAAAAATCACTGAGCTGAATGATTAAGATCGGACGTTTTTAGTAAATGATGCTGGGTCAGTTGTACATCTATATGGAATAAAATGAGCCTGGCCTCCTACCTCACTTTTCTGAGTTTATGAAAGATATTTATAATAGATAAATTAGAATCATCTTAAATTCCCAACAATGAGGAAATATTTAAAGTATATATGATGCATCTCTAAGTTAGGAAGATGATATCCCATTAAACATGTTTTAAAGAGTTTGCTGCAACATGGAAGATGCCTGTAACATTGGGTGAAAAAGGCAGATCACAAAAATTTTGTGTGAAGAATTGTCAAAACCAAGTAAAAAATGTGTACAGAGAAAAGCCTGGAAGGAAGTAACATGGAAAGTGTTAATAGTGGTTACTATTTGTCTTGGGGTGGTAGAATGATAGGAGGACTTTCTTCTTATTTTTATTTTTTCTGTAGTTTGTAAAATTTCAAGACTTTCATAATGGCAGAATGAACTTTGAAAAACAACATTTTCCTTCTAAAATCAAAACCCCACCCTTCCAGCTCCTCTGCCAACTGTTGTCCTACCTTAAATCCTTAAAGCTTTTCTGCTTTCTGTTCTCCTTAAAAATGCATTTATTTCGTGTGGCTGGCTGCACTGAGGCTTCTCACTGGCCACCTGCTCATCTTGTCTCATCCTGATTCCCAGTGAAGAGAGAAGGCCTGTGGGCTGGATACTCTTCATTGTCAAGTTAATAAAGGGTGCCCAACGCTGGCAGGCTGTGAGAGCTCCCTTGCTGCTCGACGCAAAAGTCAGGTGTAACACAGTTCAGGTTTTGTTCATAGGAGAAAGGAGTTTTCGTGTACTTTGTGCGTAAGCATTTATTCTACAGTGGTTGTGAGAAATGTCTCATTTTAGGTACCTTAGGAGGGACAGCTCCAGCCCAGAGAGAAAGCCTCGCCCTCCATTCCAGGGGCCCATAGAGCTGTGGGCGCACTGCAGCGTGTGTACAGGGGTGGGAGAAATGATGGCCGTTTAAAATGCAGATTCTCAGACCCAGTTTAGAACTATTGAATCAAATTTTTGGAAGGAGAAACCTGAGCTTTGCTTCTTAATAACTGTGTCAGGTGATTCTCCCTCCTTCATATATTTAAATGCTATTTGATACCTATAAATATTATATGTGATATAAATGTATATGTATGTATATATATATTATATATGCTTTATATATATGTATCTATATAGATAGGTATAAACTTAATACTAAACCTCAATAAAGAAATGTGCATTTGTGAACCTATCACCTAGCCCAAAAGCTGAATCATTAACAGTAGTGTGTTTATGTTTATATTTACCCATGTGCTTCTGTCTTGTGCTTTCCTTCTGCCTCCCTATAAGACGTAACATTTTGTGTGTTGTGTTTTTCATTCTGTTAAAATTTAAGAAAGTATAGTTTTTGTTTCTTTGGCATCTATGCCTGTACAATATATGGCTTTGTTTTGCTTGCTTTTTTATTAAGTTGAAGTATCATTGATATATACTCTTATATTGGTTTCAGTTACATAACACAATGGTTCAACAGTTACCCGTTATTAAATCTTCACCCCCTCTGGTACAGTTACCATTTGCCAACACAGGAAGATGTTACAGAATCATTGGCTATATTCTCCGTGTTGTACTACAATCCCCTTGACCAACTTACATTATGACCAAGAATTTTTGTGCTTCTTAATTCCCCTCACTCTCCCCACTTACCCACTCTGACGCCTCCCCCATGGTAACCACCAGTCACTTCCCAGTGTCAAGTTTTGCTTGCTTTTAAAACAATTTTTGATCCCAAGGAAAAGTTTATTTACTTTTTTTCTTGAAATTTTATTGTGATAATAAATATAAAATATAACATTTCTGATTTTAGCAATTCTAAAGTGTACAATCCAGTGGCATTAATTACATTTGCAATGCTGTGTAACCATCATCACCATGTGAAAAACCTTTTCGTCACTCCGAACAGGAACTCTGTACTCAGTAACTCCCCATTCTTCCTCCCATCCCGTCCTTCCTGGTAACCTCTAATCTATTTTCTGTTTCTGAGTTCGCCTTTTCTAGATATTTTAAACAAGTGGAATCATAAAATAATTGTCCTTTTGCATCTGGTTTCTTTCACTTAGCATGTTTTCAAAGTTTATTCATGTGGTAGCCTGTGTCAGCACTTTCTGTATGTGGGTAATACTCCATTGTATGGACACAGCACATACTGTTTATCCACTCAGCTTTTGAAGGACACTCATAGTCTGTCTACCTTTCGGCTACTGGGAATAATGCCGCAGTGAACACTGGTGTACAAGTATTTATTTGTGTACCTGTTGTAAGTTATTTGGGGAATATTCCTAGTGGTGGAATTGCTGGATCATATGGCAATTCTGTGCTTAGCTTTTTGAGAAATCATCATACTGTTTTTCATAGAGACCAGCCCATGTTGCATTCCTCCCAGCAATGTGCAACTCCACAGGAGTTCCAGTTTCTCCACATCCTTGCCAACACATACACACACACATGTATTCAAATTGTAGCCATCCTAGTAGGTGTGAGGCGGTGTCTCCTGGCTCTCATCTGCATTTCCCTAATGACATCTGCCAGTCATGTTGTTGAGCATTTTTTCATGTGCTTATCGATCACCTGTTTATCTTCTTTTGAAAAAATGTCTGTTCTTCATTTGCACATGTTTTAATTGGATTGTTTGTCTTTGTTGTTGTAGGAATTGTTTATTCTGGATATTAATCTTCATCAAATATATGATTTGTAAATATTTTCGCTCATTCATAGATTGTCCCTTCACTTTCTTGATACTGTCTTTTGATGCACAAAAGTTTTTAATTTTGATGAAGTCCACTTTATCTGTTTTTTTCTTTTGCTGCTTGTTATTTTGGTGTCAAATCCCAGAATGCATTGCTGGGTTTGCTTGGTTTTTGAGCTCTAAAAAAGTAGAATTGTTCTTAATGTAATCTGAAAGTTGCAATTTTCTTCCAAAAGTATAAGATTACCCATGTTCTGTCATAGTACATTTATTCTCATGTCTGTATGATACAGTATCTAACTTACAATGACTTGACATGACTTTTCTTCTGATTTTTTTTTAATTATAGCTGACATACAATATTATTATATTAGTTTTAGTGTATAAAATAATGACTCAATATTTATGTACATTATGAAATGCTCACCATGATACCTGCAGTTACTATGTCTCCATACAAATTATTGACTGTATTTCCTATGCTGTATATTACATTCCAGTGTCTTATTTGTATTTTATCTTGTACCTCTTAATCCCCTTCACCTACTCTCTCAGCCCACCCCCAACTTATGTTTTTCTTTTATTTATGATGCTGTGAAAGCAATACTGATTCAGTAGAAACCATGCTTCAAATTTTGAATTTGGATATTTTCCCAGGCTAGTGGTATGTGTGCAATCCTTTCTTGTGATGCTGGGCGGTGGCAGTAAGTCGCAGCTCCCAGTCAGCCACATTGATCACGAGGGTCAAAAACATCTGTATCCATACAACCATTCTGTTTTTCACTTTCCATATTCAATAAATTACATGAGGAGGACACTAATAAATGGAAATTCATCCCATGCTCTTGGGTAGGAAGAATTAATATTGTCAAAATGGCCATCCTGCCTAAAGCAATCTACAGATTCAATGCAATCCCTATCAAAATACTGACAGCATTATTCAATGACCTGGAACAAATAGTTCTAAAATTCATGTGGAACCACAAAAGGTCCCAAATAGCCAAAGCAATCCTGAGAAGGAAGAAGAAAGCAGGGGAAATCTCACTTCCCAACTTTAAGCTCTACTACAAAGCCACAGTAATCAAGACAATTTGGTATTGGCACAAGAACAGACCCATAGACCAGTGGAATAGAATAGACAGTCCAGATATTAACCCAAGCATATATGGTCAGTTAATATACAATAAAGGAGCCATGGATCTACAGTGGGGAAATGACAGCCTCTTCAACAGCTGGTGTTGGCAAAACTGGACAGCTACATGTAAGGGAATGAAACTGGATTACTGTCTAACTCCATACACAAAAGTAAACTTGAAATGGATCAAAGACCTGAATGTAGGTCACAAAACCATAAAACTCTTAGATGAAAACATAGGCAAAACTCCCTTGAATATAATCATGAACAACTTCTTCATGAACATATCTCCACGGGCAAGGGAAACAAAAGCAAAAATGAACAAGTGGGACTATATCAAGCTGAAAAGCTTCTGTACAGCAAAGGACACCACTAATAGAACAAAAAGGCATCCTACAGTATGGGAGAATATATTCATAAATGACATATCCAATAAGGGGTTGACATCCAAAATATACAAAGAGCTCATGCACCTCAACAAACAAAAAGCAAATAAACCAATTAAAAAGGGCAGAGGAGCTGAACAGACACTTCTCCAAAGAAGAAATTCAGATGCCCAACAGGCACATAAAAAGATGCTCCATATCTCTAATCATCAGAGAAATGCAAATTAAAACCACGATGAGATATCACTTCACACCAGTTAGGATCACCACCATCCAAAAAACAAACAACAACAAATGTTGTCGAGGATGTGGAGAAAGGGGAACCCTCCTACACTGCTGGTGGGAATGTAAATTAGTTCAACCATTGTGGAAAGCAGTATGGAGGTTCCTTAAAAAACTCAAAATAGAAATAATCATTTGACCCAGGAATTCCACTCCTAGGAATTTACCCTAAGAATGCAGGAGAAAAGGCATATGCACCCCTATGTTTATCGCAGCACTATTTACTATAGCCAAGAAATGGAAGCAACCTAAGTGTCCATGAGTAGATGAATGGATAAAGAAGATGTGGTACATATACACAATGGAATATTATTTAGCCATAAGAAGAAAACAAATCCTATCATTTGCAGCAACATGGATGGAGCTAGAGGGTATTATGCTCAGTGAAATAAGCCAGGTGGAGAAAGGCAAGTACCAAATGATTTCACTCATCTGTGGAGTAAAAGAACAAAGCAAAAACTGAAGGAACAAAACAGCAGCAGACTCACAGAACCCAAGAATGGACTAACAGTTACCAAAGGGAAAGGGACTGGGGAGGATGGGTGGGAAGGGAAGGATAAGGGGAAAAGGGGCATTTCAATTAGCACACATAATGTGGTGAGGGGCACAGGGAAGGCAGTACAACACAGAGAAGACAAGTAGTGACTTGATAGCATCTTACTACACTGATGGACATGACTGTAATGGGGTATGTGGTGGGGACTTGATAATGGAGAGAATCTAGTAACCACAACGTTGCTCATGTAAGTGTACATTACTGATACCAAAATTTAAAAAAAAGAAATTACATGAGATATTCAACACTTTGTTATAAAATAGATTTTGTGTTAGATGACTTTGCATAATTGTAGGCTAATATAAGTGTTCTGAGTATGTTCAAAGTAGGCTAGGAGTATAAAATTTTGACTTACATTTTCAGTTTACAGTGGTTTATTAGTATGTAACCCCATTGTAAGCCAAGGAAGATATGTTTTCCGTTATACAAATATATCACACATTAGCCATCCCCCTATTGATGGAAAAGTATGTTGTTTCCAGTTATCTTGCTATTATATCAGTGCCACCACAAGTATCTCAGTGATTCTTTTGTACCCTCTAATTTAAGAGCCACTGACAGTTTTTAAATGAACAAAGCAATATTTTATTGAGTTGCTATTAAATTTCAATTGAAAAGTACTTGGGATACATAGGTGCAGATATTTGACTGAAGCATGTCGATTTTTCTCATCTGCCTATTTAGATTAATTGGACTATACAGCCATGGGAACCACTGCTGTTGAGTGTGTTGCTTCTCATCTGATTTCTCGTGGGTCTCTGAGAGCAGTTTCCCAGTATTAACATCCTCTTCCTGTTTCCTTCCCTTTGCAGATGACAGCTGCCCAACGCCTTCCGAGATCACAAACGGCCGCCTGCAGCACGTGGTTCGCTATGAATGTGAGACCTACTAAGAACTGCACACTGAAGGAGATGGTGAGGCCTGGGCAAGTGTCTCCGCACCCGGCCCAGTCCCGGGAGTGGGTGGGGGTGGTGCTGGCCAGAAAGTTCACATGTCCTTGGGGCCAGGAGACTTAGATCCTGATGGGTTTTGTCACAAGTAGCTGTGGCCTTTGGGCAAATTTACTTTTCTCAGCCTCAAGTCTCCTCCTTTGCCAAGGGCAGATGTTGCCTTGAAGCCTGCCATCTCAGAGTAGGCCTACACCTACAGGAGATGCAGGGTGATGAGGACAGTGACCCTTGCCTCGTGAGGACTGCACGCCTGGCACTGTTCTAACGACTTTACATGCTCACTTAGTCTTCTAACACCACACTGAAGAGGTGTTATTCTCATTTTGTGATGAGGAAAGTGAGGCACAGAGCGGTTGAGTTAACTTGCCCCAGATCAGGTAGCTTGTAAGGGGGAGAGTCAGGACTTGAACCTGGATTCCTGCCCTGGGCCACGCTGCCACCATCCCCAGGATCACCGTGGCCACCGGTCTGCCCTGCTGAGCTTCACTGGCGCCCCCAGCGCTTGGCTCCTAGCACGGTGTTCCTCCCTCCCCTTTCCCGCCTCTTCCTGCCCCTCCTTCTCCTTCTCCAGTTCTCCTTAAATACCTTCTTTCCCCATGCTAGGTCCAGATTTAATTTCTCTTTTGGCTCGTTTCTTTCATTTTGTTTCAGGAGTGTACAGCTTAAACAATGAGAAGCAGTGGGTAAATGATGTCACTGGAGAGAAACTTCCTGAGTGCAAAGCAGGTAGGAAGCCAGGGGCCTTGGGAAGCAGACCAAGGGTGGGTGGGTGCTGAGGGCTCGTACAGGGGCAGGCATCTTAACTGACATGTCCTAGAGGATCCTTCCTGTGCGGTTTCCTCTGAGCCTACAAGAGCCGAGATAAGGGACTGGGGAGAACCACAAAGGGCCGGGTGGAGTAGGTGGTGATGCTACAGTGAAGTTCACTAGGGATCTTGTTCATGGGGCCTGCAGGGCATTGACTGAATCACTGTCCGCACTGCCCCCAGAGGACCAGGAGACCCTCAGTGTACAGGTGTCTGCCTGGAGAGCCCAGGGCTGGGGTAAAGCAGGCTCCAGGAAGGACAAGTCAAGAGAGGGCATAAGGAAACCTTCATGCGCGGGAGTGTGGCCCGAGAGGCTGGAGATGGGTTTGGGTTCGTTTCTTGTTACCAGCAGGAGCTGGTGCTGTCTCCGTTTCCCTCTTGAAATGAGGATTTTGCTTATTCTCTTCTGCTCCTAGTGGGGTGGAATTGCCCTGCTGCCTCGATCTAACTGCAGTATCTGTAAAATCGGAGTTCCAGCCAATGCTGCTACAGATCTCTGCTCTCTTTATTCGGAGCGAATGAGTTAGAGCTCCTCACCCTCACAGTGAATTCAGAGGATCGTGGACATTCCTTTGTTGTGATAAATTGTTTAAATATACAGCAAATATGATTACGATTAATCAACCAGGGTTTGAAAATCTTTTGAGTTAAAGAAGCAGGAAATAGAACTCTGTCTTGGTGATGTGAAAAATAAAACGTAATTTTAAATTAGATATATTGGAAGGGAGAGGAGCAGGTGGTAAGGGCAGAGCATGTAAATGTTCCCCGCGCCAAAGAAATGAACGACACTCCGGACAGCAACACGCGGTGCTCCCGCCCCTTTCCCAGCCTGGGAGACTCGCACCTCTGCTCATGATTGTCCTGCTTTCTCCGACAGTGTGCGGAAAGCCCAAGAACCCAGTGGATCAGGTGCAGCGCATCATGGGCGGGTCTCTGGATGCCAAAGGCAGCTTTCCCTGGCAGGCCAAGATGGTCTCCCACCATAACCTCACCTCAGGGGCCACACTGATCAATGAACAGTGGCTTTTGACCACCACTAAAATCTCTTCCTGGGACATACAGATGAAGCCAAAGCCAAAGACATTGCCCCTACTTTAAGACTATGTGGGGAAACACCAGCTGGTGGAGATCGAGAAGGTCGTGCTTCACCCCGACCACTCTGAGGTGGACATCGGGCTCATCAAACTCAAGCAGAAGGTGCCCATTGATGAGAAAGTAATGCCCATTTGCCTGCCTTCAAAAGATTATGCGAAGTGGGACGTGTGGGTTATGTGTCTGGCTGGGGGCGAAATGTCAACTTTAATTTTACTGAGCATCTGAAGTATGTCATGCTCCCCGTGGCTGACCAAGACAAATGTGTAATTCACTACAAAGGCAGCACAGTGCCCGAAAAGAAGATGCCGAAGAGCCCCATCGGGGTGCAGCCCGCGCTGAACGAGCACACCTTCTGCGCCGGCTTGTCCAAGTATCAGGAGGACACCTGCTATGGCGACGCGGGCAGTGCCTTTGCTGTTCACGACACGGATGAGGACATCTGGTACGCAGCTGGGATCCTGAGCTTTAATAAGAGCTGCACTGTGGCTGAGTACAGTGTATACGTGAAGGTGCCCTCCATCCTGGACTGGGTTCAGAAAACCATAGCTGAAAATTAATGCACGGCTGGCTGGGAGCGAGATTTCACTCTGGAAGAGGGAGAACTGGGTGGGACCGGAGGGGATAAAAAGTGGTGTGAAGCCCATGGGGTCCAGCCCCACATTGCCGAGTCAATCAATAGAAACTCTTTTGACTCCTTTCTGTGCTATTTTTAGCCGTGGGCCGTTTGTTATTCTCTCATTTATGGTACAGCAGCAGCCAAGTGGTGTAGTCTACTGGGAGTGTGGCAGAAACGCCCCAAGCCACTGGGATACAAACTGTCCCCCTGTGGGGGTCACACTCACTGAGTGCCTACCAGGTGACAGGCCTCAGGAAGCGCACTGTTACCCTTGTTTGGTGGAGAAGTGAAGCCATTTGCTTAAGGTCACGCAGCTATTAAGTGGTGAAGCTGCCTGAGTCTAGGTGTGTCTGAACACAGACGCTGAGCTCTGTTCCCCGGCCGCATCCTTGTGCTTCTTCAAAGTGCTCAGGAGAAAGGGCGCAGGCCTGGGGAGGAAGCCGCCGGCTGAGGCGGGAGGAAAACAAGTGTTCTGCCACAGACCTTACTTAGGTTATTTGTGCTCCAACACGCCAGTACTTCAGAAAACAGTCAGAGGACGTAAAGGCAGAATCTCTGGACTTGCTGGGTCCACATCACGCCTCAGTCATAAATACGCCAAGTGCGTTAAGCTTCCTGCCCATCAGTTCTCAGTCTCCTCCGTGAGGGGCTTTTACCAGACTACTGTAAACTATCTTAAAGTCCCTACCGACAATAACATTCTAGAACTTGGTAAAGAGTTTGAAGTCTCTTCCTCAGTAGGGGCAGCTTTTCTCACTTGGAGGAAACTCACCCTTTCCAGGAGTCAAGTGAGAGCTGAGTCTCCATTTCACAAAGAGCAGGGTCTTGCTATTAAGGGTCTCCCTGAAGAAAGGTCCCAGGACCTCTGTAAACAGGAGCTCTTCCAGCCGAAGGAGCGTTCTAACGGAGCTCTTCCTCACGGTGAGCCTGCGGTACACTGACCTTTCAGCAGCCACCTCGTGTCCCACCGAAACACGGCCTCTCCTTCTCAGGCTGTACACCGCCACCTGATGTCACCACTCTCTCACCAGGGCCTGCCCTTCCCTGTGATGTCCTCATCACACTCCAGGTCCATTAACAATTTTCAACAACTTAGAGCTAGTAGACCAATGAAGGGCTTAGATAGTCTAGATCCTGTGAAAGAGCTAATAGCCAGAAACCGAAAACAATACAAACACATAAAAAAGTGTACAGTTACACCCTTTTTGTCTAGTAGTACCTTGTTTCCTTGAAGAATAACCTGATTGTATTACATAGCTTCTGGTCACCATTCAGGGGTAAATTGTAAGAGAACATCTTTGGCACTGTCTGGATTCACTCATCTCTGCTTCCTCCCCAGCAGCACCTCCTGCCTTCCAGGCTTCCCCCTGGTTTTGGTGACACTGCTCTGTGTGGCTCCGAACACTCCCTGCCATCTCCAGCTTCTGGAGTGTCTGGCATGCAAGACTGTATGGTGTTGTTATCACTACTATGGTGATTGTTGAGGACTGCCAGGGCCAGTTACTGCTCCTGTACACACACACACCGCCACTGCCACCGCCACCACTAACCCCCAACCCCGGGTGGACGCTTCAGGGACTGAACTAGGCATTCCCAGATGCAGAATGCAACCTCAGTGGCTGTTTTCCAAAAGGCCCTTCCCCTTATGTGCACCAGAGGGCGCCATTTACCCGAGCCACAGCATGGCCGCCCTGCCTCCCAGGCCTCCCAGCCAGGCCATCCAGGGCCAGCCTTGCCAGGAGGGAGGGAGCTGAAGGGCAGAGCAGACACTGGATGCCGGTCGGTACCTTGCACAAGAGTTGGCTGTGTGCCAAAAAGCGCCCGGGACACCTTGATGATGGTGGTGGCAGTGCAATAGCCACAACAATGGTAAAAACGTATTGGGCGATGACTGGCCATGGCCTCCACAAGCATGGAGTCGATTACATACATTTTCCCATCAACACCCGTGGGAGAAAGGCTCTGTGGTTCCATGCTTAAAAGGAAATTGAGAATCAAAGAGCTTAAAGGCCATACGCAGTCCAGAGTGACAGAGTTTTGGGGTCTAGGTCTCCCTGATTCACAAGTATGAGCTTTTTACTACTAAGAATAAAAAACTCCAGTTACAATGTGGTTATGGGGGCAGGCGGGCTATGGAAAAGACTTCAGTCACAGCATAGCCCCCCACCCCAAGGCAGAGTTCGCCCCACCTGACCTTGAGGCCCTGAGGCCTTGAAAGGTTTTTTTCAGCCACTTCTGGGGTCCTCTCTTGTATGTGGGGCATCACACTAGGACTTTTTTACTCATTTGTTTAACAACTATTTACTGAGCATGTATTCTGTGCCAGGCACTATTCTAGGTACTGAACATACAGAAATGCCAAAAATATTTCAAAATCCCAGGCTGATGTATGGGGAACTCTGGGCAAAAAATGTGTGTAGCCCCACGTACCATGTGAGTTGAGTAAACTGTTAAAAGATATTCTATCTTCCTGTGTGAACAACTGTGTCTTCACACACCTGTTCACATTGGAAGGCCAGGTTCTAATCCAGGTTCTTGGACACCTAGAGGCAGTACTGGCCATGCAGAATGTGGCTGCACCGCAGAGTTAGTGTCCAGCTCAGGAGCAGGCTGCTTCTCTACCCACACCAGGCTCCTCTCCACACCATGAGGGTCCTTGTGCACGTGTAGGTGTGGACTTCCCAGTCCATGCATCCAAGCTCTGTCCTCCAGTCTCCACAAACAGCCTTCCACTGACCACCCCTTGGGCCTAGGAGTACACCCCTGGGCTGGGCTGGCTGCCCTCAGGGCAGACCTGTAGAGGAGGGCCTGGGGCCCTTTGGGAGGAGAATGATGAAGCAGGCAGAGAGGGGGACACAGGTGCTAGAGTCCCAACACCTCAGTTCCATGGGAGGGGCAGCGGGGGCCAGAGCAGGCCCTTCTGAAGTCCAGGGCAGAAGCCCTTCCTGCCCAGTCCAAGGGCAGTGCTGGGGGACAGACCATAAACAAAACAAATAAGCACAATACATGGAACAGTAAAAGATGAGGCTGTTGAGAAAGATGAAGCTGGGATGGGGGCTCTGTTCTAATAGAGAAGGCCTCACTGAGAAGGGGGCTTTTGAGCAAAGACTGGAGGGTACTGGGAAGAAAGTATGCAGGTATGTCCAGGTCACAGGAGCAGTACGTGCAAAGGCCCTGAGGTAGAAGTGTTCTTGGTGGGGTTTAGCAGGGAGGCCAGCATGGCTGGAGCTGAGAGAACAAGAATGCAGTGGGAGGTGTGGTCAGACTGTCAGGAGTGGGGCTCAAGGTGCCCACCCCTGGGCTACTGCCTCCACACTAGGCTGGAAGCTGAGTTCAGGGCAGGCCCTGGTCCCAGCAGCCCTGGGAAAAGGCCTGACCCAACAACCTTAGCTCCATCGTGGAGCTAGCGAAAACTGACTCCCCTGCTCCATCCTCAGCCACCAAGGAGGCCGCCAGGACCTGTCTGGGCCTGTGGGCAGCTGTATTGCTGGCAGGCAGGAGCTGCAAGATTCTTCTCTTTCAGAGGCCCTTTCATGGAATGGGGAGGCTGTCAGAAAGGAGCCCTGAGTCTGGTGGGGCAGAGCACTGGTGAAGAGTGCAGCCCCTGCAGATGGCAGAGGTGGGTGTGACTCACCAGCCTAACCTCTCTAAGACTTAGTTTCCTAAGAGCGCTTCTTTCCAGGGCTGAAGGAAGGCTGCTGCAAGGTTGTATTTGCCAAGCACTCAGCGCTCTGCCTGAAGTGCAGCCAGGGCTCAATAATGGCAACTGCTGTTAATGTTCCTGCTTCTTGTTGAGCCTTCTCCAGGCTAGGGGTGGACTGGGAGCTGCCCGATTCTTAGCTGCCTCAGCATTCCATGCCCACTGCCCAGCAGGCTGCAGGGGTGTGGCGGGCCTGGGGTGGAATCTGAGAGGGGATGGGTGGGTCAGGAATGCTGGGGCTGGGTTCCATCCACTCCTGCCCCACTGCCTCCCAGTAAACCAAGCCAAGCTGATTGGGCAGGGCAAGCCTCTGTGTATCATCCTGGAGCCTGACAACCAAGGCATTGTGGGGAGATGATACTAAGTAATTACAGGAATTATCCTGATCAGAGCATCTGTGAACTACACACTTACCATGTGCTAGGCAATATGCTAAAGTTTCACTCAAATCAAAACCACAGTTTTAAAATGTCCCACAGGGCTCTACAAGACTGATCCCGTTGTCTCTGGGCCCTCACCTCCTACTCCCTGGCCTCACTCACACTACTGTTCTGGCTGCATCAGCCTCGTGGTCTTCTGGGAATAGTCCTGGCTGGCTCCCACCTCAGGGCCTTTGCATTTGCCGGGCTCTCTGCCTGGCATGCAGTCCCCCCAGATATCATGGCTTGCTCATCTCCTTCGGACATCAGCCAAATGTCACCTTGCCAGAAAGTTTATCCCTGGATTGCTCTCTTTGGAATTGCAACTCCGGCCCCCACCCACCATGCCTTACCTTTCCATAGCAGCTACTCCCTTCACCATACAGTACTACATATGACATCTGTTTGCCCTGGTTAGTCTCCTCTGACCCTCTCCTTTGTATGTAAGCTCCAGGAGGGCAGGGATTTTTGTATCCCTTCTTTACTACCACATCCCCAACCCATAGAAAAGTGCCTGGAACATAACCCGTACTCAGTAAGCATTTGTTGAATAAAGGTACTTTACAACACTCCAAGGCAGGTTTTTTATAAGTTTCTTCTTGAAATCAAGGAAACCGAGGCCCAGGGAGGCAGGATAAGTTCTCCATGGCTATGCCTAGGTGGTGAGCGACAGTCCGGGGATGCCCCAGGTGACATCTCATTTAATCCTGACAGCTGACCCCAGAGTGGTTGTGATCGCTCCACTTTACAGAGGAGGAAACAGAGGCTAGGGAGCGGCAGAGATGGAAAAGGAAGCTGGTTCTGTCTGTTCTGACCAGGACCTGTTGCCTAGAATGTGGGCTTCGTGCCTGCGGTGCGTGTGAGATGATGTCAGGTGACACACGAGGTGGGAAATGACCCTGAAGTGCACGGAGTTATCCCATTTTCAATTTTCTTCCAGTCCTTCTGCTTGCATCAAGGGCAAAGTCCCCCTTTTTTGTGCTCAGCAAGTCTTTAATGACTTTAAACCTTTAAGTTCTCTCTGAATCAGAGAAAGAAGACCTAGACTTTAACAACACTGTCATCATTGTATTTATATTTACTTTTTAGTTATGGGAAATGATGCTGGCTTTCCATCTATGATATTGTTAATGTTTTTTATTTAAAATACATTTCTATAAGAGTCCATTTAAAGAATAAGAAGAGATCAGTGAAGGTAAGAGCTCAGGAATGCCATCAACAGTGAAGGCGGTACTTCAAAGAATGAAGCTGGAAAACTGAAATCCACTTTATAGGATTTTATATGTTCTTTCAGAGACCATTTACTTTCTTTGTGTGTGTGTGTGTGTGTGTGTGTTTGTATGTGCAATTTACATCCAGAAAAAATTTAAAGTAGTAAGTACTAATTTGAGTGTTAAAAGTTGCCTGTAGTTGAGGGAAGAGCGGAAGGGAACCTTAGAGGCTGGAGAAATCCAGGAAAGCTTCCTTGCAGGAGAATGCCTTTGAGTGGCCCTAAAGGATACATGGGAGTTGGATGAGGGGCTGAAGGAAAGGAAAGTCCCATGCTTCCCTTGCCAGCAACCTGTTGTACAGATGAGAAAACTGAGGCCCAGAGGGTTACTACAGCAAGTGGGTAGGAGAGCCCAGTCTGGCTTGGGTCTTGGGATCTTGTCCAGGGGAAACCCAATAAAGTAGAAAATAAACCAAGCCAAGCCAGGAGGGGTAGGACCAGGGTGGCAGGAGGTGGGTTGGGATGACAAGGGAAGAAGCTTTGGGCTTGAGTCAGTAAGGAGCCACAGTGGGCTTTGGAAAGGGGAGAAAACCCCAAGAATAGAAGTCAAGATTGTGGGCCCTGAAGCCCAGCTGCCTGGGTTCCAGCATTCTGTGCCATTTGTGACAAGTGAACAATTTCTCTACCTGTAAAATGGAGATAATAAGAGCATGTGCCTCTTGGAGTTGCTACAACAATCAAGTGTTAATGCACGTAACACACTTAGAACAGCGCTTAGCACATAGCGTGTACTCAATAAACACTAATCCTTACAATTTTTATTATTAATCACTATAAGGTGGGCTGGAAAAAAAGATTGGAGTCAAGGAGGCTGATCAGTGGGCCACCACTTCCGTGCCTCAGTTTCCCCATCTGAATCAGCTGTTCTGTGGGGTTCTTCCCAGCTCCGAGAGGTATGGGAACCCATGGAGTGCTGGCAAGAACAACTGCTAAAACTCGGTGCCTGCCTCATCACTCGGCACATGTTTACTGAGCCCCTACCGAGTGCCAGGCCCTGTGGATGCAGGGAAGAAGAAGCCAGCCCCACCCTGTGCCTTCCTCACAGAGCTCTGGCCTGTGGGAGGAGAGCCGGAGACCAGACAGTTAGAGCGCTGGCCGGTCCCAGCCTGAGCTGGTGTGGAGCCAGCGGGGGGTGGCTCCTAGAAGAAGTGAACCCCCAGCTGAGACCTGAGGGCGGTGCAGGAGTGTGCCATGGGCCGGAGAAGATCAGGAGGAGCATGTGTGCTCAGCAGGGGGAGGGGCTGTCCACATTGGTGCTCTAGCATGACCCCTCTGCTGTGTGTCCTAGACATACATCTGCAGAATTCCAGATGACAAGCCATTCACCATCGCGGCATTGTCTGTAAGAGAAAAGGGTTGGTAACAACCCTCAGTCCATCTGTGGGAAGCTGCTTAAATAAGCTCTGCTGCGCTCCCAGCATGGGCTATTCTGCAGCTGAAAACCAAAGAGCCAGGGGAGCTCTTCACGCACTGATGTGGAAAAATCGCTAAGGTGCCTTGTCACATGAAAAAGCAAGTTGGAGAACGAGACATAAAGTGCAGCACATTTTGTGTAAAAAGAAGGGGAGTAAAGTGAGACTATAAACGTTTACTTAAATATGCAGAGAGAAACTCTACAACAGCGCCACCCAATAGACTTTTCTGTTATGATGGAAACATTCTGTATTTGTGCCGACCGACACTAGCCATTGCCACTCATGACTCTTGACGTGTGGGTTACTGTGACTGAGGAACTGAACTTTTAATTTCATTTAATATACTTACTATGTTTAAACCTAGCCGCATGTGGCTAGTAGCTATCATATTGCACAGCAACGCTCTAGAAGAAACTAGGGAGAGGACTGGGAATTAATTAGGAGTGCGAGAGACATTGTACCTTATACCTTTCCTGTGTTCTGTTACTTTTGAATTATGAATGCCTTATCCCAAAAGTTAGATTTGAAAAATGAAAGGAAGGAAAGAGGGAGGGAGGAAGGGTGCGGGGAAAGGAAGGAGGCCGAGGCTCAGGACTGGAGAGGGAGGAAAGATGTGTCAGCTAGGGTGCTGGCGAGAAACGGTGATCTTGCACGTATTAGACTCCATTCTGAGCTGAGCTAACGGGTCGGTGTGGTGGGCAGGGCTGCAGGGCTTCCCAGTCTCAGCACTGTGGACGTCAGGAGGGGTCATTCTCGGTCGGGGGGCTGTCCTGGGCATTGCAGGACATTGCACTCGGGGCCAGTGCCTGTACGTGCGATGCTGCGGGCAGTGAGGTTGTAGGGCGTGCGGTTCTGGAGAGAGGCCTGGGCTGCGCACAGTCCAGGGACCTAGAAGGAGGCGTGTTGGTGCCCTCTACCCACAGCTCTGGCCTGCTTCCCTCTAGAGGCGGCAGAGGGAAGCTGGCACCAGCCGGAGAGGAAGAGGAAGAGTAAAGGAGAAGTGGGGGACACTGAATCACAAAGGAAACCTGTGTCATTCATTTCATATTCCTGGTTTTCTCTCACGGTGGTTACTGAGGAAAGAAGAAGAGAGAGCAGGGCATGGAGGAGAGAGCTGAGAGGGTCCTGCTTGAGTCGTGGCAGGAGCTGCCGGTGGTTGAGGGGGAGCACTAGGAACAGGGCAGCTGGGCTAGCCCTGCTGCTCCTGGCGGGCCGCCCCCTGGGACTAAAGGTCCATGCACCCCAGCCTGGCTGACCCCATGAGCCAAAGAGTCCAGAAAAGTTCAAGGAGAGCAGCCGAGGAGCGAAGGGTAACCAGTGGCCAGTGCACACTTCAAAAGGAAATCTTGATCAGTAAACCTGTACGTACCGTCATCCTCATCCCCCTGTCTTAAAAGCTATCTTAAGAACACCCACAAAAGCCAGGTAATCCACAGAGCGCTTTCCTTGATCCCACTCCAATCGGTGACCAGCGCAATCTAGTCTTTTTAAGATAGGGAGGCAATAGCTCTGCATTTCCTAACCATTTGACAGGTTAGGAAATCAGGGCTAAGACACTCAGCTCAGCTGAGATTTGAACTCAGGACCACTGCGCAATCACAAGGGCCTTGTAGGCCAGGACGCACCCTCCTTCCAGGCGGCCTTCTGCCGCCGCCCCCCGGGTCCCCCACCCTCTTGGCTAGTGTTCCCTCCTCCTCCTCCTGAGACCTCCCCACCCTCCCCGTCCTCCTCTCCCTCCCACCTCATGTATCTGCCGAAATGAAGTCAAGACTGGTTTTTGTAGACTATACAGTCTTGGAGAGACACTTTAAATGTTGATCTAATGTATTGTTTCCATTAAGGAAAAAGCAATAAAATTATTTTCCTTTTATATGTCACTTTTCCCCCCCCCTAATAATTCAGTTGACCCTCAATAAAGGGTCATTTTCCTTTTATATGTCACTTTCTTTTCCCCTAATAATTCAGTTAACTGTCAATAAAGGGCCAAGAAGCATATCAAGTTGCTCTTGCTCCTGCTGCTAGGGGTCAGGAGCAGGTTTATTTTTCCAGGGATATTAGACATCTTGACTCATGAGCCACCAGGGAACAACTTCAGGGTTTTGATTTCAAAGGGCTGTTTTTTTTTTTTCTTTCAAAGGCTGTTTCGGAGGGCTGCTTACTAATACCCCGCCCATTCCCTCTGTGCCCACTAGATTTCTTGCATAGACAATTAGTGGCCTCTGCACTGTGCTGCCTTGCAAGGATTCCTCCCCCATCTGCGCCAGAGTGACCTTCCCAGAACACAGACCTCATCACATCCTTTCTCTGCTGAAACCCCTCCTTCCCGTTCCCATGACCCACTAGATGATGCCCTCGCAGCATGTCACGTGAAGGCCTCCAAACCTGTGCCTCAGCTGACTTTCCAGCCTTAACGCCTGTCCCCCAACCCCCGTCTCCAGTGCAGGCCCCACAAACCACACTGGACAGTTCACTCTTCCTGGGATACAGGGATTTCCTGTTGCCTCACCTGTGCATGTGCTGCGCCCCTGCCTAAGATGCCTCTCCTTCTCACTCCATCTCTCCCCAGATCTGACAAATTCTTACATGCATTTCCTCTGCAAAGCCTTCCACAATCCTGGGAGAGTCCCAGTTAGCTGCCTCCTTGCCATTTCATTCCTTCCTCTAGTAGATCTCATCAGTGTCTAGCTCTTCTGCATTTCACATCCATCTCCACAGTTAGATCTTAAGCTCACTGAGGGCCTCTGCCTTATTTTCTCTGGCCTGTATTTCTCACTCCTGCTACCGATTACAGTACCTAACAGCCAGGCAGGTGCTGGGAAATTGGTGAATTGAAATCCAAGACTGAAAACCTTCTCTGAATCCCATCTTCACAGGAGTTAGTGGCTGGTCTCCCCTCTCTCAAAGCCACTTTTCCTCTCTAACCTACAAGTGGCTTGGTTCCTGCCATGATGCCACTTCTTCCAGGAAGATTTCCAGGGTTGGCATCCCTCAATGAGAGTTTCATTAGTTCCTGCATGAATGCACTCATCACTCTGAATTATAAATGCCTCCTTACCTGTCCATCTCCCCTGCCAGTCAGAGGACACCTTGAGGGCAGGGGCTATGGGCCTAGCCCAGGGCAGGTACCTGGTGACAGTTAATAATTATAGAGTACTTTCAGCTGCTAAGTATGTTTTGAGCACTTTATGTATACTAACTCATTTAAGTGCCAAACAACCCCGTGAAATGAGTAGAGTTAGCCCATTTTAAGGAAGGGCAAACTGAAGCTAAGAAGTTCTAAACTTGCCCAACGTCACACAGCTATAAAGTGGAGGAAGGAGGATTTTAATCCAGCATCTGGCTCCAGTGCCAGCTCTTATGCACTGCATAATACTAATTGCATAACTGAGTTAACAGAAGTGGGGTCAATGCTAAGAAGCTGGCCACACCCTGGACTCCTGCTCATCTTCCCTTAGGAGACATAGTCTCACACCAGTCAGCAGGGAATTACCCAAAGGCAAGGCCAAGATCTCCACTAATAAAGCATTCTTGGTGAATAGCATTTTCATAAAGACTTGTTGTTCTCCTCTGCCCGAGAAGCCACCCCATATCCTGCTGCCCCGCAGGGAGGTCCTGGGAATAGTTAACAGTGCTTTGCTGCCAAGTAACCTCTGGAGTAGCTTTAGTAACAAAAGACCTTGCAGCACCAGACTTCTCAAAGATAGTCACCCCTCTCCTTGCTGGTGGGCACAATACACGGCTCAAAAGCCTAAAATGTGCACCTAATCTTTGACCCAGTAACTCCATTTTGAGAAATTTATCCTAAAGACCAGCCCATACAATTCATCAAAGACACATATATAAAGTAGTTCCTAATAACATTACTTGTAAGAATAAACACTAGGAAAAAACCCAGGTCCATTAAAATGGAATGAGATTAATAAATGATAAGCATTGAAACAGTGGAAAACTATACAGCTACTAAAATGCTATTGGGAATCTATATTTATTGATGTGGCAGGCCATCCACAGACTGCTGCTGGGTAACATGGGTTACTGTCCAGGACAAGCAGAGTAAGGTGGTGTCTTCCTGAAGGATCATAGGAAATGGTACAGCAGTTCCTTTGGGGAGAGGAACAGAGAGGAAGATTTACTTTTTAACTATAATGTACCTCATCCATGTACCCAGAATTAGATTACTCATAATGCCCGATTCATGATACACTTGTATCATTTTCTTTGCATGCCTAGTTTTCAGCCTGATTCATTTAGTCACGTATTTTTTTTCCTCTTCATCCAACACAAGGGATAGAATATAACAATACCTTCTATCTACCTGTGGGATCCTTCTCTATCTCACGCTCCTGCATCCCCCAGAGGTTACCAACTGTCTGATGTTTGTGTTTTTCCTTCCCTTGCTTCTTTTGTATAGTTGTTCATATACATATATATATATCCCTATATATATATATATATGATCTAAATAATATGCTGTGCACTTTTAGCTGTTTCTAACCTTTATAAGAGGAGTATCAGGCAATACAGAATCTTTTGGAACTAGGTTTTCCATTCAGCATCATTTTCTTAAGACTCATTCATGCTGTTGCATGTAGTGGCCATCCATTCTGTTTTTCATTGCTTTGTATTCATCCATTGTATGAATATATTGCACTTTTAGAATCCATTACCTTGTCAGTGGCCATCTGGGTTGGTCCAGACTTTTTTGCTATTAAGACAGGTGCATCTCTGGGTATTCTTGTATGGGCCACTTGCCATACCTGTTTCTGGTGTTTTCTCTGGTTAAACACTGAGGAATGGACTCTCTGAGATGTAGGGTTTGTGAATGTTCAATTTTACGAGATTTGTAACGGCTTACACTCCACTCTCAGCAGCACACTGAAGGGATCTTGTTTAATCCATATTCTCAGTACACCACATTTAAGTTAAGACTTCAGCAACTGACTCAGAGGGAGGCTTCTTTCCCAACACATCGCTCGTTCCTTTCAAACTTTGTACCAGGCACATGTTTTACCTACCCAGTTAAAGAAAGAACATACAATTGCATGTTTGTCCAAAGAGACAAGGTGTAGGTATAGCTCAAAACGTCAATTGTGCCTAACTCTAGGGTAACAGGTGATTTTTATTTTAGTTTTTGTTATTTTTGTTTATCTCGGCATTAAAGATTGTTTTCTACTGTGGATATTTATTACCTGTAGAATTTGTAAAAAAGAAAGAGGGAAGGTATATGGGGTTTGACGTTAATCATTAGGTAAATACAAATTGAAACCACAATAAGATGCTACTACACAACCATTAGAAAGACTAAAATTGAAAAGACTGACCATATGCTGTAGAAGATGCGGAGCGACTGGGACTCTCATTCATTGCTGGTGACATTACGAAATGGATTAGCCACTTCAGAAAAACGGCTGGGCAGTTTCTTAGAGAGTTAAGCATGTGCTAACCATATGATTCCGCAATTCTACTCCTAGGTGTTTCCCCAAGAAAAATGAAAATAGAAGTCCATACAAAGACACATAAATGTTCCTAGCTGCTCTATTCATACTGGCCCCAAATTGGGGACAGCCCAAATGTCCATTAACTGGTAAATGGATAATTTATGGTGTAGCCACACAATGGAATGCTGCTAAACAAAACCAAAAAAACTACAAATATATGCCACAACATGGAGGATCCTCAAAAGCATTTTGCTAAGTGAAAGAAACCATAGGGACAGGAAAGAGCTCTGTGGTTGCCAGAGAATAAGGGCACATGCAAAGATGGTCTGCAAGAGGTGCGGGGGGATTTTCTGGCACGATGGCACGTCCTGGAACTGAGTAGAGTGGTAGTATACAACAGTATGTGTCTCAAAACTCACAGAACTTACACCAAAAAGCGTGAATTTTACCATCGCTGAAGCATACTTTAATGTTTAAAAATGGGTGAAAAAATTTTAAGCAAGAGGAAGAAACGGGGCTTGAGATTCGTGAATTCTGCATAGTGAGGAAAAGGGGTTTCCCACGCATGCCCTGAATCAGCTCTTTGTAAAAGATCATTAAAATCCGAGGCCTGATGTCTGAGAGCTCTGTCTCTGACTTACTGGTGACCCTGGGCACGTGCCTTTCCCTCCTGGGGAAACTCAGTTCCTTTCCCCGGAGAGGGGGAGAAATGCTTTTCTAATCTAAAAATGCACAGACATCTATTGAGCACTGACTCAGCCAGGCTCCCCACAAGGTATTCTCTATGTTCTTTCTTGTAGTAATAATTATAATAATATTTTTTTAAGTGCTTCATTGAGCTTTTAGATGTATTTAGTGCTTTACAGATGTTAGTACATTTAGTCTTCACACCATTCCTGAGAGGTGGGATCCATTGTTACTTCCACTTCATTAAGGAGGAAATCTAGGCACCCAGAGGTCACATAACATGCCAAGGTTAACACAGTCCAGGGTCCCCAGGACTTGAACCCAGTCCTTTCCCATCAGGGCCCAAGCTCTTAACCATATCACACTAAATCAAATGGTGTCTCTTAGGCAAGTTTTACAACATCATCAGAGTGTCCAGGTCAGAAAGTACCTTGCCTTTTTATTTTTTATTTTTTTGGTATCATTAATCTACAACTACATGAGGAACATTATATTTCCTCCCCCCATCACAGGACCTTTCCTTTTATCTAGTTCAGTTTTTAACTGCAGGTCTCCAACAGCTAGTGAGGCTTCAGATTTGTTCACTGGGTCATGATTGCATTTTTTTTTAAATGAGGAACAAACAGAGTAGAACAGAATAGAAAATAGAAAATATCAGAGTATATTGCACATAGGAAAGTAAGTGCTATACTGTGAAAATTCCATTTCAGTGTGTGTGTGTCCCAGCACAGTGTAAAATGTATTTCTTTTTGGTGGTCCTGATTGGAAAAGTTTGCGCAACACTGATCTCATCTATTTTAGAAAGGCCAAGAATGAAGCTCAGAGAGGTGAAGCCAACCACCTAAGGTCACACAGCCAGCCTAGAGTCCACTAGTCCAGGCTCCCATGGCAGCAGCCATTCATTCATTCATTCATTCAAAAGATATTACCCTTGGCCTACTGTGTTTCAGGCCCCATGCTAGGCATAGGAATATAGCAACAAGACAGACGGGGCTCTTTTCTTCAAGGGCCTTCATCCTGAGAGGGATGAAAAGCAGCTGATCTGATGCACAATAGCCCCCCTTTATGTATATTGCTTCTTCTGTGCCAGACACTGGTCTGAACATGTACCAGCTCACTTGATTCTTGGACAACCCTAAATGGGAGGTTCTACTATTAACCTCATCAAACCTATTTAATAGATAGGGAAATTGAGGCTCAATGTCCATAACTTGCACCTAGCTAGTTAAGTAGCAGAGCTGGGGTTTGAGCTCAAGCAGCCTGCCTCCAGGGTCTGTATTCTTAAGCACTGCCCAATTCTGCCTGGTGGGTGGCTTTGCAGTATAAACCAGAACCCAGCAACAGGTCTTCCCAGAAATGGGGTAGGGGAAAGAGAGGCTTCCAAGTGGGGAGAATTTATTGCAAAGTTGGCCCTAGCATCCATGTACAATCCAGCTATTTTGGGCACTCCGCTTTTTCAAATTTTATTTTAATACATTTTTAGATTTTTAGGTCACACTGTGACCAAGATCTGTCTGCTTAGAGGAACGTCTGCAAGGAAACCAAGGGGGGCACCTTCACCAGCAGAGCACTTGCCATATGCTGGGTGTCCCATGAGTGTTTACTGAGGGGATGAGTGGGTGGGTAAATGAGTGAATGAATCTGGCCTGAAAGGTTGGAGAGTCACTCTGGAAAATTATGAGCCCCCATCCTCAGTCTGGACTCTAGGGTTTTCTAGGGACTCAAGTGGAAACCTTGCTCTTTGCCCAGGTTTTATTGCTCTGCAGGTCTCCACCCCTGCAGGAGGCTTCTTTCATCTGCCACAGTCTGGTTCCGGTCTGGTCAGCTCAAAAACTTGGGTTCTTGCTGAGAACTGCTGAGCCTTGGGAAGACCAAGACATCCCTTTCACAAAACCATGAGTAGGTACGTACACACGCGCGCACACGCACACACATGGACAGTCAACGGTGCTCACTGTGGTAAGGTGACTAACTCATCCCAGACTTACCCAGGACTTTCCTCAGTTCAGCACTGAATGTCCTGTGCTCCAGGAACCCTCTCTGTCCCTGGCAAATGGAGATAACTGGTCACCGTAGCCCTGGGTTGGTTGGGCCATTCTTCATGGATGGTGGAGACCTTCAGGATAGACTTTGGTGTTGCCTGTGCTGAGCACAGAGCCTGGCACCTGGTGGGTTCGCCATGGCTCTGCCTCTCACTAGCCGTGGAGAATCACCTCACCTCTCTGTTTCCTCAAGAGAGGATAGGATGGTATCTTCCTCATAGAGGTCCATGGGTTAATAAAATTAAAAGTGCCTGGAACTAGCACCTGGAACACAGTGAGTGTTATTGTTATTGTTGTTATTAAAATTATGTATGCATGGAAGAAAGTTTTCTAGGTTTTTCCATTTGTGAAACAAAAATAGTAGGTGTTACAGGGCTACAGGAGTCACCCCTCTATGAAGCCTGCTTTCAGCAAGATTCCCCTTACCACTTAAAAACAAACGGCTTGCTGATAAAATTCATATACCATACAATTAGCCCATTTATTTATTATTGAAAAAGAGTTGATATATGATATTACATTGGTTTCACGTATACAACACAGCAGTTTAACAGTTGCACACATTATTAATATCCTCACCCCAACTAGTGCAGTTACTGTCTGTCGACATAGAAAGATAGTATAGAACCATTGGTTATTTAAAGCATTCAGTTTGCCGGTTTTTAGTATATCACAAGGTTGTGCAACTGTCACACAATCTAAGTTTAGAATTCATCCCCCTCTAAAGGAAGTCCCATGCCCATGAGCATTAACTCCCAATTTCCCTCCTCCCCCCCAGTCATGGCCAGCCCCAGGCGACCACTGATCTATTTTTTGTCTCTGTGGGTATGCCTATTCTGGAAATTTCAAACAAATGGAATGATATAATGTGTGGCTTTTGTGTTTAGCTTCTTTCACTTAGCATTATGTTTTCAAGTTTCGTCCCTGTCACAGTGTGCATCAGAACTTCAGTCCTTTTCAGTCTCAGCTCTCCAGCCCCCTCCTTTAATCCATTTTCGATACATCCAAAAGGGGTTAAATGCTCACCAGAGTCAGAACCAGTCTGCATTGGTGGAGGAAGAGAGAAATGATTTTTTATTTTTGCTGTATCGTTTCTTTTATCTTACTCATTATGTTTTAAATTTTCTTTTTTCCCTTAATTGCTTTTTTCTTTATCTTTTAAAGGGATAATATTAGACATAAAAAGAGAATAAATACATCCCATATATAGGATAAAGCATAATAATATAATGAATAATTGTGGACTCACCACTTCCCCTCAAATTTCTGTCCCCAGAGAAATATCTGTTTGGACATGAGGTTTAGTGACCTTATCAAGCTTCCTAGCTTCCCTCTTAAGCAATTCCCAATTTTTAAGATATATATTATTCATAATATGTACATTTTATTTTGGGACTATACTTAAGTCTTTTGTCTTTTGTCTGGAGGTTGAGTCTAAAAATTGAAAAGCAATAAACAGCATCACGTTTCTATAAACATCACTCACTTGAGAGTTCCTAGTCCCTAAAAGAAGGAAATGTAAACCTAGCCAGTGACACAACTGCCAGTCTCAGGAAGCTTAAAGTCAGTTTTTAGAGGCAGAAGAAAACTGAAGGATCATTTTAAGAAACTAAAATAAGTCATTTTACAGACAGGGAACAGATGTTGGGAAGGAAAGAGATTTTGCTTCAAACGTCCCAAGATCAGTTTCCTGGACTGTGTTCTAGACAGCTCCTGAAATTTGATACAGAAATAAACTGTGTGAGCCCCAAAGTTCCTTTTTTAAGGGAAATGAAACTCTGAGTTCTTCACATTAAGAATTCAAGGGTATAAACTAAGAAAATAAAATAGTATTTTAATTACAAAAAATAAAATTCCTTCGTCTTCAAGTATCTTGGACTTAGGGCTAGGCTGAATCTGGCAGGGAGTAATTTCATTGGCTACTGAGCCGGGAGGGTTGGACTTCAGACCTGGAGGGTAAGCAGGAGGGCTTTACCTCTCCATTCCCCGTGGACGGGTCTTCACTCTGAGAGGAGGCTCTGTTGGGCCTGGACAGCTATTCTGCAGCTCCTTATCTGTCCTTGAGACACCAGGCACAAAGGTATCTGTACAAGGAGAGGGCACCCAGCCGGCCGTGTGACTCCATGGCAACAGCCTCCCCACTGCTCAGCAGGCGTAGGAGAGGGCGAGAGGTAGGCTGGAAGGCGTCTGTTGCCTATGGACTCTGCTCAGGGAAAACCCAGGCCCCTGAGCATCATACAATGTGAAAATAATGGGTTTATGTTTATTTAGCACTTCCTGTCTGCCACATTTGGGTTATTCCACCTCATTCTCTCAACCACCCAATGAAGTAGGTGCTGTTATTACCCCCATTTGTATAGTTGAGGAAATTGGGGACCAGAAAGGGCTTAAGCGATTCGTTCAAAGGTCTACCACTAGCTGGTGGAAGAGCAGGATCAGCCCCAGGTGGTGAGGTGTCAACACCCTTGCTGGGAACCATTTCCCATACTGGTCTTGGAGCTGGAGCACCAGCCTCAAACCTACTTCTGCCATGACCTGGCTGTTCGTCTCTCTGAGCCTCAGTATTCTCCTCCTGAAAATGGGGAGAACACCTTCTGCTTTGTAGGCAGGTTGGAGGCTGGAATGGCCTAACTCAAGGCCTGCCCCTCTGGTTCCAGCTCTCATCATTACTCCCACCCCAGCCCTCGATGCGCTGGAAGCCCCAGCCTGGTAGAAAACAACCAGCAGCTCCGGCTCTTACCACCAGAAAAAGCAAGACTTTCCTATCAGTTCAAATGGCACCTGGAAATAAAAGCCTGTCCTGACCTTAGTAGAACAGTATGGGCATTAAGAAGCTTTTAAGGCCAGTGAGTGGACTTGGGTTCAAATTACAATTCTGTCTCTTTTACTGGGTAGCCTTGGGCAAGTCTCTTTACCTCTCTGAGCCTCTGCTATAAAAATCTGGAAAATAGATGTGGTGATAGCACCCAGAGGGCTGTTTGAGGACTGATGAGAGAAGACATGTAAAGTATGATAAGTATGCAATAAATGGTCGCTATCATTTTTATCACACAGTATATTGTAATTACTGGCATTTAGCACAATGCCTGGCTCATGGTTAGCATTCAATAAATACTTAATAAGTAAATGGATGAATGTTTACCTGTCTGTATCCCTCACTACCTTAATGAGCTTCTTAAGGTAAGGGGCCATATTTTGCTTCTGTGTCCTCAGTGTTGAGTAGAGTAACCAGCACATGGGGGTGTTTAATAAATGTTTATTGTTTGCCCTAGTGAGATAATGGATCAAGACAGCCATCACCCACAGTGCTTAAACCACAAGGTGAAAGGCTGATGGAAAATTGGATAATGGAGGAATCAGGTGACACCAACTGAATCTTATTATTCTAATAGCATCCACTAGACAATTTCTTGCTTCCTGATATGATGCTATGGGAAGTATTCAGTGCCACATACCAAATATTTTTTGCCCCCCAAATTGAATCTGAATCAAGTCCAGCCTCTAAATCTGAGTACCACCAGTTTACATGGCATATGGGATAGAGGGACATGTTAAGTGACACCATGAGAATGTATTCAACCAATTACAAAATACAGGATATTCAACAGCACAAATGACCTTAGTGTCTTAAAACAAAACAAAACTCTGTAAGTCTGGAATTATGTCAAAATAGAAACAAAGTATTCATTATCTTGATTGTGCTAATGGTTTCACGGTATATGCATGTACCACAACTCATCAAATTGTATACTTTAAATATGTGCAGTCAATTATGCCTCAAAAAACTGAACAAAAAGGAATGGGGGACTATTACATATATAAAGAGACATAAGGGACATAATAGCCCAAGGTAAAGTGTGGCTCTTGCTTGTAGCTTGATTCATATAAAACATTGTAAAAAAGACGTTTCTTTCAAATGTGGCCTAGTCATCGATGATACTAAGGAACTGTAAATTTTATTAGGCATTATTACTTAATGGGATGATGGTCGTGTTTTAAAAATGTCTCTCTCAGAGATACAGACTGAAATACAGGGGAAGTGATATTCTCTGGGATTTGTTTAAAAATATTCTGAAAAAATACAAATAAATGTGCAGGGGTATGCGCCTATTAGAATGCCAAAAATCTAACACACTGACACCACCAAATGCTTGTCAGGATATGAAGCAACAGGAACTCTCATTCATTGCTGGTGGGAATACACAATGGTACAGTCACTTTGGCAATTTCTTAACAAAACTAAACATGCTCTTATCATAGAATCATGCAACTATGCTCCTTGATATTTACCCAAAGGAGTACCTTATGAGTCCATCTGTTGTGGACGAGAATTTTCCTCTTCCCTTCAAGGTTCTTCTAACTAGTCTAGGAGTAACATTGACATGAGACAGTTTAACAGAGGAAAAAAACAAAGTTTAATTACATTCATACAGAGGCCCAGTAATAAAACTGAGACCCCAAAATGCAGACCAAGGCATGCAGCTTTTATGCATTTTAGACAAAGAAACATAAATCTGTGAGGAATTGACAGGAGAAAGAAAACTTATGTTTGGGATCTTCAGTTAGTCAGAAATTCTAAACAGTGTTTGGGCTGGGGCAGTAAATTAGTAAAAGTAACAAGGTTTGTTTATATAGCCTTCTTAGCCCTGAATTTCCTGTCTCTGATGATGAGGATGTCTCTTTGCTTCCCAGTACAGGGAGGGTGCTTTTCACAGGAGAGATTTATTTCCTGCTTTCAGGGGAACAAAAGAGGGTCAGAGGGTCCTTCTTGATGGGCTGCATTTTAAGTAACTTTAATTCTACATAATCAGTATGCTTAAGTGCCATATTTTGGGGTAGCCTGCCCTGGGCACCTGCACAACTCTATGACATTCTGAAAAAGGCAAAACTATGGTGATGGTAAAAGGATCAGTAGTTGACATGAGTTAGCGAGGAGAGAGGAATGAATGGGCAGGTGGAGCATAGAGGATTTCTCAGAGCATTGGAATGATTCTGTATGGTACTGTAATGGTGGATACATGTCATTACATATTTGTCCAAAGCTATAATACAGATACCGCCAAGAGTGAACCATAATGTAAAACTATGGACTTTGGGTGATAATGACTTGTCATTGTAGGTTCTTCAGTTGTCACAAATGTACCACTCTGATACAGAATGTTGATAGTGGGGAAGGCTGTGCATGTGATGGATAGGGGGTATTTGGGAAATCTCTGTATCTTTCCCTTGAATTTGCTATGAACCTAAAACTGCTCTAAAAAAAAGTCTTATTTTTTTTTAATTGCAGGGGGTGGCAAGATCAAACAAGTTTATAAATTAAAAAATTGTAACAGTTGCAAAAAACAAAGGATGGAGTTAGATGATAGATACATGATGTCTCATTATACTTTACATGTATGCATTATGCCATTTTCTTACTTGGTGTTTGAAATAAAAATGCATCTTTGCCAGTGCCAGTGGCTGAGCTGCAAAGGGCGGCACCCCTATCAGTTACCACACGGAGGCTGAGGCTGGATATCTAGTTCCCTCCCCTGCATGCTGGCAAGCAGCCCAGCCCAGAAGGGGGTTCAGCAGCCCCCAGGAGTAGCTAGTATGGAGCCTCCTCTCCCCACACTGGTGGGAACCTGACTGGCAGTCATTCCTAGCAATTCCAATTTCCCAGGGAGTCTTCTTCAGTCTGCTGGGGGTTGGGCTCCCCTCTGCAGAGGCTGGGGGAGGGGTGTCCCTCCCAGTCAGTACCATTATTCAACCCTTTGCCAAGAGAAGAAAGGAACAGGACCGCCTGGGGGATTAATCATTAGCCTGCAGGCTGCCAGTGGCCAGGACACCCAGGAAAGGAAAGTCCGTCAGAGACCCACCCTGCAATAAGGAAACGTGGCGTTTGTCATCCCAATTATGGATGCCTGGCTAGCACCAACTGTAGGGTGTCATCCACCTGGAGTAGTACTGGCAAGGCCTCTCAACATTTCTTTTCTGCCTGAAATCCTACCATTCACATTGGACGGCTCTGAGAAAGATCTGACTCCCAAGACTGATTTTTCTTGCCCTGGTTGAGAGGCTAATGAAATCAGTGGACCTTACCACCTGCACTGACAGGTTTGCATGCAATCTCAGGGGGTCATGGAGCCCCCCAAGAAGTCCATCCATGGGCACCAGGTGAAGAACCCTGGCAGTTTTACTAGCTCTAAAGTTTCATTCCTTTGAAATAAGCAGTCCTCAGAGCCCTCTTTAAAATGCAAACAACCCTGGGAGAGTTGAAATGACCGAACAGCCTGTGTGAGTTTTTCTAAGAGGCCAGAGATAGCTTAAGAAACGTTCATGGCAGGGTGGGGAGAGGAAAGCCTGGGGCAGGGGGCTCCTTGGGTATTCGCAGTTTTCCCTAGAACTGGGAAGGGAATGTTATTGAGCCAAGAGTGTTAATTTCTAACTTTATGGAGCCCTTACAGGAACCTTGTGAGCTGCGTGCTGTCATCTTCCCATTTTATGGATGAAGAAACTGAGACTGGAAGCGATCAAGTGATATGCTGCCTGGCTAGAGGCAGAGGGGGGAATTTGAACCCTCCACGAACCTGAGATCAAACGCCATAACTGTCACATCTCGTCAGCGCAAAGGCTCACCTTCACCTGCTCGTCTGATCCTCACAACGAGGCATCCTTTTTTGATGGAAGAGGAAAACTGAGGCAATTTACTGAGCACCACAGTCACACAATGCCCCCGTCCACAGGGAACCCGTCTGTCCCCTCCTTGCCCTGGACACCTGAGAGGGGCAGCCCTTCACGCCCGCTCCCTGGAGCTTGCTGAAGGACTTGCCTGCAGGTCCACAGACAGCATCATGCCAGACCTGTCATCACTGCCCCTAATTGTCTTCTAAAATCCTTTTTATTGAATTACCAGAGAGCAATGGAAGAGTCGATGGGAGTTGCCGTGGAGTTACAAGGCCAGGGCTTGCTGGGTGGAGGAAAGCAAAACTCTAAAGGCTCCCTGGGCTGAGTGATGGCATAAAATATGTATTTTTACGTAACTGGGAGAAAAAAAAATAAACGGACAAGGATGCCCCATGGGGGAAACGCCGCTTTCTGTATTTCCATTATCTTGTTTAATGCACAGGCCAGCAGAAGCCCCAGTGGGAAAGGAAATACTGGAGCCTTTTGCCTCTAAGCCTCCTGGAGTGAATAAAGATGCAGAGAGAGCCAAGAAGCAGAAATCCAAGTAGCCTGGGCGTGTGCTCAGAAACCCACTAAACTGGGGACAGGTGGGAACACCCACTAGAGGTGAAGGGACAGGTTGGGGGTGGGTGCCAGGGCTGGCTGGAAACAGTGTCTTGGTTGGAGACAATGCCTGTCTCTTGGGGTCGAGAAAATAGCCTCAATGAGCTCAGATTTACCCTTAGCTCTGGGTGAAATATTCTAAATATGGCCTTCCCCCGTGAAGAAGGGGGAGAGGGAGTGGCCCTTTCCAAAGAACAACCTCCACACCAAGCATTTACTGAGCAGTCTCAAGTAAGTGCCAAGTACTCTATTTAGTGATGTTCTTGAATTGGCTTCTATCAACCCATTTATGCAGATGAGAATACCGACTTGCCCAAGGTCACACAGCCAGTGAGTGGCTGATTCCACCCACTGTTTTGTAGGTCTGACCATGCTTGGAGGGTAAAGGGAAAGATGGTGTCCTTGTCAGGGTAGCCAAACCATGCAGATGCTGCTGTGCCCTGGCAGTCATTCAGGGAAGCTGTCTGACCTAATATTTGCATGTCTATTCTTTTTTTGATCAAAAATTATTTTACTGCAGGCAGAATTCTCTAGAAGAGGCAGTGGTGGCTATGATGTGGTGTTAAGAGCCCCAGTCTGGGGATCAGGAAATCTTAAGTTCTAGTGTTGGCCTTGATATTGACTTTCTATGAAACATTGAAAGAGCTATTTGTAAATAACTATGGATTCAGTTTGGGTGCTCTCTAAAGGGTCTCTTCCAGGTCAACATTAAAGGACAAATTGAAAACTGCAATTGAAATCTGGGGCCACATGAGGTGAAGCTAATAATAGAAAGGTCTCTGAAGTCAGAAGGGGGTGGGTTCCAGTCCTAGGCCACTTCCCACAGGCCTCAAATTTTGTATGTCTCGGTTGCCTGTCTAGCAAATGGGACTAGTAACACAGCTCTTGGGTTGTTTAGAGATTAGCATAAGTGGGAGGGTAATTGTCAAATGCTTAGTACAGAGCCTGGCATAGTAACTTTCAATGCCAACATCTATTGTTAACAATTATTATCCCTCACATATGTATAGAGCTTTTATAGCGCAGGAAACATCAATCTCACTGTGTGGTAACCATGACAACATAGGGTGGCGTTTGTGATTATGAATCCCATTTGGAAGGTGGAAAATTGAGGCTTGGAAAGGTGGGCCCCGCCCAGTGAATTGATTTGCACACTCACGAACTGAAGGAGACCTGCATTTAAAAAGACAGAACTAGGCAAAAGGTAAAGTCCTTTCTGACCCAGGTGTCAGTGAGTCACCGCGAAGCTGGGATTAGAACCTGGCAGGAATTGGAATCACGGAGGCCCTCTACCCTACCCTGCCCCTGCCCACTGGGGCCGAGCGGTAGCGCTAGGTAGACTGAAGGGATAGGGGCGGGACGTCCGCCCCGCCCGCGAAGGGGGCGGAGGGAGGAAGAGCCGCACCGCTCATTGGCTGCAGCCAGCAGGTGCATCGTCCGCCAATCAGCGGTGCCGGGGGCGGTGCCTTCGAGGCTCACCTGGCGGCCGCAGCGCAGTCCAGTTCAGTGGCGTCCGCAGGCGCCGAGCACCTGCGAGTTCGCGGAAGTCCTGCCAGAAGCTAGCCCTGCCCAGCGCCGGCTGCCCGGACCAGACCCCCGCCCGCCCGCCATGGGCCCTCCGTTTCGAGGCCTCTCCGCGCTCCTCCTGTTGCTGCAGGTACGTCGGGTCTCAGACTGCGGGGGACGCCTTCCGGCCCCACCATCCGCGCCTCGGCCCCGTGTCCCTTCCTCTTTCCTGTCGCCTCCTCTTCTTTCAAGAAAGTTTGGGTCCAGAGGGCCCGAACGGCCTGGAAGGAGCGCCGCGCTCGGGGCTCCACGGACATGAGGGTGGGAGCACGCGAGGAGCGAGCACGGCGTCGCCCTCTCCCTCCCGCAAGTCCTCGAGGTGGGGGCGCCTGCAGCCCTGGGACTCCGGGTTGGCCGCGGTCGGGCCAGGGGCGCGCAGTAGGCAGCCAGGGTGGGGGTCGGGATATGGAAAGGGGGAGCCCGGTGCAAGTTTAGGGGGAGCCAGGAGTAGTGGGGACGATCCCTGAGCGGAGGAAGGGGGAACCAGTAGAAGTAAAGGCACCTGCCGGGTAAGGGTAAGAGTAGTAAGTGGGTGTGGGGGCGCCCCCAGAATAAAATGGGGGCAAAAGGTATTGTAGAAACTCGGTTTGAGAAATTAGGATGGGAGCGTTCCCACTGTAAGGAAAGTGGAGCTGGGAAAGGTAAAGATGTCTCCAGTGAAACTGGGATAGAGACAGGAAAGAAAGGGTGCCGGGCCGGGCCCGGAGGAGGTGACCTCTGCCGGGAGTTCCCGGGGGCTTGGCGGCCGCAGGTTTGGGAATGAGATCGGCGTGGCTGCCTGCCCCGGGGGGTGGGAGTGGGGCCCTCCCACAGTCCCGACGCCGGGAGCGAGGGAGCGGCTGCGCTGCTGTTTTCGGTGCGGGCAGGACGGATGCCCCCCCAAGTCACGCCAGTTTCATACCTTCCTTCTACTCCAGGTCTCGTCGCGCCTCTGCCAGGAGCCGGATCCTTGCAGTTCCGGCTTTGGCTCGGAGACATACACGTTCACCGTGCCCCGGCGACACTTGGAGAGGGGCCGAGTCCTGGGCAGAGGTGAGGGCGCTCCGGTGTCCCTGAGCCGGGTCGGGTGGGAGTGCAGAGGGTCCGAGAAAGCGCGTTCCCACGCCCTTGGGCTAAGCTGGGCAAGTCCTTCTTCCGTGGCTCAAGTTAACACTCCTTTGGAATTTACACAGATGTAGGGACCTCAACTTTAATTGAGCTCTGTGGTTGAGGGGGTTGTCCCTGGTATGGTTAATTATGTTAGAAGGGACCGATCTGGCACTTATTAAAGGCTTTCAGGGTGTCTTATTGATCTGACCGTTTAGAGACAGTCTGTCATTTCAGACTGCAAAAACCTGATTGTGTGGGAAGAGGGTAGGGGCGGGCAGTAATTCCCCTTTTACAGATGAGCAAAGGGAGGCTCAGAGGGTGGAGTCCACTTGCCCAGGGTCAGCAGAGGAGGAATTCGAGCTAGGATCTCACTCTCACGCCCCATTCTACACCATCTCTGGGATGCCTGAGGAGCCCTCTCTTGGTTACTCAGGCTGTGGCTTTTGCTCATACAGATGAAAACATTTTGATACAGGTACTATTCCCCCAAGGAATAATGTTTTTTAAAAAAAGCCTGGTAGCTCTGAGTCAGGGAATGAAAATGCACACAATGTACTCCAGAGCCTTATCACTGTGATAATCAGGATTCTAGACTTTGCTTTGTTTCGGTCCACCATTGCGAAGGAGTGAGAGCGGGGGAAGCTTGGTTTCTCTCTGGTTTCACTGCTTCCCGGGTGCTTTTTCCTTCCAAACGAGGTTCTCTTCCCTCTTGATTTTAGTTGATGTGGTGAGAATCATGACAATAAAAGAAACATTTTTTAAAACAAGAAATCACCCACAGTTCCCCTGAGGACATTCACTGTGTATTCCTCCAGTCTTTGGCTATGTGAAAAATCTGTATCAATCACACTCTCCAGTCTGAAAATTTTTTGAACTTTGGAAGTTATTTCAACAGGGGGGCAGCATGTTTTTTTTTTAACAGAGAAACTGTAGCTTGATTGATTAAACATATTTGCTTTTCTGGGGCCCATCTGTGTTATGTGAAACTTTCGTTTGGGTCAGAAAGGAAGTGGTGTTTGCAGTGGTTCCGCCATGACTTGGTCAGTCTCTGCTCTGTCCAGTGCTGGGAACCTGGGACCTCATTGAAAGATACAGAGACACTCCAGCCCTGCCCTCAGGATTTCATGTTCCAGCAGGTTGCTGAGAATGTCCCAGGACGCACTCAGAGGGCACTGTGAGACATGGGCAGTTAGGTGCCAAAGAGTGTATGTGGTCTGGGATGTTTTGATGGGTATCAGTGTTAAGTGAGGACTGGCTTCTGGGAGATGGTGAAGTTGGCCCCACCTTGAAGAGTGGGGCAGGGGTGAGAAGCAGGAGTGTGTGAGCATATGTGTATGAGGCGTTCCAACAAGTGCTGGTCACTTGGTTTACTGCATCAAGACGTTTGGTAGTGCCAGGGTGGGTCAGTCTGGTTTTTAATTCCCTGGCCCAAGCTGTTGTATCTGACCAATAATACCGATTAGTAATGATATGAATATCATTATTAATAGCAGCACCTGTTTGCTTTTGAACCAGACTCTGGGGCAAGCGTTTCACATATTTTACCTCATTTAATCTTCCAAGGACTTTATGAGGGTGGGCACTGTTGTAAATGCTATTTTGCAGATGAGGAAACTGAAGCATAAAGCAGTTTGGTGATCTGCTTAGGGATCCACAGCTGGTCTTTCTCCTGTTCTCTCAACAGCCAAGGGAAGAATGTGTTTGGGGAATTAGTGTCCATTGTGAAGTAGATGTCCTTCTCCTTCTGTGCCCAGGAGAGCAGAGGTGTTGATATGGGCAGGACCCTGAGAGGGGAGAGGTGGTGATGGAGATGGGTCCGATCAGGTGGGAGGCAGATGGAGCCTGTGGCTGGTGGTCTTGAGGGAGAGATGGCCTCCACAAGCTGCTTGTGGCTGGTTCCAGTTTCTTTTATGTCTGTAGACCCACTGCCACTCAGCAGATTTTCAGACAATTCACTTTTTTTGCCTTTTTGTTCCATGGGGGTCTCCTACCAATGCAGTGTGTGGCATCTCTGTAGGACAGTAGTGCCCGCTGGTAAAATCACACCTGTGACTTCAGGGAGCTGGCTTTGTGATTTAAAAAGACAGCCAGGATTTAGGGAGGTGTCCCCACTCTCTGCACAGTCCAGGAAAATAAAGGGATGCGACATCAGGTTTAAATGTTGGTGCCATGGAGAATTTGCTGTTTGAGATTTTGAAAACAAGGAATTTGTCGTGTTTGTCCACTGGTGGCCGTAGAGTGTCACAAATAGGGTTTGAACAAACAAAAACTGTAAACTGATTATTTAGAGGTTCTGATTATTTTCCTTTTTCTCAGCACAAACTGGTTTGAGAAACCCAGGCTCTTAGACAGTTAGGACTCAGCTTCAAGTTGATTGGGGGTTGGGGGGAAAATCAGGCAGGCTTTTAAACGCGTGATTTCCTTGCTTTGCTTCCTCCACCACCTGGCCATTGGTAAACATGGCTTATGTTTGGTGTTTGAGCTCTGGCTTGCTTGATGGATTGGACCTGGCTCCCAGGAACCCACTTGTGTGGATTAAATACACCCATTTCCCCTTCTTTCTAAGAGATGTGCTGAAAGGTGGCAGAAACACTATGCAGGGCCCCTCATTAAACTGGGCTTAAAAAAAAAAACACACAAATACGGAAACTTGCTTTGGGCTCAACCTACATCATCAGGTCCCCACTCCCCCACCCCTCAAGCTCCGGGATTACTCACATCTGTGACAAGGGTTGATGCAGAGCTCACTGGGAAGGAGAGGGATGGGTCATCCTGCTGCCCTTACCTTTGTGGCTCAGGAGAAGCAGATGTGGAAAGCCCTGGGCCCTGCAAGCCCTTTAAGGAAGGCTGCCTGCCACACCTTCCCCGTGGGGCCCCCTAGACCTACCCTTCCTCCCTGCCCAGTGGTTATGGAAAGCCCTGGTTGCTCTCCCAGTGGTTTTATTGGGTAAGCCTTTTCTTCCGAAATGCTCACCTGGGTGTCTGTTACACATTCCCTTCCAAGCATAGCCCCAGATAAGCCAGACACTGGAATAATCAGCTCTGCATCTCCCAGAAGCTGCCAAACCCTAAAATCCCCGAGAGGCACCTGTCACACCCCAGACTTTTCTGGATTCCCACTCTGCCTCGGTGTCCATCTGCTTTCAGGGCTTTAGGCTTTCAAGGGGGAATGAAATCTGTATGGTTCGTCAGGGTAGTTCTGGGAGTAAGTCTGAGAGATCTGGGTTTGAATTTCAACTACTAGTTATGTGACCTTGGATAAATCACTTAGATGAGCCCCAGTTTCCACACCTGTAAAATGGGGGCGAGGTCAGTAATACTCATAGGTTTCTTGTGAGAACAAAATAAGCACATTCATTTATTTGTCTAGTCAACAAATATGAGGGCCTGTTGAGTGCTAGCCCTGGGCTGGTAGACCCTGGGGTTAACAGTCATGAGTAAAGCAGACATGGGCTGAACAAGAGCAAGTGAGAGGGATGATGTAAAGAAACACATTTATTCAATGGTGGTTCTTATTTCTTAGGGACAGAGTAAAGTAGACACTCAAATATTATTTTGAATGAATGAATGAATGAATGACATTTACAACTTTGGCTTATTTTTTTCCTCTCAAACTGTGGTTTTAGGCCATTTCTAGATGTTGATTGTAGATAGGCAGGAAGAGTTGGGTCTGTTGGAGCTTTGAGATGCTGTGAGGGCTGCCCGCCCAGTCATGGCTTCAGAATCTGGGCTACAGTGGTAGGGGTGTGCGTGTGTATGCTGGAGATAGGGTGTTCCAGTGTTTTACACTGAAAGCTGCTGGGGGAAGAGAGGGGAGACCTCAAACTCGAATCTGCAGATAGAAGGGCAGTTAGTCATTTTTAAATGTTTTCCACCTTTCATCAATTAAAAAGAAATCTATAGCGGCCTCTCTGTTTCTCTCCATCTGTCTCTCTTTTGCTAATTTAAGGTTCCCTTTTATATAGCGCAGCTTATGCTTGTTACTGTTGGAAGGGCGTTAGGTCCCCTCTCCCCCTGTACTCTTCCTCCTCCCTTTCCTTCCTCTTACTACCTTCAGCCCTCCACTGCCCCCAAGGCCCTGATGGTATCTTCCCAACTTTTAGAAGGTTCTCGAGTCAGACTGCCTAAATTGATATCCGGGTAATGCCCCTTGCAAGCTGAGGGATGTCCACCAAGGACTTTCCTCTCTAAGCCTTAGTTTCCCCATCCATAAAAATGGGCATAATAGCACCCACAGCCTAGGGGATGTGCAGGTACTCAGTGCTAAATACTAACCCCCCTGAAGTATTTGGTGCCTTCTGTTTGAGACCCTCCTGTGTGTTTTACCTTTGGCTCAGTGATTGCCCTGTGTTCCCTCTTAGCCCGCAAACTAGCCAAACCAGTTTTCTCACTCTCCCTGCTTCTGTGTTTTTAAAGCAAACACTGCTGTGCAAACAGTGACTAGCCCAAAGTGCCCTTCACTAGGAAAGGAAATTCTGTGGTGTTCTCCTGTGTGCCACTGTGCAGTGTGCTTGGGGTGGGCCCAAGTGGGTTTATCTATGGACGTTCTCATGACTGTTGTTTAGAATTGGGGTGGGAGGAGTGGGTCAAGAAGCACCTGGGGCGGAGAAACCAGGATGGCTTTGAAGCTTCTTGATGTCAGCCTCTGCTTGGTTTTTAAAGGTATTGCATATGCTTTGGATGCCTGTCTTTTTCCCCATTGCCCAAAATGCTCTGCCTCAGCCCTAGAACAGGATTCATTCACATGGCTGAGCAGCGAGTCACCTGGAGTACTTGAAAAATGCAGATTTGTCCTCCCATAAACACACTAAGCTAGTCTCTGAGGGTGGAAGCTCCCCCATGTGTCGCCTGCCACCAAATTCATTGCCCCGGGAAGTCCATCAGCTAGGTCACAAATGTTTGATGCGTAAATACCTGGTGCCAGCCAGGGTGTGGGTATCTGGTTGTCCCGCCTGAGGCCAAAGATCCAAGGGCACCTTTGGTCAGGGACGAACGAGGCTGGTCCTTCTGCCCTACCAGTGAAGGAGAGCTCTGTGGGAACAAATTCAGACTTAAAAAAAATATGGAAACTGCTTTGGGGTCATCCTGCATCATCAGGTTCCACTCCTCAAGCTGGGAATGGGTGCGTGTGTGGCACGGAAACCAGAGAAGCAGCCAGTGCACAAACCTCTCCCCACTGTGCACGCATGCTAGGGGTGCTGACTGACCCAGACCCAGCCTGCAGGGAGCATCCAGAAAATTTGAGAGACTCTCCAGTGGGACTTCCAAGAATGTCTCGGGGTGGGAAAACATTAGGAGGATGCAAGGAGCAGTCAGTTTTACCTGTGAGATCTTGATGAATGAGAGGGTGGCAGCCAGGCCAAGAAGGGGAAGGGGAAGGGCTCTCCAGGGAGAGGAAAGGGGTGCTTGAGGGTGCCCAGGGCCAGGAGTCAGGTTGGAGCTGTGCATTAAAAGCAGGGTAGCTTGCAGGAGAGAGCCCCAGGGAGGCCGACAGTAGGCTAGTTCGTCATGAATCTTAGTCTGCAGGTAATAGTGGTTTTCTATTCACCTGGGGAGCTTTTAAAAAAATACCCTGTCCAGAACTCTGCACTTAGAGACTAGATTAGTGAATTTGCAGGGTGCTAACTTTTGTTTCTGAAGTGCTCCAGGTGTTCATTTCTACTCTTTTAGTAGGCAAGTCATTAAAAACAAAAAAAAGTTTTTTTCTTAATATGTATGTCAGACTGGAATATTCCTTTCCAGCCCTCTGTCCACTCTTCACCCAGTTCTTCTCCAGACCCAGGTAACTAATTAGCTCCTTGCAGGTAACTGATTTTATTGGTCTCTTGTGTATCCGTTTCAGGGTTTCCTTATGGCAATACAAAAAATCTTTTTTCTTTATGCAAATGTAAATTTAATAGTTTTTTATACAAAGAGTAGCATATGGCGGCACTCTGCTGCCCCTTCCATTTTGCTTGGTAATATATTTGTGTCTCTCTCTAGAGAACTTGAACATTGTTTGACTGATGTTAGTTGCGCACAGTATGTATGCGCCATAGTCCGTTTAACCTGCCCCTGATAGACGTTGGGTTGTGCCCTATCTTTTAGGAAACAGTGCTGGAGGGAATAACCTGGTATACATGTCCTCTTGCATGTGTTCTCGTGTGTCCAGGAGATAAATTTCCACAGGCTGGCCTGCTGGATCAGGCTGCATGCACTGCACTCCACAAGGACTGTGTCAGTTTGTGCCCCTGCCAGCGTGTGGAGACAGCCTGTTGTCCACTGTGCCAGTGGATGTTTTAAGCAAGTGGTATTTGGGAGCCTGTCTCTGAAGACAAAACAGTTTTGATCTGGGGAATGACTTTAAGGTTTCCAAGAAATAATTCCAGCAGCTTCCAGAATGTTGCCTTGCACTCCTCCTGGAAATAGATAAGAAAGAGCAGCAAACTGAGGGAGGAAAGTGAGTTTTGGTTGGGGAAGTGGTGAGTTTGGACCTCTGAAGGACCCAGAGGTTTTTGAGAATGTGGGGTCGGGAGCCTGCAGGAACACTAGGCTCCACTTTAATTGTGAACTTGCACAGGACAGTGGTCTCCTTTCTTAATCGTGTGTCAGAAGATGCAGAGGTTTTTCCGGACCTCACAAACTGGAGCAAAAATAATAGAAGGGCTGTGCTGAGAGTATTTATTTGGATGCGGCCAGCAAATAAAACTGGAAATACCATTTCTACCTAATGTTAAGAGGGAGTCCAGCAAAGGGCCTCGCAGACTTGAGAGCTCCGTTAAGCCTCACCGTCACCCAAGGCAGGAACTGTCATTCTCCCCCACTCCGGAAGAGGAAACAGGGTCAGAGCGGGACACCTTGCCTGAGGGCACCCAGCCAGATGGTGGCCAAGCTGGGGGCTGTCATCCCTGCCCCACTTCTGCATCTCCAGTGGAACCCAAGTCCCCTTGTAAGGGAAGGGAATTCCCTGTGTCCCTTTGGAAAACATGTCTTTATGCTTTTTGCCTCTTGCTGATTTTCATTGTGATGCTGGAATTCAGCCTCTTTTGCTTTTGAAGGGGCTCTTTTGTCTTCTGCGTATGGGCAATTTTCAGCCTTTTTCCCTTTTGACTTTCACTTCCAAATAAATGCTAACTGCAGAGTGTTTCTTTTCCTTTCTGTCCGCCTTTTCAACTTTGTGGGTCCCTGAAAATGCAATGATACTGGCATTCAAGACCAGCGGTGCGTCGGAGGCCCTCTTAAACTCCTGTTCCATCTGGGACGTCCCCGGTGTGTGGGAGAGATCTGGGTGTGGCGCTCTCCCTGGAGAGGGAGAGCCTGCCGGGATCCCTGTGAGCTCTGGTGGGGCCTGCCTGGAGAGGTTCAACTTGTTCCCCATAAGTGAAATCATAAATGGTGGCCAGCACAGGACGCCGTGGGATAATTGGCCAGGGCCTAGATAATAATTAGCAGGCTTTGTAATTAGGAGAGCTTGTAACAAGCTGAAAGCCTTTCAGGTTTATGGTACCTGGGCAAATTGAAGGCCAAGAACACCTGTGTCCCTGGCTTGGCATTAATATGCACTGATGTACATCTGTTCCCAGAAGAGGTTTCCCAAAGGAAGTTTTAGCGTGTCTTTGCCTAGATTGTTGCAACAGCTTCCTTTCTGATCTCCCTGTTTCCCCCGCCCCTCCCCCAATACAAGTCTTCTCCCCACCCACAGCCAGAGTGACGGCTTTTAAAATTTAGGTTAATACAAATGGTGAATCATTGTGTTGCACATCCAAAACTAATATATCTCAATTATACCTCAGAAAAAATTAAGTTAGAAAACATTGCTCCTACTCAAAGTCTGCCAGTGGTTTCTTAATACACACAGAATAAAAAATGGGAGTCCTTTCTGTGACTGAAAGGCTTCCATTGCTTGTGTTGTTCTCCTTACCCCCACCTCTTGCCCCTGTCACTTCCTGACTACCTAAACACCAGACACACTTCGACCTCAGGGCCTTTGCACCGGCTACTACCTCTGTCTATAATACTTTTCCCTGATACCTGTACACCTCATTCATTTATGTCCTCAAGTCTTTGTTCAAATATCACCTTCTCAATGAAGACTTTTGTGAACCCTCTGTTTGAGATAGTAACCCCTGCTCCTGGTGCTCCCCTAGCTCCTCTGCTTTATTTTCCTCTGTAGCACTTTTCACCATCTAACATGCCCTGTATTTCACGTATTTCTCCTGTCCACTGCTCCCCTGCCAGTAGAATATAAGCTCCAGGAGGCCAGGGAATATTGTCTTGCTTATAGTTGATGGGCTGTATTGCATCTAGAACAGTGTCTGCACATAATAAGTAGTCCAAAATTATACATTGAGTGAATGAATGAGGTTTCAGAGGGTATATATATATATAGGTCTACACAAAGCTTTTGATTTTAAAAGCTGTTCCAGGATGCTTTTTGTTTTAAAGCAAAATGAAACTTTCTCAGTAGAAGCCATAGAAAGAACACAGGAAGTGGGAATAGTCTCAGGAATTGTGTCCCTGCTTGGCGCTCCCCAGTGTCTCTGAGCCCTGCACACCCTGGTGTAACCTTACCTAATTGTCTTGTCACAGAACAGCTTGCAGTCTAGAGTCTAAAGGTCTGACAAGCCATTTCTGCCCCACACTTAGTTGGTGTAAGGAAGCACCAGATCAAAATCTAAACAGAGAGCTGAGCTCGCCAGGGCCATCTGTTTGGTTTCCTATTGTCTGGGTAACACCTTCCTTGAGCACAGCTCCCAGGTACACCCAACACCTTCCTCCTGGGTGTCTGCAGCATCCTTCAGGGCCATTAATTGTGTAAGACCTGATGTCCATTCTTCCAGTTCTTGGCAGTATGCAGAAGCCTGGAAGGAGCTTGTTGAGGGATGCAAAAAAGCTCAAAGACAAATAAAGGCAGTTTCATCAGCTCATAAAATCTCATAACTCCAAAATCTATTTGATCAATAAATATTCACTGAGAAGGTACTGTAAGGCTATATAAGCCTTTATGTAAGATGTATCACTCTGCCTTCAGGCAGGTAACTGCCTAATGGGCAGAGTTGCCAAAACTCACAAGTAAAAATACAGGACGCCCAATCACATTTGAATTTCAGATAAATAATGACTAATTTTTTAGTATCAGTATACCCCATGAAATATTTGAGGCATACTTACTAAAAGAAAAATTACTTGCATATCGTCTTCTGTTCTCGTCATAAACAATGTTGTATTGACCAGCACTTAGGCGTCCAGAACTCCTCCCATACGTTCTCTCTCTCCTTTAAACCTCACCACCTCCAGTGAGTGGTGACAGCTGTGGGCCCTGAGAGGCTGAGATAGTACAGACAGGAAGCAGGGGAGCCTGGCCGTGTGATGCAGCAGTGGCTGGCCTCCTGTGCTTCTGAGAGCAGGAAAAGGCAACTAACCTGGTGGTCTGTGACCAGCCTGGTGAAGGGGGCGGATAAGTCCTGCTCGGCAGGTTTCAAAGAGAGTGGTCTCTCTGGATGACAGAGGCATTTGTTCATCTGTTCACTGAACAGATTTATGTAGCACCTGGGAGCAGCCCTGTGCTTGGCATTAGGGATCTAACAGGACAAAACAGACAAAATTCTGCCCTCGTGGAGCTTCCCTCCTAATCCAAGATGGGAGCAGACAGGTAGATGGTGATCTGTGGGAGGGAAAAATACAGGCAAGGTGACAAGAGGGACCTTGGGGTGGAGGGACTGGGGAGAGATCGTAAGAAGGATGACATTGGTGTAAAGACCTGAAGAAGTGAGGTGCTCAGCAGCTGTCAGAGTTGGACTGTGTCTTGAGGAAATTGGACTTTCTACATTTTTAAAGTCCATATTGGTGTCATTTAAAGACTATTCTCTTAAAAGGTAAAAACTTTCACTGTGAAATAAGACACGGGACATAATGAATAGCCTAGAGAATATCTTTAATAATATATATATTTTTTCTTTAATAATATTTTAACAACTTTGGTTACAGGAGCTAGCTACATTTATCGTGGTGATCTCTTTGCAATGCCTATGAATGGTGAGTCACTGTGTTATACACCTGAAACTAGTATGATAGTGTATGTCAACTACACTTTAATTAAAAAAAAAGACTACTTCAATTTTTCCAGAGGAATAATCCTGAGGGCTAATTGTCACCACATCTCTTTAAGGGTATCACATTCAAACCAGGATCTAATGCTCTTTCTAAGCCACCCAACCCTTGGCATGTTGCCCAAGAGGAATATGGATCTAAGTACAGTTTTCTTAACCTCATAGTAGAGGGATGAGACTGTCCTAAAAAGGCATTGTGACTTCCTGGGCAGATTTGGGGGGAGTGGGAATGGTGTATATATACTGGGGTCCCAGGACCCGCTAGTGAGAATGAGGATTTTCAAAGACTGCAAAATTCCTCGTCCCCTGAAAATTCTTCTCCATGGTTGTGTGGGCGTGTTTGAAAGGGAACGGGGTGATCAACTTCTTTGTGGGAAAAGTTGTGGCTTCCTTATATATAGCAAATGACACCCCTGAGTCAGCTGTGGGACAATAACCTGGGCACTTACTGACAGACGGGGCTGGGCCCTGAGTCAGCCCCTTGAGAGGTCTCTCCTGGTGAGGTTATTGTATCCGAGGTTGAATCAACTCTGTGACCTCACCCTCTCAGAGTAACAGGTCCTTTCGTTGTCTGCTCTTACTCAGAAGTCCCAGGAGATACTGGCCCCAGATCTCTTGGCTGTTAGTGAGAGGCGTGGGGTTTACAGAAATGACTGGTTCAATCGCTGCTTGGTGAAGTTCACGTGGCCCATTTCATTACCACCCTAACTCCTGGGTTTGTGATCATGAGTAAACTTTCGGGAGAAATCACAACTTGGGGGTGCACTTCCTGTGACTTTTGCCCTTTCATGCCTGCTTTTATCCAAAAATGCTCTTCTGTGGCTTGCAGATGGGTGCTTCAGAGCTTGTCATTAGAGTCTTTGATTTTGAAACCCCCATGTAAATCGTGTTGATTTTCCTTTGCACTTTGGAATTTAGTTACTATTTCTCTTTTTCTTTTCTCTTCCTTTCTGCTAATCCTTTCACCTGAACCGTGGGAGTACTTAAGACTCTGGGGATTAAATACCTGGGAGACTGTTCAACCTAGGAAACTGTACTGCACTTAGCAGGTGTGAAGTTTTACCCCTGGTTTCAACAGAGATTCAATGTCAAGGTTGTGACTCTAGTCTTCAGCATTTATTTCTCTTTGAACCTGCTGAGCCTCCCTCTGAGAGTGAAGATAAATGGAGGGAGGGTGGTATGAGAAGCCAGGTGGTCCGGGTTCATATCCAGACTTGACTCTTAATTGCCCTGTGAACTTGGGCAAGGTATTTATCCTTTCTGCACCTCAGTTTCTTCACCTATAAAAAGGGAATAAAATCATAGTTCTACTTTAGGGGTGAGAAGAGGATTCAGTGAGTTGTGATGTAGGAAAGGTGCTTTCAGTACCTGGCATACAGCAAACACTTCTAAATAATGAGTTGCTATTGACATTTCTGCCTTAGGTTTGTGTCAAGGGGGTGAAAACAATGTGTAAACAGGGAAGGACCCAGAGAGAAGGATTAAGGATGAGGAAGCCCAAGACCACAGAAGCTGGGAAATGGCAGGCAGGGATTTAAGCCCTGGTCTGCTAACCCCAAGGCTAGTGCTACCATCTATATACCTACACCTGGCTGGTACTTTTCTGCAAACTCCCCAATTACAGAGCTCCCTTTCATAACCACTGTTACTATTTTATGTATTTTTTTCGTATCTCTTCAATTAGGTATGTGTAGATACTTAGTCCCCTCTCCCACCCCTTAACACAAAAGGCAGCATATTATATACACTGTTCTACACCTTGTTGGAGATTGTCCTTGTTTTTAGCTGGTGGATAGTATTCTCTTATACAGCCAGTCCCCTGTTGGTAGATACTGGCTGTTGCCGTCTTTCACTATTAAAGGTGGTGTCAAGAGCATTTTCAATGCTGTGAGCAGGAGCGCCTGCAGCATGGAGGTTCTCTCTGGCCTCTGGGGTGGTTTCAGATCACAGGGGGCAGATTCTTCGTGTAGCCAGCCCTGATCATTGGAGAGGTGCTGGGTTTTCAGGATTTCCTGATGGTGCATGAAATAGGGTCAAGCACCTCTTACCAAACTGGGCAGCTTCACTCACCAGAACTGATGAGTTTATTCTTGCAGGAGTCCCTGCCCTGCTTCTCGCTGTGCCCGTTCAGTGGTGAAGTAACACTGTTCTTTCCCTGTGCCACAGGATCCTTAAGCCTCCCTGAGTGGGGAGTTTTACGGATGACTGACTCTCTCAGCCTTTGCTGCTGGCCTTTTGAGAAAGCTGAGAACCCATTCATCTTCTTTTAAATACTTGCAAAGGGTAGTCTCCATGTGGCCCCATGGAGAATGAACTGAAAGGAAATGGGGCAGAAAATGCCACGGGAGAAACTAGGGTCAGACTTCTGAGATTAGTTTGAAGCAGTGGAAATGCATGTTCTGAATGCTGGCAGCTCCTTTCCCACTGCGTCCCCTGAGACGCCCGTGGGCACATAAAAGCAATCTTGCCTGCTCCACCTCAACCCCTTGCTGCTGCAGACCTCTTTCCAGATGGTAAATTCCAAGGTCTCTAGCTCTGTAGCACCCACAGACCCTCTCTAGAGGAAGATTCAGAATTGTTCAGTATTATAAATGAATAGTTTGTTTTTAAAAATCCGTTCCTTGGGGTAGAACTAGGAGGGGCCTTGAAGGTCACTTAGTTTCTTCGTCTGTACATGAATTGGCTAGTTCAATGAGGTTAGGTGACTGGACCAGAGTTACACTGCTGGTAGGTGTCAGAATTAGAATAATAAAATATTGCTGTTAAACAGTAACCATAATGTTCATTGCACCTGTGCATTGAGTACTCAGCTGTTTGTGTGGGATCTTGTTTTTTAATCCCTGCACCAACCTCTGAGGAAGGTACGTGATGGTTCCATTTTCAGCTAATAGAACATAAGCTTCTGGAGTTTATTGGCCAACCCAGGGTCACACAGCTAGCAGGGCTGGGGTAGAAAAGGGGTGTTTCCCAGCCTGGCCTGCTTTTACCTACCCCTCCCCTGTGCTCAGCAGCTCCGTTTTGTAAAATATCCGCATTCCAGATCACGTGTGTCTAGATGAGACCCTCCAGGTCTACCCCTCCCACAGCCTTCACAAGTTTTTAGCTCTTTGGGTGTATGAAGATCCTGCCTGCTCCTTTGAAAACCCAGAATAAAAGGGTTGTTACTGGCCCCCTTGGGCTCCACTGTAAATCTGAATGACGAAGTATAGCAAGAGACAGTTTGCAAGCCACCACCATTTCAGTGCTTCATAGGCACACCTTTTAATTATTACTATTTTTTTCTTACCTAAACTTCTGAAAACTTTCCTAATCATTTGGTGACTGGGGTTTTGGGGGGCGCTGGAGGGTGAGCCAGCTCGCCTTGTCTCCCTACCAAGCAGGATTGGAGGGAAAGTATTTTATTTTAAATATTTTCATAATAGTAGTAATGGATCAGGATTATGTTTAAAAAGGAGGGGGGTGAAGGGTCTTGATCCATGAGAGATTCACACTGATGTATTTACAGGTGGGAAGATAGGTATCTGGGAGGTGGGAGGGTGGGTAGGTGAAATAAGCCAGCAGAAGGTGGGCATTGCTGGTGCTGTGTGCTGGATACGGGGTCGGGTGGGGACTCTCCTTATCCATTCTCTAATTTGGGATATGTTTGAAATTCCCCATTATAAAGCTTAAACCAGTTCTACTTGGAAAACCTGAATAATGAGCTCTAATAGAAAATGCAAATGCCATCTGCCTCTCAGGTGGCCCATGTTCACAGTTGGGTGTGTATCCTCCCAGAAATCTTCTAAGCACTCACAGGACATGCGTGCCCATATTTGCGGGGCTTTTTAAAATGAGTTTTCCATAAATGGACATGTGAATTATTCTGCAAAATGTAACCACTTGCTGCCCCTCCTGTATAAAAAGCCCTGGAAAATTTTGCATGGCAGTCCATGGCACTTCCCCCTGGTTCTCTTTAACCTGAGGAAGGTGTTCCTAATAGCACAGAAGCTGACGGAGTCCCCCCTCGGTACAGTGAGCGCCTAGCCTGCTGTGTGCTCTGTCAGTGGGGAAGGGCATTCTAAACCGGGGAACGGCAGGTCTCTCCTGTCCTGAGGAGTTTGGAGGCGGGTCCAGGAGCCTTGGAATATGCTGAGATCCAAGTCAGTCAGACATTGGGCGCGTTGAGAATCCAGGTTGGATAAGAATCCAGGTGTGAGCTAGAGCAGCTGGTGAAGCTTCTGCAAGGGGCAGCCGGGCTGGGGTGTTGGGTGGCGTGTGAGCAGGAAGGGGGAAGGAGGTGGTGGCTCTTGTTGGCCGAGAGGGGTTTGCCATATGCCAAGGTGGTCAGGGAGGGGCCTCCCATGCAGATACTTGGGGGCAGGAATATGACAAAGGAGGTGTTTGGGTGTTGAGTCAGGTGGCTGCGGTGAAACTGAGCGCTCTGGCATCACACCAGGGTGGTGGTGGGGACTACGAGGAACCACCCCTGGCTCTTCTGGCCTAGCCTTGAGGCTGAGGGCACCTAACAGGGCCATAGAAGGACAGTAATTGGGATGCCAGGGACTGGCTGGGTGGGGCCCTGTTGGCAGAGGCCCAGGCAGGCTGGGAGAACCCAGAGAACAGGAGCAGCAGGTTCTCCCTCTGTCTGCCCTGGGGCCGCTTCAGACCCTGGCTCTGTGGGGACAGCCTGGAGAAGGCCACAGAGGAGAAACGGGCTACACCATCCACATGGCCCTTCAAGAGGCCGGTGGGTTCTGGCCTGGTGCACCAGACCCCAGGCTGCCCACCTGGCTGTCCCCCAGCCACCCACCCACCCACTGTACTTCCACAAAACCAGCCCTCTGTCCCCAGCCTTGCTTCCAGGTGCCCATCTCAGCAAATCTCACCACCTGTTCTATCCATCCACTTGTCTGTCTTCCATTCATGTGTTCGTTCATTTGTTCAATAAATATTAATGGGGAGATTGACGTGCCAAGCACTGTGTAGGACTAGGGACACAGCGGAGCACCAGACGCATACAAATCTCCTCTCGTGAGGAGTTTGAATAATAGTGAGTTAGTGAAAATGGGAAATAAACATGAGAAATGTATAAAACATTTAGGGTGTTGGGTGGTGGAAAAAGTTTAGGAAAAATGAATCTGAGCGAGGAATTGGCTGGAAAGCTGTGGGGGTGTCTGAGGAGGCCTCACTGAAGGAGGGACATCTGAGCAAAGATCTGAGAGAGTGAGGGGTCAGACTAAGGAAGGGCATTCTAAACCGGGGAACGGCAGAATGAGGCCTTGAGGTGGCGCAAAAGAGCAAGGCCAGCGTGCGTGGCTCAGAGCTGATGGCCCAGTGCTGGGGCCTGGTAAGGACTTCTGTCTGTGACTCCAGGCTTCTCTCTCCCCTTCAGTCCAGATCCAGCCAGTTCTATCTCCTTGTGATCACACCTCTTTCTCCGTCCCAGGCAGTGGAATCCTCAGTAAGTATTGTTTGGGAGGTCTTTCACTGGGAGTTAGGCGGCAGGGTCCCCGGGGAAGGGGGTGGCTGTCTCCATCTTTTGGGGACTTTGGGAGGAGTGCGTTTATAATGGAGAAGCAGCATCCATAGTCCTAGTTCTCTTGTTTTTTTCAATCAGATTTTGTTCTTCCTCTTTCCCTTTTTAGCTGAGCTTAGATGTGATCCCTCTGGCCATCTTTTTTTTTTTTTGGACAGGGAGCTTGAATTTCATTGGATTTTCTAAACCCAAGGGAACACTGATTTACATTAGGGGAATATTTTTATTATTAGTTATTTGAGAATTACAGTGCCTCTGGCCATCTTTTTAAACAATAACGGGAGCTTGAAAATGTTGATCCCTCTCCTCTAAGTTACCCAGGACAATTTGCTTCCTAAAGCTAAAATCAGTTGTAATAAGCGGTTTAAAGCATTCAACTCCTGCTTTTTATGTTACATTGAACAGAGGTTATAGTGATAGCTACTACTCTTTAGAATGTTTAGCTCCAGCCAAGCACTGAGCCCAAAACTTCACTTCATTCTTCAACCTCCTGGAGCCGGACCTGTGCCCGGCATTCTGACAGGGCCTTGGGAAGTCAGGACCCAGGTGACAATCACCCGCTGTGCCGAATTTCCTTTCTAGAAGAGGGAGGGACAACAGAATAGGTAGAATGTTAGAAGGTGGTTGGTACTCAGCAGGGGAAAAGTCCAGTAAAAAGGTGGTTGGGAGTCTTGGAGGTGGGGTGTAACTGTGATCCATTTTTGCTATAGTCCTTTGTCTACTAGGCCCATTCCCATTGCACAGATGAGAGTTTAGAGAAGGGAACCCTGATATTACTGAGGGGGCCAAGGCCGTTGAAGAAGTGGCTTGTGGGTGAGGAAAACAAGCGAGAGGACAGGGATCGGATTTGCCAGCGGTGGAGGAGGAAAGTAAATATTCCCTGGCCGGTGGGGGGCATATGCTCCCATCCCCTGAATGCTGGAACAGTTGAAATGCTGATTAGTTAATTAGCAGTTGTTTACAGACCATGAGCTCATCTATAATCCTGTAATTCTGGGAAACAATTCTCAGTCTTTAGTATGTTTCAAAACTCAAAAATGTGGCCTGTTGGGCCTCACCCTCTCATATTCCAATATATAAACCTGGGTGGGGTCCAGGGACCTACATTTTTTTAATAAGCCCATTCGGTGTTCCTTTTGTAGCTCCTGGGAGTGCACTTCGAAGAAAAGCTGATGGGAAGCATGTGCTTCCCAAACCTGGGCTAGAGTGTGGCTCACCTGGACAACTAAAAAGGGCAGGCTTTAAGGAGCTTCCCCAGCAGAGATTTGAAGTCAGCAGGCCTGAGGGGACCTAGGGATTTTTTTTAACACTCCCCAGGTAACTGTTGATTGATCTTGTTGGAGGTGAGGAATCTACAGAGCCCCCCTGAAGTTGTAGACAGATTGCATGTGCGTGCTTGAGCCTTTTGGGTTCAGAGGGTCCACAACTTCCATTAGACTTTGAGGCACCCAAGTCCCCCCAAAACAGGTTCTCCAGGCTTGGCTTTTTGCAGAAGAACCACACCAAAGTGGGAAACAACCCCAGGGCCCATCAGGTCGGAGGTGAACGGAAACTGCAAACTCGCCATGGCTTCTTGGAGAAGCAGATTACAAGCAAAATATGCAAGATGTGTGACAAATGGCAAGAACTCTGGGGGAGGAAGTACACCAGTATATTTGCAGAGGGGAGCTTGGGTGGCCATGGGGCTAGTTCTTCTGTCTGTCCTTCCTTCCACCCTTCTACCCATCATTCACTTCTCCACTCAGGTAGTCATTGGACACCTGCTGTTTCCAAGACCCTCAGTGATCCAGGCTGCTAGAGCAGGGCGGGCAGCCTAGATAATTCAGGTTAATGGATGGTTTGACAAGTTACCTTTAAGAGTCTGAAAATGAGTGGAAAATGACAACTAATTTGAGTTGTCCAGCCAGTATTCAGATGTGTTGCCAAGCCCTGCTGCTGTTCTGGAGAAGTTGGCATGAAACTCAAGCTGAGCAGAGAACAGATCCAACATGGAGATACGGCAGCTGCAGTTTCAGTTTTAGGTTGGGTCAACTAAGAATTTCAGGGACTTCCCTAGCTGTGGACAGGGAGTAAAGCTGCTTTTCCATTTTTCCATGGGGGTGGGTACGTGTGTTGGTTTATGATTAATCCACCCAGAGTTTGATAACAGGTACAGCAAATGTGTAAGGCATTTCAGAAATTTGATTCTCAGTGTACTCCCAAAATTTTAGAGAGGGCAATCAGTCATGAACCTGAGGACTCCTTGGATTATCTTTGCTTCTTATTAAACAGGTTTGCCCTAAAACAGGTGATTTATCTCCCTTTTTAAAAAGTATTTCTGGGCATGTCATGACTTTCAGGTATTCACCACTCTCTAAAGATTTATTTTTCTCTCATGGAGAAGTTCCATGTTGCAAATGAATCTGGCTTCTCCTATCTTGTGCTGTTCTCAGCTGATCTTCCTCAGTATAAGTGTCAAAGGCCATCACCAATGCTTCATTTATTGGCATGCACTTGGTTTTACATATGTGAGTTTGTTTAGCTTGCATACCAATCCTAGTGTAATTTCCATTGTACAGGTGAGAAGATTGAGGTTCAGGGAGGTCTCCTTGGCTACATAGTGGCAGGGCAGGGGTTCAAGTTTGCATTTAACTACTGTGTACACTACCTCCCCTTCCTTGAGATGCCTGACGCAGACTGTCCTAGCACTCGGAGGTCCAGTCCTGGGACAATCGTTAACAGGATCTCTTTCAAGGGCATCCTATCCTTGCTCTACTAATCCCATTCTGTAGAAGACATTAATTTTGTCTTCTACAGAATGGGATTAGTAGTACCTACTTCATCGGGTTATTGGGAGATTAAATGACATGAACAATATGGAATGTCAGGCATGCCCTGGGCCCTCAGAAATATCGGTTACGACCATTGTAAAATACAATAGCTGTTATTGTTAGAACCGATATAACTGACTATATGTTGGACATTGCCATACACATTTGCATAGTAACATGTAATTCCCCCAATCACTCTGTGGGAGTAGTAGATTTTAGACCTTATTTTCAGGAAAGGTTATTGAGGCTGAGGGGTTCATTTGCCTTGTGGTGGACCATGACATGGAGACCTGCTAACTTAGAAGGTCTTGAGGCCATTTATCATCTTCATGAGAGAGCCTGATAAACTGGATCATCTCTACTACATTTTAGGCAATGATGCTCCAATAATGGGAAAATGGATCCCCCAGAGATGGGGATTTTCTTTCCCAAGGTTCCAAGACTTCCTGAAACCACATTCTTCTTTGAAGACTTCATGAAGAACCTCTTCTCTCCATTGGTCTGTTTCTTCAGTTAGTTCATTCCCACCTCATTCCTATGAAGAATTCAAAGGCATGGGTACCTAGAAACATAATATCTGTGTCTCAGATGGTGATAGAGAAATGGACAAAGGGAAATAAAGGATAAAAGATGAAGACAGGAGGAGGAATGAGTAGCCAAGTGCTTGCCACAAAGCCTGCTAAAAACAGACCACATATTTTTGATTTTGAGCCTCCTACTAGTCAAAAGAAGGTATGTTTTAAGCCTAAATCAGTACCTGCTGCTCCAGAGAGCTCTTGCCCTCCTGCAATACTGGCTACACCTCTTTATACCTGAGACTTCCCATTTGTAGTTTCTTTATTACACAACTGATAGCTGCTATTGCAGGGAAATCATTAGAAAATATAGACAACCAAGAAGAGAAAAAAAGATTTAAATTGTGCAGTCATCATCACAGGAAGTGTTCTGGTATCTATGCTTCTAAAAGTAAGGTCTCATTTTGTAGGTTGTAATATAATTTAAATGCATATTGTAGCAATAATATGTAATGGTGAAAATTTTAGGAATACATAACATTCTCCAGCACTCTGTTGCCTCAGGGCCATTGTGCCTGCTGTTCCCTAAACCTGGGACACTCTTCCCTCAGGTGTTCTTATGGTTCTTTTCCTTAACTTCATTTGGCTCACTGCTCTAGTTTCACCTTCATCAGAGGCAGTCTTGTATAGAAGTGCACACCCACACCCACCACTGTATCCCTTCATCCTGTGTTATTTTTGTGGTCTGTAATACTATTCAACTTAATATACATTATTTCCTGTCTCTCTCTTTGAACGTGAGCCCCTTGAGGGTGGGACATCTATAGGGCTCAGTCTTCTACCCTGCTCATAGTAGGTCTTCAGGTGTTTGAATGAATTCCTGTACAGAGCTATCTCTCATTTCTGTATTTATGACAGATAGGGTCTGTATCAATAACTGCTAATGAAAGTCTGTGTAAACGTTTTATAGAGAATTGCGTGCATGTGTGTGTGTATAGCTCAGACCATGGCCTCACTGCACTATACTTAACACCTATTAGCTGTGGCTGCATTTCAGCAGGAGGCCTGCTGTGCACCTGGCTGTTCTCAGGTAATGGTCCATCTCGGAGACCTTTCCTCCCAGTCACTTCCGTGTCCTGTCTTGGCCACTGTTACGTTTTCTTCACCTTTGTCTGAGGATCAAATCAGAGAAGGAAGGGTTCTTGGTCAAGCTCTTTCTCTAGTCGAGACAGTCAAGCTTCCTACCCATGCGCCTGAGGTCCATCCCCGCTTACCAGCCCAGGTGTGGTGAGCTCCAGGGTGCTCTGCCTCCCATCCTAAAAATGCTACCTTCCTGCCTCAGGCCTGCTTCCCACAGATACCACCCCCTCTGACTACTTTCGGGACTGGAAGGACCACAGAGGCAGGGACTTGGGTTTCTTTCCCATCCCATCCTGACCCTTGGCTCCTGGCCTCAGCCCTACACACAGTGCTCGGCACTTAGTAGGCACAGGAGGAATGTTTAAGGATGGATGAATGACTCCATCTGCCTTCAGGTAGGCATCAGTCAGTCATGTGTATTAGGGGCTGCTGTGTCCAGGCCCCAGGGGTACAGCAGAGAGGGAAACACACCAGGCAGGGTTCTAGTGTCAGGGTGTACTACATTCTCTGAAGGAAATAAAGCAGAGAAATGGGGTAGAGAGTAACTGGGGAGTTACTGTACCAGACAGTGGGTCAGGCAAATTGTCCTGAGGGCATGTGTGTGTGTGTGCGTGCGTGTGTAACCATGGGAAGGAGGGAAGGCACCATGGGAAGAACTGGTGGAGGAGAATCCCAAGCAGAGGAAATGAAGGACCAGGAGCCCCAGACAAGGAGGAGCTCACAGCGAGGGCCTGCTGGGTGTGGTAGGGTACCAGGTGGAGATGACACAGGAGGGGGAGGCAGAGGCCGCATCTTCTTCCTGGTTCAGTGTATCTCTTCTGAAGGACAGATTAATGCCTCAGCATCAGCTGCCGCCCAGATGAAATGATCAAACCCTCTGTTTGGCTCATTTATCAGGAAATCAGGGAACCTTTTTCCTCAGCAGGAGGAAGTTCTGCCTGTCTCTTGTGGAAATGGTGTGCAGGAGAGCAGATCATTAAGTTTGCTCAATGAACTGGCTCGCTCCGTGTGGGCTCCGTGTCACAGAGGATTTGGGGTGGGTGGTTGATGGGAATTAGCTCCTGCTCATAGTAGCCTGTCTTTCAACTCCAGCTAAATCGGACCTCTCCTTCCCGCTCTGCATGCATATGGCTTCCTGCTTCAGCTCTGTTGCCATTAGTGTCCACTTTCTTCGGCCTGGAATAGCAGCCAGTGTTCACAGAACTTGTCTTCTGAGTCTAACCCTGTGCTAAGGGCTATCCATGGATTAAGTTGTCAAATCATCCTCCCTCCCCTTTAGGAAACAGAGGCCATAGTGATTTCTGTTCTACAGGTGAAAAAGCCAGGCAAGTGAGGGTGAAGTTGGTAAGTGATGGAGCCAGAGATTTGCTTTGACCTTGGTCATTTGACCTCTCAGCTGGCCTCCTACCCACTTAATACGGTACTGTGGCCCTGAGTTATAGTAGGACTTGGCATCTGGGCTACTTATCTCAGAATTGACTCCATATTATCATGTCGTAGCCAATAATTTATGCCCTTGACTCCTCCTTGTGGACAGGGTCCTTGTCCTCCTGGTGCCAGGCATGGAAGGGCAGGGCTCCTTTAGCTTTCCCAAGCCCCACCTTTGATTCACAGCTTGACAGTTGCTGCCCCTCCCAACCTCATGGGAGAGAGGGATAAGTCTCTTTAATTAGTCCACTAAGATTCATAAGCCTTTCCTCTCAAGGCAAGTTCCATAAATATTCTCTGAGCATCATTTTCTGCACCCTGCTCTGCCTGCATTCAGAGTGGGACCGGTGACAGCCAACCTCTGAGGGAACGTACAGGGTGCCCAGCTCTGGACTCGCCTTTCCCTGCATTTATCTTGCACATACCTCACTGCACTTCTTTGAGGTAGGAACTATGGTCATTTCTGCTGTCATGTGACAAAGGCCTTCCTAAAAGTTACCGTGCTGCAAAATCACCAGTAACAGCCACAGGGATTGTGTGGAAATGGCCAGGGACACAGCACTCCCAAACTTCATTGTGTTAACATGAAAAAAAGAATTTGCTTGTGGGAGTGGGGCTGGTGGGGTTGCCTATTGTGAGCTCCGAGGAAGGAGGATTATCTGAAGTCAGATGGGAAATGGTAACACCAGACGAGGATGCGTGTGGTGCGTAGCACGTCCGCTGCAAGATGGGTGTTCTGTGCATTCCTGCGCTTCAGCCGAGGATTCTTTTCTATATCCAGCTAGTGTTTTCTCGTAGACAGAATCACACACATGGGCAAACTTGAAATTTGAGTTATGCTCAGATGGTTCCCTAATAAATCATGCCTGAACAAATTGGCATTTTCAAAACAAGCAGTATAGAAGAACTGCCCATTTTATTTCTGTTTTGCAGTGAACTAGAGGCTAGACCAACGGTATGCAGTGAGGAGGTGGCAGAGCTGGGGTTTAAACTCAGATCAGCCTGAGCGCTTAATCTCTACGCCTGAGGGCTCTTGCCCCTCTCAGCCTAGGAAGCAATTTAACACCGACAGAGATGGCCAACAGGACAGATTCTGGAACCTTACCAAGGAGAAAGACTGGTCTGTGGGGAATGGCCCAGAGTTAAGAATATAAGAAAGTGATATTTTAAAATGTGTAATGGACCTTTTGCACTCCAAGTGGGCACCTGGCATTTATCGCTCAAATAGGTCTTGAGGTCCTGAGTAGCTGAAGGGTGGGCATGGGGGAGCCCCCTCAGGCACAGAGCAGAGGCTGCTCACCAGCTGACGGGGGACTTTCAGTATTTCAGCCATTGGTGCAGCTGTGGCAGCACTATTATAAGCTGAGTGCCAGTCCCGAGGACACCCTCAGTTAAGTACATGGTCAGTTAGTTGGGTTAGTTCTTAGAGAATCTTTGCCCTCTCTCCAAACTTTTGATTATGAAAAACTTAAAAAATGCATGAGGGTTGAGAAATTCTGCTACAGCAAACACCTGAATACCCACATTTTACAATCAATGCCATCATATTTGCCTTATCTATCTGTATGTGTACTTTATAAGTCATTTGAAAGTATGTCACAGACATTTCATCACTTATTATTTCAGCCTGTGTCTCCTAAGAGTAAGGACATTCTGAACCACAGTACCATTATCACAGCTGAAAAAGTTTACAGTGTCTTCTAATCCACTTCATATCCAAATATCCCCAAGTATCCCAAGAATGTCTTTTACTTATTACAGAATTTACATGCAGGCCATCAAAATGCCGGCTTCCAGGATGACAGCCACCCCTGTGTACCAGTGAATGTGAGACGAAAAGGTGGCATTCTTCTCTGCCAGGCAGAGCCTGCTGGACTCCTTTTGTTCTTCCTGCTTTGGGGAAAGACTTGAAGCTGTCTGTCTGTTGGCTGCTAGAAGGGTTGGGAAGTTTCTGTTTTTGTGTTCGTAAGCACATGCATTTCATGTATCCATGTGCACACCAGCCACACATGGAATTCAAGTTTATAATTTGAAAAGACTTGGTTTCCCTCCCCTGTAATAAAGCAGAGCTGGCATTTCTAGATCTGAAGCTTCTAAGGTAAATGGAGCTGATGGTGTCAGCATGTTGCTTTCAAAAGGAACAAAAGGTTATGATTTAATGGACCTTGAAATCAAACCTCAGTATTAAGACTGTGTAAGCTCAGGTTTGAGCATATTCCAGAACACTTGTGATATTTGGGTGCTTAGCTTACACCTGCCTTTCCACTTTTTACCTGTCTTCCACAGACCCCAAGAAATGCGGGGGGGGATTTAGAAGTGAAAGTCATGAAAATGTCCCTAAATACAGCTACTTTGTAAAGATTTCTTCTAATGTAGTAGCAAGTAATAAGCACAGTTCATGTACTCTTATTAGTTTGAATAATTATGATCGCCATTTCCTGAATATGAACAGTGGGTTCAGGGCCCAGCCTGGTGCCTGATGAGCAGTAGTTGGGTTAGCCTTTGGGCAGTGCATTCACATATGAATTTGAATCATTTGCACTTGAGATTGCACTATGGTTTATATAGTAAAGTCATCTTATATGTTTACGTAGTGAAGTTATTTTATATTTAAAGAATGTGAAACCTTCACATCTACTTTTAAGGGAAAATCTAACACATTTTGAGTTATGCATGGTTTCAGTGAAGCTTGTGCATAAAGTCTGAGTCCGACAGGCTTGAATGTCGGCTAGTGGATTGTCTCCTTGCCATGCACTTTCTCATTTCATCGTCTTTACAGTCTTTCAGTGTAGAGTTTGCCTTTAGACCCATTTTAGAGATGAGGAAACTAAGCCCAGTGAAGTGACTTCACCTAGAGGTCTGAGTGGTGGTGCTGAAACTCAATCCAGGTGAGTCTGGCTTCAGAGATGCTGCTTGTTACCAGCGTGAGCTCCTCCCTCCAGTGTTGGTAGCCCTGTCACAAATGTAACATTGGTGTATATAAGCCTTATAGCTTGAGCTGATTTAGAGGGACCCAGAATTAATTCCCAGGGTTCATTTAGGGTGGTGTTCGGGTATTTAACATTGTGCCTCCTGTGTGCCTGCCCCTAGGCTTCCTCAGCGAGCTTCCTGTCTAGAAACCCATCCCTGAATGCTCTGGGGCCAGTCTACCTGTGCTCAAATCCTGGTTTCATCCCAGTAATTTATAACCTGTGTGATCTTGAATAATCTGTCTGTTTCAGTTTAACTCCCTGCCAAACAGAGATGATGATAGCATACAGGTATTGTGAAAATTAAATGTCTAAAATAAGGAGCCTGGCACGTAGTATATGCTATGTAGTAGTAGTAATAGTAGTGGTAGTTACTGTTACTGTTACCACCACCAAAGGCTTTAGCCAGGGTTACCTTCAAAGCAGTGTTGGTGAGATGGTGATGTTCGAGGAGGACTGACATGTTTCCTTAAGATCATGAGCAAAACCACAATAAGATTACCCTTCACATTCACAAAGATGGCTATGATTAAAAAACAGAAAATGGAAAGTGTGAGCAAGGATATAGAGGATTAGAACTACTGTCTACTGAAGAAAATGTACATCTGAGATAAGTTTGATGTATCATTCCACTGCTGGTGGGAATGTAAGATTGTGCAGCCACTGTAGAAAGCAGTTCTTTGCAAAGTTGATCCCAGTTATTACCATGATCCGGCAATTCCACTCCAGTTATATAACCCAAGAGACTTGAAAACATACATCCATTCAAGAATTTGTTTATGAAAGTTCAGAGCATTATTCATAGTAGCCAAACAGGGAAAACAACCCAAATGTTCATCAGTTGATAAACAGATAAATGAGCTTGGTATATCCATGCAATGGAATAGTATTCAGCCATGAAGAAGGAATGAGATACTGATACACACTACATTGTGGATGAACTTGAAAACATGCTGAGTGAAAGAAGCCAGACACAAAAGGCCCCATGTAGTTTGATTTCATTTATATGCAGTGTCCAGAAAAGGCTAGTTCAAAGAGAGAGAAAATTGATGAGTGGTTGCTGGGGGCTGAGGGGAATGGGGAGGAATTGGGACTGACTGCTGATGGGTACAGTTTCTTTTTGGGGATGGAAATGCTCTGGAATTAGATAGTGATGATGGTTACACAACATAGGGAATAACTAGTAACCACTGAAATTGTACACTTAGAATTGGTGGATTTTATGTTATGTGAATTATCTCAATTTTTTTAAATGCCGAGGGGAAAAAATAAGATCATTAGTGAAACAGTTCTGTTTGTGGTAATAGAGGTCCCACTCTGAGCTTTTAGTAAACAGTCTCAAATGATGGGGTGATTCTACATGTCCCCACCCTCTGAACAATCTTGGTTTGCAGGCTTCCCATAAACAGGAGGGATTCTGGGAAACCACAGCTACCTGTCTGCTGAAGAAAATGTACATCTGAGATAAGTTTGATGTATCATATAATCAAAAGCCAGGCAGGCAGGCAGGCTTTCCAGAGGAGCCTAAGCTAATGGCTTAAAAGGGTGTTTAAAAGAGAATGTTGTATTCAGACTGGTCTGAACACCTGCACAGTCAGCAGAAATGGTGCATTAAGAATGAGAAGAGAAAATATCTAAAGCTGGCATCAATGGTGTGTGTTAACCCTGTACCACAGGGTTGGGCTGGCCAGAGTTGAGCTCCTAGCTGTGTCTGTTTGTTAGCTGTGTGACCTGGGCAAGTCACTTCCCCTCTGTGAGTCTTGGTTTATCACCTCTTGGATGGGGCTGCGGCACCTGCCTCTCAGAGTTGGGAGGATTAACTGGGGGTCTGCGTGTAATTTCAGCAACACAGAACTACTTTAAGAGCTCTAAACAAAGTTGGTTCAACATCTTGACTGGTACTGAGGCTCGCTAACCCTGGCAAAGCAAGAGGGGCCACCTGGCCATCCCCCAGGCTTTCATTTGCTTACAGGGTCAGTACGTGACCACGTACTGGTGACCATGAGGGCGCTATCACTAGGATGATGGACAGCTGGTCATTGCGGCCTCAGCTGAGTGCCTTCTTTCTTTCGTTCTCCCTCCCAACACCTGCAACACCAGTGGAAATCCTAAGAGGGTCTCAAGTCCAGAGCTCCATTTTGGGATCTCAGGCCCCTTTGAGAAATTATCAAAGGCAATGGAACCTCACACTGGTGTCCACATCTTTACTCATAATCCCAGGTGGCTCACGCCTTCCCTGCTGCCCATTCACAGACCTGGAACTTTGGCCCAACTCAGAGGCGCACACTGTCAAGTCCTCAGGGAGGGGGCCAGGTGGAGCAGAACGGTAACGTCAGAAGGTCACAGAGATGTTTGCAGGTGGCCTGAGAAGGGGCAGATGCTGCTCCCTGTGGTACCAAAACCTGCTCAAGAAGGGTGGGGGACGATTGATTTCCCCCATTTAGAGCTTGCCCACAGGCAGGTGGCCACCCTACCCACAAGCAGGAGTGGCAGATCCTGAGGGGTGCAGATGAGGCCAGACTGGCAGGATTCTAGTTTTCTGAGAGGGCCCCAGAGCCTTCACCACCTTGGTGGCCCTGCCTCCTTGAGGTTGGCCTCAGAGGCAGCTGTAGAAGTTTCCAGTTCCATAAATCTATGACAGCAAAAGCAACCAAACCTAGAGGGCTAACCACACAGAGGCTCTGGCTGATAAGAGCTCTTCTCTTTCCCAACAGACTCAAGAGTATGTAGGGACCATTCTGTTTTAGAAAGAGGAAACAGACTTGAGGGTTAATTTTTCTGAAGCCACACAGCTGGTTGAGATAAAAGCCAGATCTGTCTGGCCTCCGAGTTACACGCTGAACCTCATCCTGTTCGGGGCTGAACCTCGTCCTGTTCGGGGCTGAACCTCTTGAGGCCATCTGTGCTTGAGCTTTCAGGAGGCTGGCTGCTCTTAGCATGAGTTATTTCCTTCTCTTCTCTGGTGGCCTCACCATTTCTCCTCTCGGCTGGCCTTTGTCTTGCCCTTTGATACCATTATCACCTTCCCTTCTAGAAGGACCAGACACGCACATCTTGAGGAGTCAGTCTCCTCTCCCATCTGACCCTCCCTCTGCAGAGGGTGACTTACCACCCTTGCCCCTTTTGCCCCTTTTCCTCTGGACCAGTGCCAGAGGTCAGTGTTCCTCTTAAAGCATGACCCTTGGAGAGAAAACCGGCATTCATCATTTAGATCAGTAGATTGTAACCCTGAGAATGTACTTATCAGACCACAAATAGAATTGGACGGAACAGGACCAGATAGCCAGCCTCCCATGTCCTGAGAGTCTAATTTCTGATAATGCAGCTGGAGGCTGCATCAGAGGGTGTGGAAGCCTGAATGCAGGGCTTGCCTGTTGACGTTACTCACCTAAAGTCACCTAAACTCCATCCCTCCTTCAGTTCAGCCCTCTTATTACAGAAAAGAAAAATGTCTGTTGGTATGAAGATAGGAAAACAAACATGAACCAACTGAAATGGTACAAAAGATGATAAAAGCAAGTCTTCCTCCCACCCCTGACTCCCTCCATGAGCAGCTCACAGCCTGAGACCACCAGGGTTACATGTTTCCCATATCCTCCTGCTCCAAGCATTTTCTCTACCCTGTTTTGCTTTTAGCTTATAAGGACAAGTCCCTCCCATGCTGTTACATACAAACAGATTTACTGATTCTTTTTAACGGTTAACTGGTTCTTCTTCATTTCTGCACTGTTTTCTATTGAGGGGATGCCCGCTGTTTCCTAACCAGGCCTCTGCTGATGCTGTTTCTATCTTTTGCCACTTACTCGAACCTGCAGTGACTCTCCTTGTACGTTTGTCCTCGTGCATGTTCTGGACATGGGCTTTGCTGGATGAGAGGATGTAAGAATGCAAAACCCATACACGTCAGAATGCCTTCCAGAAAGCCGTGCTGGTCCTACTTGTCACAATGTCTGAGAAGGCCATTAAGCTTCATTCACATCTTTGAGGATACAGGTCAGACTGTGCTTGGTACTGTTGAGAAAACCAACCCACAAAGAATGAAAGGGATTTGCCTGAGCCTTCGTCTTCCTGACAAACCCGAAAGAGAATCTGGTCGCATGACTTGGCCTCTGGCGTTCTTCTGCCTAGACCCCTTCCTTCTCCAGTCATGTGTGGATCACCCCCCCTTCTTTCCCAGCCCCCGTGGGACCTTCCCTATGGTCTCATGTGTCCTGGGTTGCTGAGATTCTCAGAGGGGTCACAGTTCCCTGGGGATAAGTCCTCTGAGCATTTGCAGTAATACAAATTCTTCTATAAGCAATAAGCAATTTATGTATGGTTCCCTACAATTATTTTTTTTTAAAGAATGGGTGAATATGTTTACATGGCTGAAAAATTGACCCATGTAAAAAGTATACAGTGAAAAATTCTACTCCCACTCTGTCTTCTTTTGGTCCAGTAACAGCACATCCCCTGTACCTGTAATCTTGCTTCTTGGTTTCTTCCAAAGTTTGTATGCAAATATAAGCAAATAGGAACACACAAAACCCACAATCTTAGCCCCATGCACTGCTTTGCACCTTGCTTTTATCAACAGCTAACAATGTGTTGTAAAGTGCATTCATTCCACAGCAGTGCCTCAAGAGCTTTCTCTATTGTTTCATAGCCACATAGTACTTCCTTGCAAGGGAATTCCATAGGTGTTTAACTAATCCTCTATTGGTGGGTGCTTGGGTCGTTTCCCAAGTTTTGCTACTACAAACAATGCTTTAATGAGTGACCTTGTACTTACGTCAGTTTGCCTGTGTGCAAATTTCTGATTTTTGATCACATTGGAAAATGGGAAGAGGCTGTGTAGAGGGACCACAGAACCTGGCAAGAGCTGCAGCCAGGAAACTAAGTTTGGGAACTGTTGCTGTGTCACTGCCCTTGTGATGGCAGCCTGACCACTGCCTCTTTGGAGAGGTGGCCACGTGACCTGTGGCTGCACCCCGGCAAATGCCTGAGTCTGCATTTGGAACCCATGGATTGGTCATCTTCATGTCATTTTCCTTTTCTTCTTTTCATTCTTTTGCTTACTTGGAGTGAGCACCCTAGTCTGAGATCTTTCTGCTTTTCCATGGTCCTTGGAGGGGTGCAGGATTGGTCGTGGGGTGTATTTCTCAGGAGCCTGCGCAAAGGCACATTGAGTAGACTTAGCAATCACCCTTGGAAGCAACTCTTGCGCATCAATGCTTATTTGTTCTTGATAATGAAAAATGATGCTAGCGTCCATTAAAAACGAGAGAGAAAGCCGCCTCTTGTGAGCGGAACTGGACAAGTGAGCACTTGTGTTGGAGTCATCCGCAAATGCATGTGACCTGAAGATGCTGGGAAATGCCTCACTTCTGCAGCTTTGGCTTCCAGCTGTTCTTTTGAGCTGTTTCAAGAGTTTTGTTCCAAATGTCAGAGGCAGAGGGCCCCAGCTTTTCCAGTGCAACCCACATTTGGAAAAGGTGCAAGCCTCACATTTGTTCTTTGTGTTGTGGAAGACGTTTGCAGACCTTGTTCCTGAGTTACTGAATGGTTCAAAATTCCAACCTCCATGACAACTTCCCATATTTCCCCAGCCAGTGTCAGCATATTTCTGTGTCCACTAGGGCTTGGCAAATGCTGTCCCCAGATTGGCGCGTAGTCGCTCTGGGCAGTGTTCTTTACAGAGAATGGTCTGTGGTTTTAGCAGTCTGCCTTGGTGCCCAGCATAGGTTTTAAATACATCTCATGTTGCTTGGAACTACCTACCCTCGCCAGCGGCTCTCCCTCAAGGCAGAGCAGTTTTAGCCTGGTGGCTAAGCCAGTGTTGGCTGGTTCTGGTTGTGAATCCTACTTCAGAGACTGGCCCTGTGACCTTGAGCAAATGACTGAAGCCTTTCTGGGCCTCTGGCTCATCAGCATCAGAGGACTGAAGAACCCCACCTGCTAGGTAGCCGCTTAGGAGTCAGCGTTGGTGAAGTGCTCAGCACAATCCCTACACATAATGACTATCATTTTATTGGGCATTTACTATTCTAATTATTGCTAATTAAGAATTATTTGTGGCTTTGCTTTACCCTCTCCACTTTTTTATACCTCTGACTTTGGCATTATTGGGTGAAAGAATGGTGTCTTTTTTAAACCAAGGGAATTTGACTCATGGGGTCCTCAAAGGAGCCTGTAGTAACTCTCTTTGTTTGTACAGGTTCATTGAGATGTAATCCTCATACCGTACAATTTACCACTGTAAGCATAGCAAGGTGATTCTTACAGATGTACACAGCTGTGCAGCCATCACCACAGCCCAGTTGTAGAGTACTTGTCATCGTCCCCAAGTTCCCTCCCGCCTATGGGTGGGCAAGCCCCATGCCCACCCTCAGCTCCCAACCACTGATCTTCTTTCTGTGTCTAGTGTTCTAGGATTTATATAAATGGAATATGTAGTCTGCTTTGCGCTTTAAAAAAATACCCAGGCCTGGGCCCTAACCAGACTGAGTCCTGTCTTAAGGTGGGTAATCTTTTCTAGTCTTGTGTTTTTCTTTCACTTAGCATAATGCTTTTAAGGTTCATCTATGCTATTGGATGTGATGCTTTTTATATCATTTTTACTGCTGAGTACTACCATATCTGTCCTAGTAAAAAGTTCCCAAACTTATTTTCCTTGATTTTTATTTTTTAATGGGAAAATGGGAGAAAGAGGAAAGTTATAGATGAGGGTCCCTAAAAGTACAGTAGTATCCTTACCCTAATTTTAGAAAAACAGGCTATCAGGGAATGCAGGACAGGGGAAGTAAGTAAATTAGGAAAGTGGTATAGACATGTAACAAGCATTAACAGTGGCTTCTCTCCATGGATGGGACCGTGAGAGCTTTATGCTTTGTGCTTATTTTTTGTTTTTGGTCAATAGATATAATTCCCATATCACACATTTACCTATTTAAAGTGTAGAATTCAGTGGCTTTGCAATATATTCACAGTTGTAACACCACACTTTTAGAATATTTTCCTGCTGAAAGGAATTCCTTACCCCTTAGCTGCCATCCCATGGCTCTCCCCGACCCACACTCGCAGCCCTAGGCAATTACTAATTGATTTTTGGTTTAAATTGACCTACTCTAGACATTTCATACAAATTGAACCCTATAATACATGGTCTTTTATGACTGGCTTCTTTCCCTCAACAAAGACTGTGGGTGTTGGGGTCAGCCAAACCTGGGTTTGAATTCTAGCCCTGCCACAAATCTCTGTGTGACCTTGGGAGAGTCACTTAGCATCTCTGAGCCTTTACCAGTAACCTGGGAGAGTGATCCTTCCCTTATTGGTTGTTGTGATCATGTTAAAGTGCTTGTTATACCTTTTGCCTCTCAAATGGCAGCCTTTGCAGAGCCATTCTCCACTCCCACTGGAAGATCTAAAATATACCCATGCCAGGCTTGACCCGCCCTGGAGATCAGATGCAGTTAGCCTGGGGCAAGGCCTGGGCCTGGGTATTTTTAACGGCATCCTAGGAGACTATGTACAGGGCATATTAGATGCTGGGTAGAGATGATGTCAGAGGTGTTTTGACCAAGGCACTTTTTTTCACAAGTAGGCAGTTAAGACCTGGAGACCCTTTCCCGCTGCATTAGGGCCTAGAACCTGGTCCTCCACCCTGGGCCTGTCAGCTGCCTCTCTAGTGAGGAGTCAGTAGAAGTTGGAGGAGGAGGGGGGGTTCAGCTGCCTTGGAATTTGGGGTGTGGGGCCCTCCCTGGCCCTGGGGAAACCAACAGAAAGGAAAAGTGGGCAAATACTGTGGTGTGAGGGGCAGCCTTTTTTTTCTAATCAGTAAACAAACAGTTCCTGGAGTTGCCCAACCTGCCTGCAGGAATGTTTTCTGGAACGCAGCCGGTGGGAATGATCAATTATTGCTTCTGTATTTAAGCAGGCATGTTGGGTGTTTGTGTATTTAACATGCAGCCAGAAGCTAGGACAATAACACTCGTCCAATTTGGTGTGGAAGCCAGGGGGGGCACCCCCAGTGCCCTTGGGTTATTTTTTGATTAAACCAAACAAGTGTCCTCCCCTTCCCCCACCTCCCATTACAGGGAAGAAGTTCTCTCAATCTCTACAGCAGGCCAGATGCCCAGTCCTTGTTAGACAGAAATAAAATTGCTACCCCCTCCTCCCTTTTTGGAAATGAATTGAGATGAGACTCCTTGTCATTGAGAGTCTGCACTGGAAAACTGAAGCCAAGCCCTTGACCTCAGACTCAAGCAGAGAAGCAGCCCCAGCTTCTCCAGCTGAGCCACTGGCCCCCCACTGAAGTGGGTTATGTTCAAACTAAACCAGGTGAGATTTTGTCAGTGGGTGCTGGCTCATTTCTGGACTGCCCGGGAGTGGTCTGGAAAGGCAAAGGATTTAAAACGGAGTTATTTTCTGGCCTTGATCTCAAGCAGGGCCAGGGGACTGGGGAGCTGGAGCCAGTGCTGCTCCCAGGTCTGTGGGGGACCCGTACCCTAACGTTACATTCATTCTGCTGGAATGTCAGCCCCAGGAAGGCAGGGCTCATCTCCTGTTGGTCTTCAGTACTAGAACAGGGCCCAGCATGTAGTAGGTGGGCAGCAGGCATGCAGTGCCCAAGTGGGCCTTTTAGCTGTCCCCGCGCACTGCTGAGTGGCTCCCTCCCTTGCCTTGGCATGCAGCCAGAAGCTGGCTCTTAAAACACCCCTTCTTGAGGCCTTCCCTAAGTGCTTTTATTAAATTGTCCCCTACATCCCAGCTACTGCGTAAAGCCTTGAATCTCCTACCTGCTTATTTTTCTGTATTAATGCTTTTCATTCCCGATACTTAATAGTTTATCTGTTAATTCTCTCTTCCCCACTGGCATGTCAACCCCAGGAGGGCAGGGACTGCCTTGTTCACTGCTATTTCCCAGGCCTGAGAAGGATGCCTGGCAAAGAGCAAGGTCTCAGCAAATACTTGAAGAAGAATCCTTAAAGCCCCATCCCCTGCAGGAGATGAGGCTGTCTCCATTTACATAATGCAGAAACAGATGCTCAAGGAAGGTCAAAAATGGCTTAATTTGCCCCTGGTGGCACCTAAGAAGCAGAGCTGTGATTTGAACCCAAGGTTTGTTTTTTTTTTTAGCTCAACCCCATTCACACAAATGTAAAACTATAAAAGTATTTGCACTAGCTTTTACCAACTCCAGAAGTGCCATTTACAACATCGTTCACTGGGCCGATATGATCCACGTCCATGGTGTTTGCTGTCTGAGAACTACAAAAGCATTAGCCCAAGCAGAAACAGGAGAAGGAAGCAAAAATACACTGCCACGGTGACTCAGAGGCACAAGTGACCCTGAAATGAAGGGGTGTATCAGGGAGGACCGATCACCTCTTCATCCTTGCTGCCTCCTCTTCGCAGGGGCCTGGGCTAATTTTTCCTTAACTTACGCCTCACTGCTTTTCTCTCCGTGCATCAGCGCCCTGCTCTCAGGCTCAGCCTGTTTTGATGGGAATAAGAGCAAAGGAGACTGCTCCTTGCTTCCTACCCAGGCAGCATTCATTGTTGCCTTCTGTTAGGGGGTGAGTTAAATGAAGACAGAGACCCCTTACAGTTCGTTCTGGGCAAGGACTTGTTGGGAAGCTGGGACAAAGAACTCAATAATCTTCATGAAAGTGAACTTCCCATCCCTGGGGTCCTGCCTATAGGAGAGATTGGATGGGGTGTGGGGGCTCCAGCTGATGACACCACTGGTGCCCATCACACGGGCTTTGTGGGCACACGCTGCAAGTCGTGCTTCTGCAGTGTGATAGTCCGAGCTGCTTCTCTTCCCCAGAAAAACGTCTGGGGTTTAAGCTGGCTGATTAGAGGAACTCTGACTTACTTGAGTAGGTGTGATGTGGTGACTTAAAGCGGAACATTCTTGACTCTGAAGTTTAGAACTTCCCCCTTTGCTTGGCTGTCTGACTATCCTTGTTTTTTGGAGGCCCCAGAACTGGGTTTCCAGGCAGTGTTTGTTCAAGGAGAAGAGAGGGCAGGACTGCAGGGGAAGAGAGAGGCAGGGGAGGCCTTGCTGATACTACTCTAATCACTCTCCTCTTGTCCTATTCTTTTGTGTGAACTAACTTCCTGGTATCCATTCAACTTAGTAACTTGTCTTGAACATTGCTTGTGAATATTAAGACACAGACTTCTCTGAGCCTCAGTTCCCTGATTTATAAGCTGGGGCTGCTAAATCCCTACCTCCCAGGGCTGCCGTATCTCATAGGCTATTAGGTTGTCTTATTGTGCACATGGACACTTAAAATTAGAGACAGTCCAAGACTTTAAAGAGAATCTTCCTGGTGCAACTTGACTGTCCTCAATACTCCGAGTGTGAACAAACTGGAGGCCCAGATGCCTTCCTTCCTTCCCATCTTTTAAACATAAAGTTATATTTTCTGCTGAGTGTGGGTGCTTGATAAACCCATAATGTTGAGTAATTTCATGGACACCCATCACAGGAAGACATTCCAGAACATCCCAGTGCCATCAAATAAAATAGAACCTAGAAAGAAATTTTATAGGTGGTGGTATCCATGGAGAAGTATTGTGGTTTTGTGGTTGGAGCTTGAAATACCACAGTAACCAGCCAAAATAAACTTCTGCCTAGCTGCATGATATACGTCTGTCTCCCAAGATTCCTTTCGTTAGTCAAGTTAAATGTCAAGTCTCGTATCCTGAGTGCTGAAGTTAGAAACCAAAGCCCTTGGTTTGGGGGTACACAATGGCAGCATGACCCCCAGGAGCCTCAGAAGGCTGTCTGATCTTGCCCTTCAGGTTGTGTGTTTGACGTTCTCTTCCTGAGGCTCAAGTTCAAATGGTCCTTGAAAGAAAGCTAAATGCAGTGTTCTCTGGCGTTAGCTGTGGGAATTGTGTTCTGATGAGAGGGAAACAATCCATAATGCACGCCTTTGTATGTGGTGGGGGGAAATTCTGCTTTCAAGCAGTTGATTCTAAGAGACTGAGTTATCCCACTAGTTACCCAATAACCAACTATGGTTAGCTGGCTTTGACAGAAGGCCCCCGTCCTTAAATCTCAGTATCTCCCAGAAATATTTAGAGGCTTTTGAGACTGCCTTGTTTCTACCCACTCACATTCCAGTTGGCTGGGCGGGGGTGGGAAAAGAAACGGAATCCTTAAGGCAGCCTCTTCCTGGCATGACAGCAGTTCCAAGCAGAGAATCGCTGAGTGCTCAAAGCCTGCCTGGGACCGAAAGCTTTTCATGAAATGGGGTTTCATTTTTACTTGAACTTCAGTCATCTCTTCCAGGGTCTTCTGATTAAAGCCACTACTTCTGCCAAAGAGGCAAGAAAACAGGGTGTGTGTAGGATAAAGAATAACATGCAAGAGTCACAATGCCTTAAAGATAGTTTTAAAAAGTCATTCTCACTTTTGGCATCTTAAAAAGTAACTCACCATAATTGCAACCCATGACATAATGCAAAGATGTATAAGGAAAATGTTTTTGTTTTTTTTTTTTAAATCTGCCTTCTACCCCTACTCCAGCCACACAATCTTCCTACTTTCACCCAAATTACTGTTATCCTCCTGGGGTGTAGATTTCCACACTATTCTGGAATGTCTTTTTCATGTTTTCTTTCTCCCTTGATACGCATTCCCTTTTATTATTGGTGGAAGGCCTATCCTTGTTTTGCATATGGGAACCCTGGTGACGAGCACTCACTCTGGGGGCCAGGCAGCCCAGTGCCCTGTGCCCACCAGTGTATCCTGGAGGGTGAAGAAAATGGGGAGATTGATGCCTACCCCAAAGGGTGGCTGGAGTTAAGTCAGAAAGTCAGACATAAAGAGCACAGTGCAGTGTCTGGCATGTAGAGAGAAGCACACAGCAGAGGGGTTTAGTAGAATGAACTCAGGCTGTGTGGGTTCCAATCCCACTCTGCCACTTGAGCTGCCTCAGTTTTCCCATCTGTAGAAAGGGGACACTGATACTGCCAACCTCAGAGTTCTGAGATTAAGTAAGTTAATATTTGTAAAGTGCTCAGAATAGAGCCAGACACAATGTTCTACACACATGCAAAATATTAAGACAATCATCAATAAAAGATAGTTGAAGCTATTAGTGGAGGCTGTAGTTTCTGATGGTGATGAGGATGATATTATTGTGGTAAAAAGATTTTCCCCATTTAGAGTTGGCCACTGGGTTCTCAGCTCTTGTCATTGGGATTTGGTTGCTGGGCCAAGTAACCAAATATCTGACAGGTTTAGGAAAGGAGGACATACGATTTAAAGAATACTTAGTCTCCTGCTGGCATTATTTTCGTTTAACTTTTTATTGTGTGAATGGGCAAATATACCCAATCTCCATGTAGCCATCCTCTGGTTTTGAAAATTTGCCATTCCTGTTTACACCACGTCCTGGTGTTAGCTTTCAGTGTGGTGCTAAGACGCTGCCTGGCCCTCGTTGGATGAAGCAAGCTTCCCTGGGCTGGAGGTCCCCCCTAGTCTTAGCTGTAATTTCTGATTTATCAGCCCAGAGGATCAGGTTGCTCAGAAAGATAATGGGCTGTAATGAGCACCTGGCAATTCAGGTTTGGGCTCCCTGTCCCCACACTTGTCACTTCTCAAAGGGTAGGGCTTAGCCATTATTAAGACTGGGTGCCTCAGAGCAGGTTAAGTGCCTGCATTAAGTTATTTGCGTAATAACTTGAGGCCGTTCCACTTTTTCAGGCCGCCACCTTTGGCAAGTCCAGTCATGCTTCTCCCAACTTCCACTGTCCAGATCTGGGCTGGCTGGGGAAAGGAATTCACAGTGTGATAAATGACGGGAAGCTTTTGTTCCTTGCTTATAGGACAGGCCCCCAAACACAGTCTGGTTGCCCCATTACTTTGCTGAGGTGAAGTTGGGGGGAGGGTTATTTGAAAAACATCTTGTTTTGCTAGTTTGAAAAGAATTTCCTATTTTAGTCATAAATGGTGTTGTCTCCCCAGCCTTTAAGGACTTTGCGTTTCTTCTTGCTTCTGTTGTTATTTTATGGTCCATCTGTTCATTTAGCAAATACTTGTCTACCAAATGAACAAAATAACCATCTCCTACCTGGATTGCTCTTTCACTTTCAAGATGGGATCACATTCACTATTTCAGTTAATCTTCACAAAACCTCAAAGAGGTTGTATCAGTGGAGGTAGTGTTGATGTTTCAGAAGAGAGAACTGAGGTCCAGAGAAGGTGGACATTTTGCTTAAGGCCACTCAGCAAGATTATGGTAGAATCTAGGTTTATAAACCAGTGACAGACTCTTAAGACCAGCCCTTCCTTCTTGTCTTTTATTGTAGCCTATCCCCACCCTCTCAAGTTTGGGAAATGAGTTGTAGAACCAGCTTAAAAGGTGAGGGTAGGGATGGGGGCATGGTTTTTAGTTTTGTACAAACTGGGAGAGGGAGGGTTGGGTGAGTAATAGTTCAAAGGACCCAGCTCCCTTCCTGTGAACTAACTCTTCTTGGTTTGGCTGCTCAATTTATTTGCCAGGTAGCAGACTCCCAGCTACTGTATGATTGGCCTCAGAGTTCTACCATCCTTGGATTCTAGCTAGGAGGCAAAATAATCCTTTAAAATGGCCCTGGCTCTAGTAGGGTCTCTCCAGGGCAAGGGAGTGCCAATCATGAGACTAAGTAACTCATGTTAAGGGCTAGTCCCAGCTCTGCTTTTTACTAGTTATAGGATGGCAGGTAAACTTTTCTCTGAGCCTCAGTTCCTCCATCTTCAAAATGGAGGTGATCACAGTGCTCACAATACTGCCCCAAACATGATTTTATTTTTCTGGTAGGGTGGGGCCGTTGGCTTCAGAAACATTTGTAAGAGTGGCCCCTGGTGGAAGAAATGAAAACTGCATCACAGATGACGAGGGCTTTCTGGCAAAGACTTGATCATCATGAATATAGAAGTGTCTAGTCGTGTAAAATAGGGCTGAGAGCAGGAATTTTTATAAAAGGGCACTTGGATGGCATAGAAATTCCACTGGAGGAGTGCAGGGCAGTTGCCCAAAGAGGAGGAAAACAGGCCAACTTGAGAGTTTCCCAGAATGAACTGTTCATTGATCTCTCTGCCTGGGAAGCTCTTGATCCAGGTTTCTGCAAGGCTGGCTCCTTCAGGTCTCAGCCCAGATTCCTCTACTTTAGAGAGGCATGCCCTCACTATCCAATATAAATTACACCTTCCCCAAGCTCCCTCCCTATCACTCTCATACCACCCTCTTTAATTCCTTTGTATCTAGCACTTACCACATGAAATGATTGGTTTCTTCATTTGTCCATCTCTTCCACATTAGTGTAAGCTCACTGAAAGCAGAGGCCTTCTTTATCTTGTTTACAAGTTTTTCCTTAGAGCCCAGCAGAGTTTCTGGCATCTAGCTTGGTGGAAATCTGTTGAATGAGACCTTTGGGACACTGATGTTCAGTATAGGCACTTTTCACCATAGCTTCTCCAGCTTTGGGTTTTAATACTTTTTAAGTTTTAATACTTTAATAGCAATAAAGCTTTAAATAGTCTGTTACAACATTGGTCATAAACATTCCCCAACCCAAGTAGTCCTTTTCTGCCTTTTGCATTTGTCTTGATACCCTGTATATATGATCACACTGAAGACATTCCCATGCAACCTTCATTATCTCCTCTGACAGTGATCAGTTTCTCCTCTGTGCTTCAGATTGCAAGCAGGCATTACTACCTCTTTGTGCCTCCGATGATAAGTATGTAATCAGCACTCAATAAATATTTAGTTACCAGTGTCTTTAGTGGAATGCTTTTGAGGGAGGGCTGAATAAATGATTAACCAAAGCTATGTTTGTTTTTAAAATTTTTATTGAAGAAACTTCAATATAATGTTTATTATGTGCCAGGCATTGTTCTGTGTGTCTTAAAACAACCCTAGTAGAAAGCTGATGTTGTTGCCTTCATTCTACAGATGGGTAGATTAAAGCACAGAGATTAAATGATTTGCCCAAGGTCACAGAGCTCATAAGCAGAGACAGTCTGTTCCAGAGTCCATATTCTTTCAACCTTTATGCCATGTGCCTCTGTCTTACTACATGCCACTGTTCATTCAAATGTATGCCTCTCCGTGGTATTTCACTTACCTTCATCTCTCAGCTTTTGGACTCAATAGGTATTCTGTCTGAGTTATTTCAGTGGTCTGTTTTTATACAGTCAAGGGCCATGGGAAGGAGAGGCCCCTTTAATATTACTGAAAAGGAAAAGGTAACTTTCTAGACAGATTAAGGTATTCACTTTACAAGTAGATGAGAAAAAAAATCAGACCACATTTAACAGTCATGATGATACTACACTAATATGATACCGATTACTTTGGTATCTTTGCTCTTCCGTCACCAGACTGTGGCTTGTTCTGCTTGTACTTCTCTCGTGTGAGTCAGGCTTTTGGTGGGTGAATTCAGGTTGCCTTCAAGAAGGAATGCTCTTGTCTTTAGTCTGCTCAGTTTCCTAATGGCTGTGATTTATGCCCTGCAGTGAGTTTCGAAGGATGCACTGGTCAACCAAGGACAGCCTATTTTTCTGATGATTCCCGGTTCCAAGTGGGCCCAGATGGTGTGGTTACGGTTAAACGGCCTGTGCAACTTCATAATCCAGAGATGAGTTTCCTTGTCCATGCCTGGGACTCCAGCCGCAGGAAGCTGTCCACCAAAATTATACTGAAGGCAGCAGCCCACCACCGCCACCCCCACCGCCGCCACCATCACGTATGTTGGAGCATTTCCTGAAGTTCAGTATTAGTCTGCGGCCTAATCCAGGTTTCTCTGCTGTGGTACCATTCACATGTGGGAGTGGATAGTTCTTTATTGTGGGGTTGTCCCATGTGTTATGTAATGGTCGGCAACGTCCCTGGCCTTAACCCACTGGATGGATGCCAGTAGCACTCCTCTAGTTGTGACAACCAGCAATGTCCCCAGACACGGCCAGTGCTCCTGTGGGGAGAAATCACCCCTAGTTCACTGGTTTGACTGAACTAATTCTCACTGGGGAGTGTTTCTGTTGGGTGTTTCTTTTCTCGCAGGTAGTGTAGCATAATGGATAAGAGCATGGACACTATCTGGGATTGAATCCCAGCCCTGCCATTTATTAGCAGAATACCTTGGGAGAGTTACTTAACCTGTCTGTGCTTTGATTTTCTTATCTGTAAACTGATAAGATGATAGCAACTGCCTGGATTAACACATGTGAAATGCTTGAACTGCTAGGCAGATAATAAGTACTCAGTAATTGTCACCTGTCTGTTCCTGGGGGAAGAATGAACAGGTCAATTCTCTGATCATTTTTGCCCTTTGTGTTTCTAGTGAGGAGGGTCTTGGCAAAGAAGGGGAAGAAGGAGTGGGAAGCCCTTGCCCCACTGGACTATAATCTCCACAGGATCCTACCCCGTTGTACTTACGGTGCCTGGCGTTTGGCCTGGCACATCCTAGGAGCTCAGTAAATATTGAATGGACAAATGATGGATTGGCCATGAAGGAAAGAATATGTCTGCCCAGGTTTCTGGGTCCTGCTACATAAGCCAAATGCCTTTGCCAGTTTCTAAACTGCTCTCATGGTGCTCCTACCAAAGTGTTTCTCTAGGGGACGCTGGTCATTTCCTGCTACTGCCTTGGAAGTGTGAAACATGTTGTAAGTGCCAAGGGCTTTTTTGGCTGGCTCTTGTTTTTTTCCCCTAAAGACTGTTGAGATTCTAGGAAATTAATAATCATGATCTGATTTTCCTCCCTGGTATAATCGGACAGATCAGAAAAATGAGGAACATAGTAGAACTATATTAACATAATTCTCTGACTCATGACTCCTACTTCCTCCATCATTCATCTAAGTTCAGTTCAGCACAGGGAGTTCTTGCTGGGCAACTGTGCGTGGAAGCATCTTAGGACCAAAAGATAGTTTTGAGCTTGGGTTTTCCATTTCCTACCCACCTCTGCCACCTTTGCGTCTGCCTCCATATCTGTTGTCTCATTGTTAGGTTCAAGTACATGTTACAGAAATACACACATTATATGCAAAGTAGCATGTTTCTCTTTCAAGTTAAGCAAGTCCAAGGGTGACTTGGAATTCTCATTATGCTTACATCACGTGGGCTAGAACTTGGCTTCATGGCCATATGTAGCTGCAAGTGTAGCATAGAAAATGTAGCCTTTTACAAATAGTGAATCTGTGGTATCTTGCTACACTGATGGACAGTGACTGCATTGGGGTATGGGTGGGGACTTGATAATATGTAGTAATGTAAATGTAGTAACCACATTGTTTTTTCATGTGAAACCTTCACCACAGTGTGTATCAATGATACCTTAATAAAATAAAAAGAAAGAAAATGTAGCCTTTTACTTGTCCACACTGCTGGATACAAAACTGAGATAATGTGGAGAGAGATTTTTTTTTGTCTTTATTAATTAAGGAAGGAAGAATGGATGTTGAGTAGTGGGTGACAGCTCTGTTATAGCCGGTTTGACGCTCACTTCGATTTGTCTCTAGTTCAAGAGACCCTTGCAAAGCCAGGTGGTCCTGCATTAGGAGAAAGGGTATCAATCTCACCTTCCTTTTAGTTCACGTAAGAATACATCTTATATATTTTAATTCGCCACATTATGCATCTTTAATATATACAATTTTTTTATTAGTCAATTATACCTCAATATAGCTAGGGGAAAAAGAAGAATAGATCTAACTTTCCAGTTCATCATCTCTTTTATCTGGAGGGATGAATGCCATGTTCAGTAGATTTAGGCACAATTCCCTTTACTACCACACATGAAGATGTTGCGTTAGGTTTTGCCAGCACAGTGTTCATCATCATCGTCGATCTGTGGGATGCTGCTGTCAGCAAGGCGTGCTCTTTGTCTTCCTCTTCGGGGTGGCAGATGAATCTGTATGCATTCATCAGTGCCTAGTTGCTCACCGTAGTTGTGTAAGATGGTCATTTTTAGGCTTAGGATACAGTGTGGACAGTCAGTTCAATACTTTGTTCCTGTGCCTGTGTCAAACCCCAAACTTGACTTCATTAAAGGTAGAGCTCAGTGTTTTCCAACCATCATCTTCCTCATTACCATTTATCATTTATTCAGGCACTAATCTAAGTGCTTTATCTGAAGTACTAGTATCTCACTTAATCCTTCCAAGAAAGCTATGAGGTAGATACTGATGATATCTCCATTTTAGATATTAGGAAACTGTGGGACAGAGAGGTTAAATAATCTGCCCAAGAGGCGGGGTTGCAAAGTGAGGATTCAAAGGCACGCAGCCTGGCTCCAGAGCCTGTCGTTGGCCCAGGCGGCTCTGCTTCTCTAGGAAATTGTTGCAAGGATGCAGGCGGTGTGTTGAGTGGCCATTATGCAGGAATGCAGGACTGAGAGGCGATGTTGTTTGGTCGCATCTCATGTCTGTCTGTCTTGTGCATTTTGAATGAATTTTAAAAGCCAGGAAATAGGACTTGAATCACACTTGGCCAACGGTGCTCAGTGATGATGAGGAGGGAGGGGGATGGAATTGTCCTCTGGAACCTTTACCATGTTACCGCTAATGACTTTAAAACACCGAAACAATGTGGCAGGTGTTTTTTCCCATCCTCAACTATCTTATTTCCCCGAGTGTGCATAAAGTTATCTTTATTGCTCATGAAAGCTGTTCAATACAAGTCTCAAAGGGTGTTTCAGGTTTCCATCCCAACAGCCCAACAGCTCTGTTAGAACAAATGAAAACCCTATAGAAGCAGTGGCACAATGAGATTAAGGAACTTGTATCGATCACAAAGTAGTTCTTGTACCCATTCCCAAAACTTAACTCATTTTGACTGATAGCTCCACTTTGGGGTCCTATATCCCTAGGAAAAACATAGAAAGAAAAGAAGAGTTAAGCACTTGAATATCTAGTTGCTGAATAAGCTCTGATGTTAAATCATCAGAGTATAATATTCTATTAAAAACAAGTGAGATATGTAGGCTTAAAATAACTTGTAAAATAATATCAAACCCTCAAACCTGCAACCATATGCGTAATGATTATTTATACTCTGGACACTAAGAGGGATCAAAAGAAAATGTCATCTTTTTCTGGCAAAGAGGTTCACTGGGTTTTGTTCTGGCTGTTCATTTTGTCATTAAGTTCAAACCATAGCCTGCCTCCAGGAGGCTGGAGATGCCGTCTGGATAGGTGGGGCTCTTGGGCCTGTATTAACTCTCATGAATTCTCTGATTTTGCTCTCCATCTCCTTCCTTTTAGGACCCTCCCTCTGGAACCCAGACGGAAGTGCTCACATTTCCCAACCCCCACCAGGGTCTCAGACGACAGAAGAGAGACTGGGTTATTCCTCCCATCAGCTGCCCAGAAAATGAGAAAGGCCCATTTCCTAAAAATCTGGTTCAGGTACAGAAGGAAGTTGTCCGTTTGGCAGAGAGGGACCAAGGAGAGGAAGGGAAAATCCCCAGTGTCAGGGCCCTTCCTTGCTAACATTTTTTTTTTCTCCCCATTCTTTCTTCAGATCAAATCTAACAGGGATAAAGAAGTCAAGGTTTTCTACAGCATCACAGGCCAAGGAGCCGACAAACCCCCTGTTGGTGTGTTTGTTATTGAAAAAGAATCAGGATGGCTGAAAGTGACAGAGCCTCTGGATAGAGAAGAAATTGCCAAGTACATTGTGAGTATCTTTTAGAAGCTTGTTAATGATGGGTCACACCCTTCCAAGATTTTTTGGTCAGCTCCTATTGGATCTCTAGATCAGATGCTCCGGACATGTGAGGAGCTTGACACGTCTAGACCTGCTGATGCGGAGAAATGACAGAACCTTGAAAGACTGGAGGTTGTTCCTTTTTTTCTTTGTTAAGAATAAAGAAGGGAAGAGTCCTTATGCGTCATACATGAGTTTAGACCCAAGATGTCAATTTATTCATGGTACTAAAAGTCCCTGGCCCAAAAGAAGAGGCCAGTGATGATGCTGGGGAGCAAAAATCATTTTGGGGCCTTGGTAGCAGTCTGAGCAAGGAGGTAATGCATTGATGCCAAATAGAGAAAAATCTGTGGGAAACTGTAGTCTGGATGGCCAGAGCAAATTTTGCCCTGCTTGGAATAAGTCAGGAGTGTTTTAGGCTTGCATCTTTCTGTCCCAGGCCTGAGCTCCCCGGCCCTCCTGTAGGCCGTGGGAGCTCTGGCCCGGTGGGTGTGTTCTGCAGCCCATGAGTCTATTTACACGTCATGATCTCAACCATTATCATGACATGGTTGAAGCAGCAGCACGTGTAAGAAAAGTTTTCTGCTGGGCATATCCATCCTTGGGTCTCAGAGAGTGGGAAGGAGGAGCTCTGCTCAGGCCCCTCCCCACTTCCTCCACCTTGTCGGGGCCCACATAACCCTCACTTGGCTGTTGCAGCTCTACTCGCATGCTGTGTCTTCAAACGGGGAAGCAATCGAGGACCCAATGGAGATTGTGATTACGGTGACAGATCAGAATGACAACAAGCCCGAGTTCACCCAGCCGGTCTTTGAAGGGTCTGTCATGGAAGGTGCTCTCCCAGGTATATCCAATGCGAGGATCTGAATACCCAGAAAGGCACTTAGACTCTTCGGACCCCAAAGTGTTGGGGCTGGTGTTGCGGGTCAGGCCCTTGATGCAGACAGAACTTCTTTGGAAGCCACTGTGTGGGTGTGGGTGTGGAACATCCTACCAACAGAAATGCATATAAAATAGGACCACTTTAAACACAACCTTCCCTGGTTAAGAAACAGTACCTTGCCAGTTCCTTAAGCCATTCTTGATGATGGTTCTTCTCTGTTTTCTCCCCGTAAAGGTCTCCCCTGCCCTGACTTTCATGGTGGTCATTCCTTGGCATTCCTTATCTTTCACCAAGTGCATATTTACTTCTGGATAATATCTTGTTTTGCCCATTTTCCATTGATATGTATGTGGAATTGCATTATTTGTACATGTATTACTGGGATGTACTTCTTTCATTCTATTTCAGGTACATAGAGTTCTCCATGTCATTACCCACAGCAATAAGCCCATTTATTCTCATTACTGCATTGTATTATTCCCTTGTATGAATACTTTTATATTCCTGTAAAACCAGTTTATGCCATTATTGATGGAAACTGGGGTGGTTTCAATTTCTTGCCATTAGGTACAGTAATAAGGACATTCTTGGATACACCCCCTAGTAAAAATATGCCAAGAACTTTTCTAGGGTATATATCCATAAGAATGGATTGTCCAGTTGTAGGAAGTGTGCATATTCAACTTTACTACATGTCGATAAACTGTTTTCCAAGGCAGTTAAACCAGTTTGCACACACACCTATGAGCAGTGTATATCCTGGATTGTTAGACTAAGCTTTGGCCAATCTGTTGAGTGTGTAATTGTATCTCTATGCAGTTTTAAATTGCATTTCTCTGATTATTAAGAGGCTAAGCATTTTATCATTTATTTGTTGGCCATTTGGATTTTTTTTTAATATCATTAATATATAATTACATGAGCAACATTGTGGTTACTAGATTCCCCCCATTATCAAGTCCCCCCCACACACCCTATTACAGTCACTGTCCATCAGCGTATTAAGAAGCTATAAAGTCACTACTTGTCTTCTCTGTGCTATACTGCCTTCTCCACGCCCCCTCCCACATTATGTGTGCTAATCGTAATGCCCCTTATTCCCCTTCTTCCTCCCTTCCCACCCACCCCGACCATTTAGATTTTTTGAGTCTTTTGCCCTTTTTTCTTTTGGGCTATTTGTCTTTTTCCTGTTGATTTGTCAAGAGTTAATTAGATGTTCTGGGAACTAGCCCTTTGTCAGTCATATGTATTATAGATATTTTCTTCACCTTGAAGGTATTGATGTCAAATGACCATTCTCTCAGGTGAAGCTGTGGCTGAGAAGCCAGTTTCAGAAATTTGTGGGATTTTTCTTCTTTTACATGCCGTTCACTGACTATAAGAAACATGGCACAGTGTTTAAGGTTATTTATTCCCCATACTTCCCTTCACTTACCACCTGCCCACCGCTCAGCCAAATATCTGTTGGAAAAGCTGAGTTCTTAGAACATTGCTCATTGGTACAATGCTTTCTTCTTCCCCTACCATTTTGGTAAGAATTTGGGAAATTGGAGAATGAGGAGCAATGACATGGTACCATCCCCAGAGCCTCTCTTTTTTTTAACACTGGGCAGAATTGAGTGGAGCTGTGTTGACTAGACTCCAAAGCACAGCTTGACTGAGCCTTTCTCTTTAACGCCCAGGAACATCTGTGATGCAGGTCACGGCCACAGACAAGGACGATGACGTGAACACCTACAACGCTGCCATCGCTTACACCATCGTCAGCCAAGACCCTGAGCTGCCTCACAACAAAATGTTCACCATCAACAGGGACACAGGAGTCATCAGCGTGGTCACCGCTGGGCTGGACCGGGAGGTCAGGGCTCAAGAGTCCCCAGAGGATGTGAAGGGCCAGTGTGTATTGGCTAAGTTCCAAGGACAGGGCAAAACTCTGCTCAGGACAGTTGCCACTTTATACGGTGATGGTCTGAGCTTTGCATCTAAATATCTGTCCAGAGGTCTTGTACTTAGAAAGCAGGCTGGCTTTAAACAGATGATAAAAATACTTTTGTTTCTATGCTATGGGCTGGGCCTGATGTGGCTGTTGGTCCTGACTCGGGCATGTTGAATCTCTCTGCAGAGCTATCCCACCTACACCCTGGTGGTTCAAGCTGCTGACCTGCAAGGTGAAGGCTTAAGCACGACCGCCGTAGCCGTGATCACAGTCACTGACATCAACGATAACGCCCCCATCTTCAAACCAACCACGGTAACACTGCACCTCCTTGGATGGTTTCCGAAGAAGGGTCCTTTATTCACAACTGTGTATGGGTGAACCCTTTGAAAACTTTCTGCAGACTCGTGACCTTTAAATAGGAAGCAGATTGAGGTGGCAGTTGTCTCTGTTCCTGTCAGCCTGGGGCTCACTGGTACATGTGTGTGACGTTGCAAAAAGCATCTACTGAACGTGTCCTCATACTGTGTATATTGGTGGCCAGTCTTACCAGGTTTTATTTGTTCTTTGAACAAGTACTTTCTGAGTTTATACCAGACACTGTTAGACACTGGAGGTAGTATCACAAAGCAGACAAAGATTCTGTTCTCAAGGAACTTATAGTCTAGCTAAAGACATGATAGGTGACTTACACAAATTATTATGTGCAATTATATTAAATGCAGTCAAGGAGAATGTGCTGAGAGCCATATTAAACCTTATTGTATTAAAAGTCAGCTCAGTGGTTAGTAACAGAGACTTGACTCCTGTAGTTTAAACAAATAGAGTTGGCTTTATCTCTTATGTCACAAAAGGCCCAGAGAAGATAGTCCACTCTGTCAGGAGAGACCAAGCCTCCTTTGTCTTTCTGTCCCACTACTCCTGGTACATAGCCTGTGTCACCCTGTGGCCCATGGTGATTGCTAGAGCACCAGCCATATCTGTGCCTCATTCAGGAAGGAGGCAAGGCTGAGGGGTACAAAAGGCATTGCTGCTAAGTCAAGTCCTCTTATTTCTGTGAGGACCCATCCCCCAAGTTTCATGTGCATCTTGTTAGCACCTGCTATCTGCGAGTAAAAGAGGAAATACAGTATTTAATTGGGGCACATTGCTGCCACCAATAATATAGTTAGTGAAGAAGGGAAGAATGGATGGGTATTCAGTAGGCAGTTGGCAGTGTCTGCCATCTAGTACAAGGAAGCTTCACAAAGACAGTGAGTAACAGTTATAGTAAGACTTGAAAGGAGGTTGGCAGATGTGGGACAGGAAGGGTGGAAGAGTGACCGAGGCAAAGGGATAAGCATATGCAAAATGCCCTGAATTAAGAGGAAGCTTAATTGTATAACGAGAATGGAAAACCAGTCAGTGCAGTGAACCATTTGAGGTTGGGTCCTGCAGGACCTTGCAGGGTGAGACAAGAATTTTAGAATTTATCCTGAGTGCAAAGGGATGTCATCAAAAGGTTTTAAGCAGAGACTGCGATGACTAGAGTTTCATTTTATGAAAATTACTGGAACCACTGAGAACGATGAGGGAGGAGGGGAGTGGTGGATAAACTGCAATGTCTTGTGCTTGGCTAAGATCACAGCAGCTGGGGCAGAGTGTGCTGAGGAGCCGGGTAGCCAGGGTTTTGGGAAGCCACTGCAGACACTCAGGAGGACGGTGCCCCACCAGCAGGAAATAAGGGCCCTGCTGGGAGAGTGAGCTTGTCTTCTGAGACTCTCCTCAGAGCTTGTGCTCGCTCAGAAAGCATTCCCACAGTCCCCTGAGTCCTGGCTCCATGTTGGGTCTCCGGGTGTCCTAAGTGACCCGACTTCTTTGCCCTGCCTGCAGTACGAGGGGACCGTGCTTGAGAATGAGGCTGACGTCATCATCACCAGACTCAAAGTGACTGATGCCGATGTCCCCAATACCCCAGCTTGGGAGGCTGTGTACAGCATACTGAATGACAACGAGGGACAATTTGTCGTCACCACAGACCCAGTAACCAACGAAGGCATTTTGAAAACAGCTAAGGTTTGTCTGGTGCCTGGCAAGACGCAGAAGCTGACAGCCGGCTAGCTGCCCACGCGCGGGTCCCCTGGGGTCCTCTGTGAGGCAGATCAGCACAGCGGTGGGGGTGCTGGGGGGGCGGGGCTGGTGGATCATTTGGGGTTTACAGTGGCTCTTCAGGCCCATGTGCTCCCACATAGTGCCCCAAAATTGAGGAGGAAATACCATCTGTTTTAATAAGCTCTTTCCCTGAAACATTTTCTTACCTTCTATACCCATTTTGCAAAGGAGAGGAAAAATGGTTTACTGGTCTCTACTATTTTGTGGTGTTATTTCAGAAGTGGGCAAGTAGGACTGTTCTGGAAGGATGTCTTAGAAACCTGAAAACTAAGAGGTTGGTGATTTCCTTGGCAAAGTCAGAGTTAACAGGTCCCTCAATTAGCCCCAGAACTCTGGCTTCCTCTTGAGCAAGTGAGAAGACCCTTCGTGTTTGGACTACTGTAATCTTGTCTCCCACTGAACATTTGATGTCAACATTTTCTGTTGCTATTCTGTCAACAAAAGAAGCTGGTGATTTGATTCCCTACCATCCACAAGGTCCTTCATGCAAGTTCCCAGTTTATTCCTTACAGCACCTTTGAGGAGTTCCTTTTCCTGCTCCTTCAGGGGTCACAACAGACCTAGAGGCAAAGTTTCCCAAATCACACAGCTAGGAAATGGCCCAGCTGGGATTTGACCTCATTGCTGACTGATTCTGAACCCCATATTCGCCACTAAACTTACTGGGGTTGGCGAGGTGGACAGGCAGGGTCCTCTGTCCATCTGCTGTCACGTGGCCAACATGTCACATAGAATGTGATCATTCTTACTAGTCTCTGGGGGTAAACAAATGACTTCCTGTGCTAGTGTTAACTGAGGTTTGCCACTTGAGATTTCATGTAGTTTGTCTTTATTTTTCTCCTGAGATTCTCAGCTATAATAAGTTTACCTGGTAGTCTTTGAGAACTATAAAAAACTACCGATGTGCAGGCCCTAACCTCAAAGATGATTGTTTACTGAGTCTGGGGTTAGGGCCTGGGCATCTGTTACCTTTAAAAGTTCTCAAGTTAATTCTTAATGCACCCAGATTTGAAAACCACCAATATATTGCTAACCAAAAGCAAGAGTTAAGGATTTCGTTTTTTTTAAACTGACATAGAAATGTATTTCTCTAACTCAGATTTTTTCTGCTCCTTAGGGCTTGGATTTTGAGGCCAAGCAGCAGTATACTCTGTATGTGGCAGTAGAGAACGTGGCTCCCTTTGAGGTCATTCTCTCCACCTCCACGGCCACTGTCACTGTGGACGTGGTTGATGTGAATGAAGCTCCCATCTTTGTGCCCCCTCAGAAGAGGGTCGAAGTGCCCGAAGACTTTGGTGTGGGCCTGGAAATCACGTCTTACACTGCTCAGGAACCTGACAGGTTTATGGAACAGAAGATAACGTAAGTGTGAGGACTTTTCAACCGACGGCAGCTAGGTGTGTGTATGTGTATAGAATATTTAGTTCATAGCATTTTACCATCATTGGTCTGTTCAAAACCCTTCTCATTTGACTCATTTATTTGTTTTTATTCCTTTTTTATCCCCATTCCCCGTATCATTTTCATACATGGTATTGTGTTAGAAGTAGCTTACTGTTTCTTCCCTTTTTAGACTCGAGGGCACCTCTGTAATGTAAATCATAGCCACTGATGCTGAAAACATATGTACAAACCAACCGAGAGCAACACTCCTATGACCATGTATGATACGGAATAGTCTTAATCTTTTAAGAGGTGGGTTTGACTAGGAAAAACCATCAGAGCACAAATCCAAAGACAGGTCTGTCTCGTTAGTAACAGTGTGATTTCTGAGGATCACAGAGGCCTCAGCCAATGTGCCTGCTTCCTCTTCTCCGAGAGACATTCCAATCTGCTTTTATCTTCTTTCAAGGACATTGTCAGAGTGCTCCGAACTATTTAGGAAAAACGTTTGGCAAATCAAAAATATAGAGTCATGCTTGGTAATTGAGAGTGTTCTTTTTTGGGGGGTAGGGAGGCATTTATATTTAGCATCAGTGACTTATTTTATATTTGGCTCCTGTGACTTACTAAACTTAAAATAACAAGAAGTTTTAGTTTGTCTTCCACTTCTGAGGTTCTCTTAGAAAGTGCTAATTCTATCCTGAATGAAAGAGCTCATAAATCCTGTTACACTGTGTGTGTGCACTGCACAGGATGAGCTGTACGGGGGGTCCAGGTAGTGATCTCAGTATCAGGTCAAGGGTGATAGGGGATTTTAAAACGAAGGAGCCCGACTGATGACCCCCAAACCTTCTGACTGTTCAGCCTTTACTAAAACAAGCACCACCTGACATGGTGTGCCCCACTTGGCAGGAAATGAAAGTTGAAACAGAATCTAATCAAGCCTTAGGATCTGATTTCGTAGAAATGTGGGAAGTGAAGAAGTTCAATGCCATGAGAAAGCAGCTAAGTACAGAATGGGGGAACGAAGCATGACACAGTTTCAACAATGGCAGAAGGGTGGGACTGATCACCCTAAGTATAGGTTTAAAGAATATTAAGATCAGTTGTAATGTGTAGACTATTTTTGGCTACAGATTCAACAGTTCACCTATAAAAGACACCCCTGTGGCAATGAGAGAAATGTGAACACAGATTTGGCACTGAATGACATTAAGTAATTACTGTTTTTTGTTAGGTGTATTAGTGGCATTGTGGTAGGTTTTTTTAAAAAAACCTTATTTAAATAAGATAAACGCTGAAATCTTTATAGGAGAAATCTTGTGATGTCTGAGATCTGCTTTCGAATATTCTAATTTTGTACTTAAAGCCAGTGTACTGCTCATCATCTGAGGATTCTTTTAGGTGGTCCAAAATATGAGAGCTGATAAGATGTGTCTTTAATGAAAGTTCAGAAGGAGAGGAGGAAAACCAAAGGCAATACTGCAGGGCATGGGGTCAGTGACGAAGCCGTGGACTGTACGGTTTCCAGGCTGGATTGGTGTCTTAGTATTGAAATTGTAGTTCAGGGTATCTCTGAGAAGTTCAGGACCTAGTCTTAGTAGTGCGTGTAGAGGTCTTTACCCCTGGGATAAAGACCACATTACATTGCTCACTGCTTTGCGCTTTCAGGAAGCTGAGGACTAACCCGCAGGTATCCAGGGCCCTGTCCTCTCCAGGTGTCTTTGCTTCTCTTTCTGAGCTTTTCTGTGACCCCATTAGATAACTGGGCAGTGTACCTCTGTTCTTCAAGCCTCTGTTTCCTCTGGTTGACTGTTTCTGGTACTCCTAATAGGGTGTTCTTAACCAAATTCTCTTGGCATTTGAATAACTGTTTTGCTGTGTAAGACCAGAAGGCTCTTTATCCTCTCTGTACCTGCCGTTAAGTGCCAATAGTGCAGGCCACCCCCAAGTCACCATGTCAACCCAGATCTCCAAATGCTTGTGGCGGGGATGTTGGGCAGCATATTCTACCTTTTGAGAACTACTGTATTCTTGGGGGAGCTGGTTTGAAGGGGTCTGCTTTTAAAAGTACTTAAGGATCTTAGGACTCATTGCTTCAGGCAAGAATTATCCACAGATGCTTAATCTGTTGGATCAAAATTGGTGAATAGGATATTCTCAGATTATCTCCCCTCAGATTATAGATAAATTACAAAGAGAAAAAAGGTACCTTTACTGTGAAGAAATCTGATGGCCTCTCCCTTACCCAAGTGCAAAGTTAACATCCCCAGAAAAACAACAGACGTCATGTCCCTCCTAGTGTGATGCGGTGGGGACACATCACCTGTGCTGTGTTCTCACCCCACACCTCCACTGCACGGCTTGAATCTATCAGGGAATAATTGGACAAACCCAAATGGATGGGTTTTCTACAAAGCAAATGGCCTGCTTTGTAGAACCGACATTTCAAAATGGTCAGTGCTAAGAAGGAAAAAGCTAAAGAACGATCCCAAATTAATGAGAAACAAATTTATGTTTGGTTCCAAATTCAAGAAACATGACACTGAAATGCCGTGCATGATTCTGGATTGGATCCTGAATTGGGGCAGTGGTGCCATGAAGGGTAGTTTTGGGGAAATGGGTGACTTGAATATGTACCATGTATTACATAATAGTTCTATGTCAAAGTTGTATTTCCTGAAATCGAAAGTCAAATTGTGGTTATATGAGGAGAATCCCTCTGTTCTTAGGAGATGACACACTCGAGTATTTAATAAGTAAAGGAACATGTCTTCAACATAACCTCAAATGGTTCAGCAGATCATGTTATGTATATGTGTGGGGACTTACATATATGGCAAAATATTAACAGGTGGAAGGCATATGGTTTGTCATCATACTCTCCTGGTAGCTTTTCTGTAGATGTTTGTTTTTTTTTTAATAAGAAAATTGGAAACAAGTACATCAACAGAGAGGGAGGAGCCTTATCCTCCTTCAGCTTCATGCTGTCCACAGTTCCTATTCTAAGTCAGAGCCTGTGCCTTTTCAGGTATCGGATCTGGAGGGACACAGCCAGCTGGCTGGAGATTAATCCGGACACTGGTGCCATTTCCACTCGGGCTGAGTTGGACAGAGAGGACTCTAAGCATGTGAAGAACAGCACGTACACAGCCCTCATTATAGCCACCGACAATGGTAAGATTGCCCTTCCCGTTTAGCTATGCTGTTTCACTCTCCTGGCCATTTTGCTCCCTTTCCCCCACCCTTCTTTTGGAGGCAGAGTTCATCCTTTTGTTTTTTATCCTATTGTTTATGTATCAGTGATATCTTTATCATTGATATATATGATCTTAAGAAGGTTTCACATGAGCAACATTGTGATTACTACATTCACCCATATTATCAAGTCCCCCCTCACACCCCATTGCAATCACTGTCCATCAGTGTAATGAGATGCTATGGAGTCACTACTTGTCTTTGTGCTATACTGCCTTCCCCGTGGCCCCCCCACATTATGTGTGTTAACCATAATACCCTTTAATCCCCTTCTCCCTCCCTCCGCACACCCCTCCCAACCTCTTTCCCTTTGGTAACCGCTAGTCCCTTCTTGGAGTCGGTGAGTCTGCTGCTGTTTTGTTGTTTCAGTTTTGCTTTGTTGTTATGCTCCACAAAGGAGTGAAATTGTTTGGTTCTTGTTTTTCTCTACCTGGCTTATTTCACTGAGCAAAATACCCTCCAGGTCCATCCATGTTGTCGCAATTGGTAGGATTTGTTTTTTTCTTATAGCTGAATAATATTCCATTGTGTATATGTACCACATCTTCTTTACCCATTCATCTACTGATGGACACTTAGGTATCTTCCATTTCTTGGCTATTGTAAATAGTGCAGCAATAAACATAGGGGTGCATCTGTCTTTTTGAATCAGGGATCTTGTTTTCTTTGGGTAAGTTCCTAGGAGTGGACTTTCTGGGTCAAATGGTATTTCTATTTTTAGTTTTTTGAGGAACCTCCACACTGCTTTCCACAATGGTTGAACTAGTTTACATTCCCACCAGCAGTGTAGGAGGGTTCCCCTTTCCCTGCATCCTTGCCAGCATTTGTTGTTCCTTGTCTTTCGGATGTTGGCCATCCTAACTGGTGTGAGGTGGTATCTCATTGTGGTTTTAATTTGCATTTTCCTGAGAATTAGCGATGTGGAGCATCTTTTCACGTGCCTGTTGGCCATGTGAATTTCTTCTTTGGAGAAGTGTCTGTTAAGATTCTCTGCCCATTTTTTAATCGGTTTATTTGCTTTTTGGGTGTTAAGGCATTTGAGTTCTTCATGTATTTTGGATGTTAACTCATTGGATATGTCACTTATGAATATATTCTCAGAATTCATCCTTTTTATTCTTAAACAAGAGCATTCTAATTGTCAAAAATGAAAATAATTTATGTCAAACAGAAGTTCCTTTTCACTACTCACTCTTATACCTAAACTCCATGCCTTCTCTGTGGAAGCCAGGCTGCTGGGTTTACTTCCTGGGACCATAGCTTAATACCTATGTGACCTTAGGCTTATTATCTAGGTTTCTGAATACCCCATCTGGATTAAATGAGTTAAAAAGTGCCTGGAAGAATGCCTGCTACATAGTACATGCTCTGTAAGGACTATCATTGTTTTTATCATTGATCATCGTTATTATAAGTGAAGTGTGTATCCTTCCAGATTGTTTCTGTGTATTTGAATACATTTGTATACATAAGGCAATAGAGTTTATTATAAAGCCACTATCTGATTTATAGTTCATTTTGTTTTTGTCATAAAAATCATTATCTTAGACATGTTTTAAATTAAACTAAAATTTTTTATTTATTTTTTACTTGACAATATGTCTACCTTGGTGCATAATAGATGTACCTTTTTTTAATAAGACAGTGTTATCTGCTTATGACATAATCTAATCATTCACACATTGAAGGACACTGGGGTCGTCCCCCATTGTTCCTTATTTCTGTGCATGACAGGTAAACATCCCTGTATGTGCCTTTATGTGCAAAACACTCCCCACAGATAGATATTCAGAAGCAAAATCACTGTTAAAGAGAACCTGTTAGCTTCTTGTGATGAATTCTCTTCCTTTCTTCCTCACTAACCTCCTGAGGTAGTAATTCCAAGTCTGACAATCTAGAAAGCAGAGAGCAAAGTACGTAAGGCCATAATGGGGCTCTAGTCACAGAATACTCGCACATGAAGGGAAATCTAGCCCATGGCTTCAGGTGCAGTGTTAATGCTGGCCACCTGTCTCTAGCTGCATGGGAATTCTGTAGCCTGGCCTGAAAGTAAGTGGAGGAAATGGCCCTTGAACTAAGGGTGGGCAAACTTTCTATAAGGGGCCAGAGAGTAACTATTTTGGCTTCTGCAGGCCGTACAGTCTCTATTGCTCTTGTTGCCTCAAAGCGGCCATACGTAATGTGTAAAGGAGGAATGTTACGGCTGTGTTCCTAATTTGGCTAGAAGTCCTTAGTTTGCTGACCTCTGACCTAATAGTAATGGCTAAGGTATGGTGGTTCTGAATAATTCTTCAAGTGTTAGTATGACTGTGCATGACTCAATACTTTTCAGTGTATATGGTCTAAGAGGAGAATTTATTTTCATGTATTTTGGATGTTAACTCATTGGATATGTCATTTACGAATATATTCTTCAGAAAATCTAGTAGCTTATTTAATTTTTTAAAAGTTTTTTTTTTAATTAGAAAAAAATTTTAAATGACTCCTGCTCATTGGTTAAGAACTGCACAGGTTAAGGTAAAAAGATCCATCCATGGATGAATGGATGAACCAAACGTTGTCTACAAAAACCATGGAGGAGTATTCATCCTTAAGAAGGAATAAAATTCTGTCACATGTTACAATATGGATAAACCAGGACATTGTGCTAAATGAAACAAATCAATCGCAAAAAGACAAGGGCTGTATAATTTCACCTACATGAGACAAGAAAGTAGTCAAATTCATAGGCGCAGAAAGTAGAATGGTTACCAGAGGTTGGGAGGAGGGGGAATGGGGAGTAGTTGTTTAAAAGCTCCAGTTTGTTTTACAAGATGAAAAAGGTCTGGAGATCTGTGTCACAACAATACTGACACTCTTCCATTGTGTACTTACAAGTGGCTAAGATGGTAAATTTTATGCTATGTGGTTTTTTTTAAACAATTTTTCTGAAAGGTTAAAAAAAAAATCCTCAGCCTTGCCATCCAGGTCTATCTGTCTATAGGTTTGAGATACACTCCTCTGTTGTTGGGCTTTGTTTTTTTTCCCTATAAAATATTATAGTCATTATCTTAGACATGTTGTATTTATTTATATAATATGTAAAAGTCATTATCTTAGACATGTTTTAAATTAAACTAAAAATTTTAATTTATTTTTTACTTGACAATATGTCTACCTCAGTGCATTATAGATGTACCTTTTTTTAATAAGACAGTGTTAGGGACAGAGGGCTGAAGCCATGGCTAGATTTCCCTTCATGTGCAAGGCTGAAGTGCTATCTATCAGTGATGACAATTGTTTGAGTATCTACTTTTTCTACTATCCTATGCTAGGTGCTGTGTGAGGACGTAAAAAGAAATGCAAACATCTTATTACGCTGATGGACAGTGACTGTAATGGGGTTTGTGGGGGGGGGACTTGGTGAAGGGGGGAGTCTAGTAACCATAATGTTCTTCATGTAATTGTAGATTAATGATAATAAAATGAATTAAAAAAAAAAAAGAAATGCAAACACAAGTGTGTATGAGCTTGGAAATGTAAACTTGCTGCTATTTAAAAAGGCTCAACCCTTTAATAATGACCTCAAAGCCATAGAAGTTCAGTAAAAGGAGAAGAGGTAGAGGGCAATGAGGACTTCTTGGAGTGTTTAAAATTTCATGGACAATCAAATTATGTGAGGAAGAAGAGGAAGGGTATCCTTGATGTGAGGAATAACTTGGGTAATTGTTACCCAGTTGGGGTATAAGCACGCCAGCAACCTGACTGACCAAGAGGGAAGATGTCCTGGGACTGGCAAGCGGAGGCTCCAGGGGCAGGGTGGGTCCTGGTGATGAGCAGAATTTCCCCAAGAGCCAGGACAGGATTTGGGTTTGGTCTGATGGAAGGCAGTAGGGATTCATTAATCAGGGATCATCAGTTGGGGTGTTTCTTATGTATTTTCTGTTAGGTTCTCCACTTGCTACTGGAACCGGAACCCTTCTCCTCTTCCTCTCTGATGTGAATGACAACGGTCCTGTACCAGAACCTCGAAAAATGGACTTCTGCCAGAGGAACCCACAGCCTCATATCATCGACATCATTGATCCAGATCTCCCCCCCAACACATCTCCCTTCACAGCAGAACTAACACATGGGGCAAGTGCCAACTGGACCATTGACTACAATGACCCAGGTGGGAACTCGAGTCTTGTTTCAGAAACTTTGCTCTGACCTGTGTGCTTCCTCTGCCTTGCCTCTGAAATTCCTGTCCCAACTTCCAGATGTCACCCCTTTCGTTTGATGCTTGTTTCCTTGCTTAAGGCATTGCACCCGTGGGGCCTGGCATCTGACTGTGTGACATACTGCCTCATAATCTGCAACCCAAGTGATTCTGTTTTCTTCACTCAACTTTGGGATGTCTTCGGTTTCCTACTTGTTTTATTCTAGAGTGAACTGTTTTCCTCCCTGGTCCCATCATTTATTTCTGTGGCTTCCTCCAGGTCATGAATCTCTGATTTTCAAGCCAAAGAAAAACTTAGAGTTGGGTGACTACAAAATAAATCTCAAGCTCACAGACAACCAGAACAAGGACCAGGTGACCACGCTGGACGTGTTAGTGTGTGACTGTGAAGGGGTCGTCAACAACTGTAAGAGGACCGGGCTGTACACCGAAGCGGGACTGCAGGTTCCTGCCATCCTGGGAATTCTCGGAGGAATCCTTGCTTTGCTAAGTAAGTGCAGCTGGCGAATGGCTCAGCCTTGGGCTTGTAGAATGAGGAGGTTGCATCTTACTGAGCATTTCAGAGGTAAGTGGTCTGAGACTGGACGGCAGCCCAGTTCCTTGAAGTCAACAGGGGCTGAGGCCTCTTATTTTGGAGTCCATTCAGTCCCTCAAGGTAGGCTTCTCAAGCTCAAGTGCATACAAATCACCTGCGCCTCTCTATACATACATGAGAATTCTGATCCAGTGGGTTGGGGGTGGGGTCCAGGCGATGTTGACATTGCTGGTCCACGGACCAACTTAGAGGAGCAGGGCCTTGGGGTGCTATCCTCAGCAGCAGTATCGGAGCCGGCCACCTCCCACCACCGCCTCTGCGTTCCGTCTGGAGAAGGGGTGACGGAGGAAGTGGAAGGCACATACCTGGAAATTGCACACATCACCTTCACTTACATCCTGTCGGCTCAACACAGCCACACCTGGAAGTTCCCCTTCTAACTGGGTGACCATGTACCCGATTAAAACCTAGCAGAGGGTGGGGGTGGAGGGTCGGGTGAACAGTATCAATAACTAGAAGGATGAAGAGGAAAAGCGATAATGGGGTAAGTTGGTCAGTTACTGCCATAGTCGTTGAGACTGATACTACCTGTAGACTGATCCCTAGGGTTGACACAGATGGTGGTGTGTTACCAGTTAACAGATAGTGTATAATTAGGGGCTGGAAAAGGTGGTCTGGGTCTTTAATGCCTTTGCAGTCAGTAGAGGGGCTGCTAATTGAGTCTCAAGGACGATTTGGGGGAAGGTGTAGGATTGCTGGGCCACAGGGGCAGGTGGAATCCAGATAGGCAGAGAGGCATTGATGAGGGCACCCACAATATTAAGGCCCAGAAAGAGGAAGGTTTGATTTGGACTGAGTAGGTCGGAGAGGAGGTCAGCTTGGCTGGACAGAAGAAAGTTCTTAGAGGGATCAGTGGGACCAGCTCTGGGGCTTTCAGTTTAGGTGGGTGCTGTTGATACGCTGCTTGCTGCTCCAACAGGTTCGAGAAGGGGTTACCTATGACCTTCAGGAAATGTTTGCTGTGTGTCCTATTTGCTTCTGCTCTCTGCTGTCTGTGTCCTCTCAAAATTGAGAAGGAAGGAAAAGGGTTTAGAATCCAGTGAGCTTCTGGACCTTTGTACCTTGAGAATTTGTGTGACTTTATTGCCACCTTGGGATGAGGTGAATTCACTGTCCTCTTCATCCTCATGGGCGCAGTAACACAAACCCTGCCTGTTCACTTACTTCCTGGTCAAATCACATTTGAATGGGGCAGTTTGCTTTGGGAACAGTGGTTACTAATTAGCAATTACTAAAAATTACCAAGAATTAGTCATTATTACTAACACTTTTATTCTAAAGAAAATATTAAATATTACAGTTACACTTAAAATACTGACCTCTTAGTATTTATATCTATACATATTTATATCTATAGCATTACCTGAATTTGCTATGGGTCTATTTTATTAGACACAGCAACTGAGAACATTTTGGAATGTTCAAATGTGCAACAACATTTAAAGCAGAAGCAGCCCCAGGATTTGGATTTCCCACACCTTGTTCCTTAAGGGCAAACATAGAACTTAACACTTCTAAAGTATTCTAGAGAGACACCAGGATATGAAAGCTTTGCACATAGTCCATCAATACTGGGTTCTTTTGCACTAGGCTGTGGATTATTGGGGTTTTGGTACAGCTGGGTGGGGTGGTGCTTCCTGAAGGGGTAACAGCCTGCTATATTTTTGGTACCTTTTGAGCATTGATGAGAAGCATCCTTTTGGAAACACTAACTTACCCCTGGTTCTCACTCGCTCTGGGCTCATGTGGATGGGGACAGTTTGCATTCTGCATTGTCTTCAGTTCTGTGTCCTCAGTGCTGAGACAGGTTTTGTTCCACTTAGCAACAAGTACTCTGTTTTCCTGTTTATGAATCGTGGTCAAAGTAGTTCTGATGAGGTCTTGGGATCTTTCTGATTTCAGCAACAACAAATAGGTTGGGTACTTTAAGAAATCTGTTCCCCAAGTTTATGCAACCTCCTGTTTCCAGGCAATAATGTTTCACTAAGTAAGGTGTCATATATGGAGGTAACCAGGCATAAGCACCTATAAAGAAAACACACTGAAACATATTTTCTCTTATTCACAATAAATAGTTTAATATTAAAAATAAATAAAATGTTAATCTTATATATGCTAGAAATATTTGAAGGGCAGGTGAAAACCTTGGAAATTAAACAGATTTTAAAGCTTGCTTACCTGACTTTATCTTAAGATAAGGAACATACCAGGTGATTTTCAAGTCTATGGCCCCGTAACTGGTTAAGAATAGTATGCATCTGTCAAGTGCTTTTAGGCTGACTCAGTCCTGCTCACAAAAGTTCAATGGCTCCAAGTCAGAATCAAAGCTGCAGTCCTACCGGTGGTCCACCTGTCCCTGCTGCCCCTCTGACCTTCTTTCCACCGCTTTCCTCCTTGCTCACTGAGCTTTAGCCAGGCAGACCGCACCTTTCCTTAATCACACTGAGTGTGTTCCAGCCTCAGGGCCTTTGCTCCTACCATTTCCTCTACCTGGACCACTTTACCCCAGGTTCGTTCTGGGAAATGACTGACTGGCTTAAGATCCAGTTAAAGAGCACGCTTGAATTTACATACATTAACTTCAGGAATGTGCGTGTCGCCAGGTGGGTTGACGTGTGGGTTGTCTGGTATGCAAAGCACTGATTCTCTGTAGTAGCTGCTGCTTAACTGTGGCCCCATTGCTCTCTCTACCCCACTGCAGTCCTGATTCTGCTGCTGCTTCTGTTTGTTCGGAGGAGAAGGGTCGTCAAAGAGCCCTTACTGCCCCCAGAAGATGACACCCGGGACAATGTTTATTACTATGACGAAGAAGGAGGTGGAGAAGAAGACCAGGTGTGTTTTTTAAAATTATGGTAAAAGCTTAATGGCAATCTCTTTATTTGGAAGAAGCGGTCAGTGATCAGAAGGCAGACATTTGAAATAGCTGTGTGTTATTTTGTGTGTTATTTTTTTAAGGCCTTACCCCAGAAGATACATATTATCAGTGGCTATCACCATCAGTACAACATTGTTAATACTTGACTGCTTACTGCCCTGCACTGAAATGCTTTTTACTCTTTGTGAATGTTAAATCTTTAGGCCTTCGTTATTGCCCTATTCTGGAGGTGGTCTTGACTTGCCTTACCCCAAAGTTTTCATGGAAGTCTGCTCTATTTAGAAAGAGAACAATAGGGACCCATCAGAGTCCTACTTTTGACAGGCTGTGCCGTGAGGCACATGTGCTAAGCTCTGTGGTCTGGATGAATAGCCACTGATGAGAATTTCAATGCTTGTTTTGGGCAGCAAACATATAGGGGGCACAGGGTACTACAAGATGTGGTTCCAGATTTCAAGACATTTCTAAGTCTAGTTGGGTGAGATGAGATATACCTTATCAGTTAGCTGTTACCACAGTAATGCTATGTAACAAGCAACCCCAGAATGTCAGTGACACAACAGTAAGCATATCTTTCTCATGCATTTATGGGCCAATTGCTGGTGTCTGTCTTGGCTGCTGTAACAAAATACTGCAGACTGGGTACTTAACAAAACCACAGAAATCTATGTAGTTCTGGAGGCTGGGAAGTCCAAGATCAAGCAAGTCACTGGCAAATTTGTTTTTTGTCAAAGGCCTGCTTCCTAGTTCAAAGCCATATTCTCACTGCATACTCACATTGTTGAAGGGGCAGGGGAGTGCTATGGTGTCTTCTAGAAAGGGCACTGTTCCTATTCCCATCCACTCTCATGACCTAATAACCTCCCAAAGGCCCCACCTCCAAACACACCACATCTGAGGTTAGTCTCAACATGTGAATTAGGGGTGGGGATGGATGGACACAAGCATTGTCTGTGGCAGCTAGGTTCACAAGAATCTATTCACAAGAACAGTCAACAGGCTGAGGCTTAGCTCATCTAGGCTGGGTTTGGCTGAATGGCTGTGTGCATGCGTTGTGTCTAGGACTGTGCAGTGCATTTCTCATATTCTCTGTAATAGCAGGTTAGCCCAGAGGGCTGTTAAAGCTGTTGCCTTGTCACATTGGTTAGTGTCCCATTGGCCAAACAGGTCCCATGACAAGCCCAACGTTAATGAATCTTAATTCCTCTCACAGAGAATAAATAGGGTGGGAAGGGAGTGAATATTTGCTAAAGAATAATCATATCCTAAAATATGTTCATAAAATACAATAATCTATACCTGTACCCACAAGGGCTCCTCACAGTCCTTGTAGGCTGTATTTCCTTCCAGTGCTATTTTGGAGACTCTTGGGTTTAAAACACCATTTCGGATTATATTGGCATGTATTTATAAATACCAAGCAGTTGACAAGACACTATACAACAGCATAATCTCTAAACCATGTTTCCCTGCATTTATGACTGTTTCTTTTTTACCCTTTTCTATACTTTTATGTTTTTCTCCAAAGGACTTTGATTTGAGCCAGTTGCATAGGGGCCTAGATGCGCGGCCAGAAGTGATTCGAAATGATGTGGCTCCAACCCTCCTGACTGTGCCCCAATATCGGCCCCGCCCTGCCAATCCTGATGAAATTGGAAACTTTATTGATGAAGTAAGTAAGCAAAGTTAAAAGCCATGGAGTAGCTCATCTCTAAACTTAGAAAGGAGCAATTATGTCCAAAGGGAGGAGAAGAATTTATAGATTGTTTCCTTTACTATGTCTTACCTTGCCTGATCCCTGAGCCTTATTTTTTATTTGTGTCTCATCTGAATTTCAGAACTAAAAGAACTTTAAATTGTTCTAAGTGATTTTGCAAAGTTTGTATGGCAAAGCAATGAATTGCCTGAAAGGACTAGAAGTAAAACTATAAAGAGATTCAAAATAGATTCAGTTTGGCTTCACTAATGGATCTCTTTTCCCCTGTATCCTACTTACTGGTTGAGATGTAATGTTAAATCTGTATCTAAGTCTACCTGAGGGCCAGAAAAATAGCATCCATATTGTATATGTCAGAAATGCATCTAGCTATAAATTCCAGAATCTTAAACAGATATAAGTAGATATGCCTCATGCAAATAGAAGGCTAGGATAAGCAGTCTAGGCTGGTATGTCAGCCTTTCTACCTTTGTACCACATGCTCTAAGCCTGCAGGCCCTTTTTCTCATGTTTGTTGCCTTATGATCACAAGATGGCTGCCACACTTCCAGGTCTTGGGTCTACAGTCCAGTCAAGATGAAGTAGGGAAGTAGAAAGGGCAGAACAAAGGCCAAACATCTTCCCTTTAGCAAACTGTTGAGCAAGAAGGGAGTTCATCCCACATGTTATGGGCCAGAACTATCCCAAGATTGTCTCTATCTGGAAAGGAGGATAGGAAATGAGGCATTAGATTAATCAGGTTAGGGTAAGATGAGGAAGAATTAGGGGTCGGGATGAGTAAAGAACTAAGTAAGATAATAGTCCAGTGGGTCTATTTCCTTAAATAGATTATTTCTATTTCCTTTAACTGTTTCTCAATCAGCTGCCCAGTTGATGGAATGATTTTCAGGGCTTGTGTGATGGTCCAGTGGCCCTTGGTGAATCTTCATGGCAGGACTGGTCCTGATTTAGCTTCCCAAAGCACAGCAGTATTGGGAGTGACCAGCCCACATCTGTTCAAGCCACTGGATCTTAGAGGAAACTGAGAACAGGAGGGGTCAGTTAAAACCATCCCTTTTAGATACATATACCTGAGATCAGGTCCTTTCCTCCATTTATAGTCATTTGTGTGTTGGCTTCATCTCAATGTAGCTTTTTTTTAATACAAAAATAATATGTTTGCTATTTTAAAGTACAAAATTATATTAAATATATAAATTATATATTTATAAAAATATAAATTATGAAACTTTATTAAGGGAAAAAAAGCAAGTCCTGCCCAAGTTTCTCCAACCCACCTCACCACAGTGAACTATTCATGGTCAGGGCGACCGTCTTCGTTATTTTCAGCCTTGTCCATCCTGATTGTTTAGTGCTTGTATCTTCCTGCCTACATATAATTTACCATTATAGTGTAGAAGGAAAAGATTCTGATTTTCCTATAATAGTCTCTTTTCATCAACAATATATCAGTCTGTCTGCATTGCCAGTTTGTATAAATTTATCTTGGTGTTAATTGCTGCTGGTGTTCTACAGGATGGTTGCATTTTTGTGCATTTTGTGTTGCTCAAGGCATCAAGAGAAGGCATCTTGCCTGAGATGACAGGTGTATGATCCCTTTCATTGAAAGATCCTACTGTCTTTCTTCTTCTTTAGAATCTGAAGGCAGCCGATAGTGACCCCACTGCCCCCCCTTATGATTCTCTGCTCGTGTTTGACTACGAAGGAAGCGGTTCTGAAGCTGCTACTCTGAGCTCCCTGAACTCCTCAGAGTCGGACCAAGACCAGAACTATGACTACCTGAATGAATGGGGCAATCGCTTCAAGAAGCTGGCAGACATGTACGGAGGTGGCGAGGATGACTAGGGGACTCAGACCGATGGGGAAAGAGATGGGTCCTGTACTCCTGTGATGGGAGATACAGGAATAATGTTTCTCGTGGCTTTTCAGCTACCTTCCCTTGGAGTGAGTTTCTGGGGAAGAACAACTGTGATGGGCAATGCAGTTGGATAATTAGGATTTTCCACTTTGTAGATCTAACCTGCATGTTAGAAAGATTTTGTCTTATTTCTTGAAACTTTTTTTTCTCCATCACTCTTTACATAGTGATCATGTCCAAAAGACCCTCCAATTAGAATATTTCAAAAGAACTGCTTTTGGCCTCAGAAGATTCTGCTAGCAACTTGTGGATTTTCTAAAGGGCTTTGCCTCATTTTTAAAAGGAAGGGGAGGGGTCAGCTGCCTTATTGTTTTGTATGTATTTTAAAAATTATTTTTATGTATTTTTTGGTCCTATTACTGCTCTGGTGTCCCATATCCTAATATCCACTTTTACTCCTTTTGAATTTACACGGTCCAGACAGGAGTTCTCTAATGCAGAAATTATTGGGCCCTTTTAGGGTAATAGGCTTGTGTCTTAGTCTGACTGTATCTTGACTGGCTATAGTGAACTCTTAAGACCTCTAATGGTTTTCCTTTTTCATCTCCTGGGTATGTCACTTCACATCCATCCATTTACTTGTTCCAGGTAAGAATGTTTATTATATGAATGTCATTAGTGGATACCTTGATTCTAAAGAAGGTGACCAGAAAAGGTGGTGAGTTTTAGGTGCACTCAACTTTTAATATTTATCACTAAAACAAGAAAGTGATAGATTCCCAGACTCAGGATAGTGCTACAGCCAAAGACAGGTGGCTTGTTACAGCAGAAGGGAAACATGGCAAGTAGGCTTAGAGATGGCAGGAGAGGTTGTCACTTAGCCCGGCAATTTAGCAAACTGAGGCTGAGGATGGATTGAGGTGGCTCTACCTCTAGCCCTGAAATTTCTGGAAGAATGGAGGACTCTCAACATGTATTTCCTACCAGAGTCCTTATACAAGTTTTACCTGAAGCCCAGGATCCCCAAGTGCCTGCTTTTGTTGATGTCTACAGAAAATGCTGGCTGCTCTGGACACATCTGCCCAAGTGTGTATAGAAAACTGAAAATATTAGAAAATCTTTTTTTCTTAGGAACAGGAAGAAAACAGTGTTAAGAAGGGGGTAGGGGAAGGTAGGGACAATCTTGGTTTGGGTCTTCCTTTAGTTGAAATGTGACCTTCAGGAAACTTGACAACCACAGAAAAGAATTTTATCTAAATTACTCTGTCTGTCAACTATTTTTCAAGAAAAAATAATCATCCCTGTGATCACTTCTTGGAATTGTCTTGATTTTTCAGCAATTTAAACCCTTATCTACTGTAATTCTATATAGAGAGCATCACTATAGTTTCGAGTGTATATGTGTGCGGGTGCTGATAATTTTGTATTTTCTTCTGGGGTGGAAAAAGAAAAGAATTCGAGCTGAGAAAAATTATCCTTAAATATTCATTTTTATAAATTTTATTAAAGAATTTTGTTAAGCCATTGTCAAACTTGTTTTATTTGATGACACCATTGCAGGCAAGACAAATACTAGGTGAGCTCAGTCAAAACACGGAGAAAGAAACTTCATGTTGAAATGACTTCTCCGGAACTTTGTGTCATTCTGTTGGGGCAAAATGGGTGAAAACTGAATCCACAGGGTCACTTTCTTTGAAGAATATCCATTCATTTGGCATGTGATGAAAGTAATAAAATTTCCTCGTCATTGGAAGACTGCTGAGGGAGAGAAGTAGGGCTTCCAAGAGCAGTCAGCGAAGTTAGTATACGCCGGTGGTTCTCCACCAGGGAAGATTGTGGCCCCTCTCTGAGGGAACATTTGGCAATTTCTGGAGATACTTTTGGTTGTCATGATTGGGGGGGCGTGCTGCTGACATCAAGTCAAGGCCCGGGATGCTGCTAAACATCCTAAGCAGGGTGTAAAGTGTCAGTAGGGCTGCTGTTGAGAAACCCCGGTGTAGGCCTCCAACTTGTGCTGGAAGGGGTCTAGCTTTTTTGGACATGACAACAGTGGTGAAATACATATAACTTAGTGGCATTGATACCTTCAAAGTGGGTAAGCATCACCCCTATTTCCAGAACCTTTTCATCATCCCAAGTAAGTCTGTCTGGTAAAATTGGGCTGCTTTCACCTGGAGTGTTTTCAAGGCTCATCCGTATGGTAGCATGTATTAGGGCTTCGTTTCTTTTTATGGCTGAGTAACCACGATAGTATATACCTTATTGATTCACTCATCTGGAGTTGCTTTCACCTTTTGGCTATTGTGAATAATGCCACAGTGGACACTGAGGTACAAATAACTGTTAGGAGTCCCTGTTTTCGATCCAGGATATATACATAGGAGTGGAACTGCTGGATCGTTTAATTACGTGTTTTAGGTTTTTGAGAAATTAACCAATGTATGATTGGATCCTGGAGTGAAAATTTCAGATGTTGGGGAACTGGAGAGAATTAAATATGGGTCTTACAGTAGATGATATTCTCAAATGAATATTAATTCTCTTGGGTGTAGTAATGGTAACATGATTCACTAGGAGAACCCTTATTTTTAGGAGGTAAATGATGAATTTAGAGATAAAATGGTACCAATGTCTGGAAAATATCAAAACAGCCCAACAAAAAAGCATGTAGTGAGCAGTAGCACAAAAGTAAATGTGGCAAAGTGCTCACATTGGCTGAATCTATGTGAAAGTACGTAAGTGTTCATGCACTACTTTTCATTTTGCTTTGGGCTTAAAATATTTTTAAAAGGGAGAAATAAGCCAGAAATAAACCTTCAGATATACAGTCAAATGATATTTGATGAAGGTGCCAAGACCGTCCAATGGGGAAAGGACAGTGTTTTCAACAAATGGTGCTGAGGAAAGTGGGTGTCCACATGTAAAAGAATGACGTAGGACCTACCTTTACTCCATATACGAGAATAACTGAAAGTGGATCAAAGACTTTTATAAAGGCTAAAACTATTTAAATCTTAGAAAAAGACAGGGAAAAGCTTCATGATGGATTTGGCAATGATATCTTAGATATGACACTAAAAGAGCACAGAAAACAAAATAAATTGGACTTAGTTTAAATGAAGCACTTATGAACCAAAGAATACCACCAACAGAATTAAAGGCAACCCATGGAATGGGAGAAAATACTTGCAAATCACATATCCTGAATATTAAAAAAAACAAAAAACTCCTAAAACAATAGCAAATCAACCCAATTCAAAAGTTGACAAAGGATTTGTACAGACATTTCTCCAAAGAAAATACAAAACGGCCATTAAGCAGTGGAAAAATGCTCAACATTACTAATCATTAGGGAAATGAAAATCAAAACCACAATGAGAACCATTTGACACCTATTAAGATAGCTACTATAACATTTTGATGAGGATGTGAAAATAATTGGAACCCTTGTGCATTGCTGGTGGGAATGTAAAATGGTGCAGCCACTGGAAATCAATCTGGCAATTCCTAAGAAAACAATTTATAATCCAGCAATTCCACTTCTGGGTATATAATAGAATTGAAAGCAGGGACTCAGATATTTGTACACCCATGTTCATTGCAGCATTATCCGTAATAGGCAAATGGTGGAAACAATGTTGTACATACATACCATAGAGTATTATTCAGCCTTCAAAGAGAGGGAAATTCTGATTTGCTACAACATGGATGAACCTTAAAAACATAATGTTAAGTGAAATAAGCCAGACACAAAATGACAAATACTGTATAATTCCACTTAAATGTGGTACCTAGAATTAAGTCAAATTTATAGAATAGAGGTGAGGTGGGAAGGGTGAGTTATAGTTATTTAATGAGTACAGAGTTTCATTGACGGGTAATTTTAGTTCATTTAATGAGTACAAAGTTTGGGATGAAAAACTTCATGAAAATGTATACTGGTGATCATTGCATAACAATATTTATAGCCACTGAATTGTACACTTAAAAGCGGTAAATTTCATTTGACATCTATTTTACCACAGTAAAAAGGGAAAAACATACTAGAATGAAGACAAATGGTTCTATAGAGAATAAAACTAAACTGTTTACAGAGTACCTACCAGGTGCAAGAGGCTGTGCCGGCAGAGACACGTGACTTCTGAAAAAGGCTCCAGAGAAGGTGCTCACACCCAGCCAGGATCTGGAGATGGGAGGCCTGGAGAACGGTACCTCTGCCTACCTCTTGGTGCTTCCGTAGGTACTCACAAGGCAATATGTGGTGAAGACACCAAGATACTGGAGCCATGCTGCTTGAGTTCAAATCCTGGCTGGCCTTTCCAGCTCTCCGCTTAGACAAGTTACTACCTTCCTCAGTCTGGAGATTACTGCAAAATGAGGATAACCACCCACTTCCTAGGGCCCTTCGGAGCATTGAGTTCGTATGTGTGAAGCATTTAAGAGTTCTTGGCTCATGGCAGTGCTCTGTGAAATGTTAGCTCTTAACATTTATTATTCAACGAGGAGCACAGCAAGGGAGTTTGGATAAAGGGAATCATTTAAGCAAAAGCAGGATTTTAGGAGAGAAAAGGCCAAGCATTCCATTTTGGGCTGGATTTAATGGGTCAGGCAACCACTGAAGTGCTTTGAGCAGGAGAGCTATGTGATCCGAAGTGGTGGTCTGTGAAGGTGCATCTCTGCAGAGATGATGAACCTTCCTGGGAAGGGGACCAGAGATGGTGATGAGCCTCTGGAAGTTGCAATAAGGATGAAGGGATCCAGAATATACCACTGTCAAGATGTTTCTTTCTGGGTTCCCTTTATCTGCCAAAGCAGAGTCTCCCAAAAGAATTCAACAGTCATAAAAATCCTCCCCAGGAGTTTTGCAACCAGGGACTATTGACTCTATCACCAGAGACTAGAAGTTGACACTACTGGGATAAGAATGCACCAAAACAGATACTGTCACAAAAGTACCGTATCTTTCATCTATTCTAAGGGCTCACTTATTTTTCCTGTGTCATTTGTTTCTCTACAAGTGCCGCTTCACCCCTTTCCCTCCCTCTGTTAAGATGGTATATAAGCCCCAGACTCAAACCACCTCTGAGTCACATTTTTCTGGGAATTTCCTCAAACGTGCATAAAAATCTTTTCTCGCTAATCTGTCTTTTGTCCATTGAATTAGCACACCTCCATATTAAGAATGTCAGAGGGTAGAAGAAAAGTTTTTTCTCTCTAACAAGGATCTGATAGATGCTAAAGAGAGTGGTAATCCAAAGAGAAAACCTTTCATTTAAAATAAATGAAAACTTAACTGCAGTGACCATTTTTTTTGTGGAGTGGGTATTGGGGGTTTTCACAGTGTCTAAGGTTTTGAGACAGGTAGGATAAGAATTTAGAGGTCAGTTAGATGGAATGCAACCACTCCAGTTATCCCGTGTGGATTTAGAAGATAAGAACCCATATGAACCCATAATTTGCTGGGGTCTTCACTAGGAAATCTGTGTGAAACAGCCATCAATAATCATTGGTCTTGTTCTGTCTATCAATACCATTAGCCTTGTTCTGGGTTGAGGCAAATAGCCCCAGCTTGCTATTTGCAACCCAACCTGTTTGGCTGCTGTCCCTTAAGTTCCTGATTATGGGGTCCTTTTTGTCTGACTTCAAGTCAGTAGAACACATTTTGCATGAATACAGACCTGTGTGTGTGTGTGTGTGTGTGTCTGGAACATCCCCATGTGGTTTCTTGCAGCACCCTCTCCAATGTAGCTCCTGTGGGTATTAATTTGAGGGATGTTGAATAGCATGTTACCAGGGGGTCTCCCAGGTGTGCTTCTGTTTTTTAACAAAACTACCTAGAGCAAACTGAGGCAAAGGCTACCAGAATTCCATTCTTGTAAACTAAAATTCCGTAAGTGTAAATACCAGATTCTAAGAAAATAGGGTACTTAAAAGCCTACTTGCATGATTTCCTTAGGCCACGAGAAACCTGAAAATGCGTCCTTTTTTTGTGCTTGGGCCTAATATACAGCCTTATAGGCCGTAGGCACTCCCCCAACATCCTATCATACATAAAATGTATCTAATGTTCCATGTGGGATATTGTTTTTTGCTGTAAAAATTTATAGTATCCTTATGATTGATTTGATCGTTCAAGTCACTTTGTGGTATCTAAGCCTATAGAGCCCAAAAGATTAAATCTGGCACCATAATGCTTTGGGATAGAGGACTCTCAGCTCTCCCAACTCTCCTCATCACCTGTAAATCCCATACCAGTACTGCCCTTAGACTTGGGCTAATAGAGTCCCAGCTCTGGCCCCATGCTTTAAAGGCCCCACCTGGCCTCCTCTACCATGCTCTTCCCCATGGGCAAGGAATCTGCCTAGGGAAATTGCCCACCCCAAATCTTCACCCTTCTTTCCAGACCACACTGCAGGTTCTGGGATCTGGAATCCCCTGCCCAGCCATCTCTGAGCCTGCTTCCAGAGCTCTCTTTAGGCCTCTTGGCTTGGTCTGCCCTCTGAAAGCTGCACCATGCTCCCTGTGTGCGCACTCCTAGCCCTAGGGTTTCAAGTGGTAGTTTCTTAGAGGTGTGTGGACAGAGCCTGGATGTGCACGCACAAGCTGGAATGTCCACATGTGTGTGAGTGCAGGATGGAGATGCTAGTGAGAAGATAAAAGGGTCAGGCCAGAGGTAGGGAGCTGACTTCCCCCATCCTGCCATGTCCATCCAGTATGGAGCTCTGACATGAAGTCTGAGAATTCTCAATTCAAATCTGGCATAGTTTTCAAGGTAGGAAGATAAAAAGTATTTAACAATCTATTAATTTTATTTACACTTTGAAATATTTACACATATGGTATAAGGCCTTCCATCTTGTATTTTTGGCCCAAACTGCACAAAACTTAGGGGTGGGCCTTTCCCACACAATGCTTTACACCCTTTTCACTAAATGTTTAATACCTTTAAATGACATTTCAAAAATTTTTTTTTCAAATGAACTTGTGTCCACATCTAACTGAAGAAGAATTGTCTACTGCCAAAGCCTGGGATACACACAATGGCAAGAACATTATGGTAATATAGTAGGTCATTTATTTCCTGTTTTTCTGGTTTAAAGATGTTTTGGCAGGATTTTATTTGAGGAAGAGATGAAGGGGAAGATACAGGTACAATTTATTAAGTGGCAGACATTGCTAAATACTTGAAAGCAGTGTCATTTTAACTCCCCAAAATAGCCTTGTGAAACGATTCTGTTCTCACTTTAGAGAGCAGGAAAAAAATGGTTGACGGATTTGAACTGGAGTTCAGAGACATGGGCATGACCAGGAGGGGCCTGAGAAAGGAGTTAAATGCACAGCTTCTTTCCCCAGTGACACGGGCTGGCATGTGAAGCACAAGGGGCTTCCCCAGAGGCCCAGCAGCTAAATGCTGAAGGGCAGTCATCAATCGTGAGCTCAGGCTAGCTCAGGGATGTCAAGAAGCAGGACAGCCTCTTAGGAAGCACTTTTGTAAAGTGGCCGGTGAGCATCGTTGTGAGAACGATATAAGAGATTATTGACTTTTAGTGAAGGGAGAGGCAGGTATGCTAAAGGTCTTGCCCTCAGAAGCACTGTCCTAGATTTGGAGCAGGATTTTCAGACAACGTGACTTTTGAAAATCCCACCAGGATTCATGTAGGTGAACACCTGTTTCTGATTATCCAAATCTCAAATGCATTCTGTTTTACATATTAACACCATTTGGAGAGAGGGAGCATGATTTTAGGATACACTTAATTTTCCAGGAATGCATGTAGGTTCAAAGATAGAACTTTTACTGGGAACTCAATCCATTTAAAAAACCACACCATCAATAGCATCAGTTGTTATTATATTCACAATAGTTGTATGTGTGCTTAGCACTAATTTTTATATTTCGCTAATAAAGAAGTCCAACAGTATTCAGTTGAATATTGTTTTACATATCCACACTTCATTATTAAACAGGTGTAGAATCTGTTTAGTTCACTGCCTTTTACTGTTTTGGTACTGTAATATTTTCATATTAAATACATATTATATAGTAGTTAATCATATTGTGTTTCTGAAAGTGTATGTGAGAGAACGTTGTTAATGATTTTTTTCCTTCCAAGAGAATAACGGGGTCCTGAGGACATACTTATTTGCCAAGGGGGCGTTTCCGACCGAGCCGGCCCCGCCCCGTGACGCGCACCCTGCCCCCCGCCAGCGCCTTCCGCCACACTCAACATGGCGGTGGCGGCCCGCCGAGACGCCTGAGCCGGTCGCAAGAGGCGTGTTCCACTGCAGTCATGGCGGCCCCCGGACGGGCCGCTGGCAGTAGGGCTCTGGAAACGTGCGGTCTGGAGCGGATTTTGGAGGCGTTGAAGCTGCTGCTGAGCCCGGGAGGTGAGAGGACGGACTTCGGCGCCGGGCTGCACCGGGGCTCTCAGGGCCGTCAGTCGTCAAGGGCCGCCTTGCCTCCCGCAACGTGCGCCCCTCAGGCCTCCCCGCGCCCCCGGGACCCGGAGGCCGTCCCACCCCGAGCCTGGGAGCTTTGGGTTTTGTCCAGCCTAATACCTTTGAGGCTCAAGTAGGGGATGGGACCCATACCAACGCCTCGTGAGCGCTTACGTTGTAGCAGGCACTGTGTCAAGCGCCTTGGGTACATGCTTTCCTTCAGTCCCTACTGCAGCCTTCCAAGGTAGGGCTGCGGAAGGAGCTTCCTCGAGGGTAGGCGCTCCTGCTGTGCAACGTGAGGGCCCAACTTCTGGAGGACCCAGGGTCCGTGTGGACACCGGAGATTTGTACAGTGCTGAGGAGTCCAGGAAAAGGAAGCAGTGGCGTTGGAGCTGGGTTTGGGGAGAGCATGTAGGGGTTCACAGTCTGTGGGAGAGATTTATAGTCACTGTTAATCTTAACGTGGTGGGCTGACAAGATCTTCCCAATCTAGAATCTGAAGGGATCTTGGGAGTGGTTTAGCCTGGCACTCACCATTACAGCTGAGTACACCCAGGGCGCACTGAAGAGATTTAAGTAACCTGCCCCAGTCAAGTGGTCACATTAGGCGTAGCACGCAGACCCAGAACCAAGGTTTACCGAAGTCCCTTCTCAGACCAAGGCAATTACTTAGTATGGTGGCTCTGATGTTACCCGAAGCTTTGGGAAAGGACACAATTGAAAGGTGGCCCTGTGTTATAAATTGGACTGTATATTTTGGAGGAAGGAATTTGTAGGGCGAGCAAAGGGACCTGAAGGGCTGTGAGGTGCGGTTCCAAGTTTTGAGACACATCCCCAAATTACAAAAACTCCTGCAAACATTCTACGGTACCTGACGGAAGTGAAATCAGTAATAATAATAATTGAGTGCCTACTAAGTATCAGTCCCTATAGTATGCTGTTGATGTGTACATACCACTTAACCCTCACAGCAATCCCAATTGATAGGTGTTACTTGTATTCCATTTGCTAGATGAAGGAACCAGGGCTCAGGAACATTGGAAATTGTCCATTGTGAGTCTATTAGCTGGTAGAGCTAGGATTTGAACTTGGGCACCTTCCACTTTAGTATGATAACTGTACTCCTTCTCCCCAGTGAAGAAAATAAACTGCAAAATACCATTTTAACTTGCTAATCAAGAGGTCACTTGTCTAGTAACTGCAACTATTTAAAACAACTGAGAACAAGGTTAAAAAAACAAAAAGTCTGGAAGTAATCATATATAAAAGCACATAGACATAAAACACATTTATACAAGACCCTCCCTATAGCTAGCTCTAAGAGTATGTGGTGGAGTTACATGCATGTGCTATTTAGCTTACAAGAATTCAATTCAGTTTATTCATTCCTGTTTGAAAAAGAGTAGTGTAAGTAGTGTGATAAAATAATATCATTTGCACATATAGTCTATTATATATTGTATGCATGTGCCTTCTGTTTGATCATATCTGAGGGCATTAAAAAACACCTGAGCATAATGATTACTGAGCTGTCACTGGTGGACAAAGGTGTTCAGGAGACAGGGTGAAAGTATTGGTTAAAATTACATCTCACTGGATTAAACATTTTTGATTTCTCTTTAAGTTGACTACCTTCGAGGTAATATTTACTGAGAATCAACTTTGTATAGTATTCTGTCCTCAATGCTACAAAGATATATCACAACTTGGGCTCTCAAGCATCTTGTCTGGGGAAATGGTGTTATACATACACTCAGAATGGCAAGAGAACCCTAGTGGCGAGTGGACAGTACAGTTAACAGTTGGGTATAGGAATTGTACAGGGGTGTGGTGGCTGTGGACGGCTGCAAGAGGAAGATGTCTAGGTGGGACTTACATAAAAGAACAAGATACCAACAGTTTTTCACTGTTGAGCCTTCAAAGTTCTGCTACATTAAGCATTTTCTCTTCCCTTGCCTTCCATTTCTGTTCTCAGTCCTAGGGCAAATACAAATAGTGTCTACACTTCCATTGTTAGAAATTGTGTTCAGCAGAATTTGAAAAGGGTTTGTCAATTTAGTGAAGTTCTTTTAGTACAAAATGGAGGACATCTCAGCAATAGTTTCCTAAAAAATAACTTCTGTACTAAATAATAGACTCACTCAACTCTTTCATTAACTTTGAATTAATGGGGGCCGTGGGAGAGGTGGAAATTCTGATAATTTGTAAATAATGAAGCTGTATCACATTTATTTTTGCATGCCATATTGCTTTGAACTTTGAATTTCATAAAATGTACCATACACATTGTGAAGTCTGCTTTTAAATGTCACAAAGCATAGATATTTAAATTGGTAATTAGGAAGAATAAATCATGCTGTTCATGAGGGCAGCATTCCTGAAATGTGATAGGGATGGATGGGTTTAGGTGGTAATAGAGAAATATTTTGAGGCTGAATAGTGGAGTGGAGTGATTCAGAGCCTGGGCTCTGTCCAGACTGCCCTGAGTTGAATATGCCCTGGGGCAAAAAGCCTTCCACAGCCTCCTCATTTGGGAAGAAGAATAATGTTATAATACCTAACAGAGTTGTGATGTTAACTTAAATACTTACTGCACTTAGAACAATGTATTAGCTACAGCTAATATGTTTTAAAAAATGATTTAATTTGAAGAAGTAATTAAATAAATAAAGCAAATGAAAATATAGTCAGTACTCAGATAAATGGCAAAAATTGTGGAAAGAACTATGTGAGTGAAATTTGGAAAGCATCATTTTAAGGCAGCAGATCTAAAACTGGTTTTAGCACTCTTTTTTCACTCTTAAAAATTGAGGACTTTAATGAGTTTTTCTATGGGTTATACATATCAGTATTTGTTATATTAGAAATTAAGACCTTAAGAGAAATCTTTTAAATTTATTTAAAAATAACAATAACAATCCCATTTTGCATAATGACATTTTTAATGAGAAATATATTTTGAAAAAGAACTTATCAGGAAGAGTGGCATTGTACATTTTTGCAAATTTTCCTGTCTGGCTTGTTAGAAGGCAGCTGGATTTTCATATTTGCTTTTCCCTACAATCTGTCATGATAGGTTGTTTTGATTGTAGTAGATGCAGGAAATTTAGACTCTCATAGATACGTAGTTGGAAAAGGGAGGAGGATTTAATCACCTTTTCAGGTAGTTGTGTATATTCTTTTATAATATACTAAAACTCAATAGTAGGTAATTTCTTAAAGGTTGATTGCAGTATGGAATCTGAACTGATGCACTTTTCATACTTGGTATACTTATGAGATAATGAGAGCATAAAAGGCAAATGTCTTAGTATTAGTACAGAAATAGTTTTGGCTCTATAGACTCCCTGGGAATCTGGAACCTCCTTAAAACCTGAGTCCCATATACCACACTTTAGAAAACTGCTTTAAAGGGATGCCTTTGTTTTCGAGTAGATTTTATTTTTATTACCAGTAGAGTGCAGAGAAGACTGCTTTATTAAGGGGCTCTTGAAAAACCAGCTAATAGCTTTTGTTTTAAATCACTTTCTTTGTGTCTCACGTTTGGGATCAAAACTCTTATAAAGGCACAGGAAGTCACTTGGACGTTGTTTAGTTATTCTAAGGGTTAGTGGCAACAATCTGTGAAAGCCCACATTTCCTTTTCAGGTGTATATTAACCAAAAGAACGAGATATTCATGCCAGTGGGTCAGAACACTTGAACTAGAGAAGTTCTGGAAAATTCTTAGTTTTCTGCTTCTCATTATTTTTAAAGAACAATGTTATTGTTCCTTTTTCTTTTTATAGATGTGGTTAATATTCCTTATAGTAAAGCTTAAAAATAGATACAAAAACTGAAAGAAGAAAATTAAAAATGACCTCAATCCCCACTACCCAGAGATTGCATTTGGGGGAAAAAAAATTTTTTTTTTTGCATCAAACACTGAAATGTCTTTATTATTATGAGTGCTGTTTTTCCTAAAAATTAAATATTTACAGATAACTTTGGAAGATAGATAATTATAATTAGATACTATTCTTTTTTTGACACCAGTTAACTCATATAAGATATACATTGTTTTATAACCTTAAAATAACTTTATTTAGTATAGAAACAATACATATTTACTGTAGAAACAAATTTATAATTAAACAAAAATATACCCCACCTATAACCCTACCACCCAGAGATCATCACAGTTTAATACTTTCAAGTATAAATTTTGAGACCTTTTTTTCTGTGTGTGTGTATATATGTACATATATATATTTTAATATAGTTAGGTTCATACTGTTCCTTTATTGATGAAGTTTCAGAATAATCAGTGTCTTAATCTCCAAAAGGTAGCCAATGAAATGATTTTTTGGTTTATTATGGACTAACATTTTTTTGGATATGATATGTTTCAATTATTGTATTCATTATTCTTGATATAAAATTGTCCCACTTGTGGCCTGTGGGAGCCATCGTGAGTTGATCTTGGCTCTTTGACGTGATCTTTGGAGTCTTTGATATTTAATAGCTTCCTTGCTTTCATTCATGACAAGATGTCCCAGATTCATCTTACACATTTCTCGTTCCATTGTTTTTTTTAAAGTGTAATTTTTTCTTTATTCGCTTGTTTTAAAATACTAGTCATTCAATTGTGAATAGGTATTATATCTACATGGTTCAAAAATATTAAAATATAAAAAGATACTTGATGAAGTCTCTCCTATCCCCATCCCCAGTCACTCAATTCTCCCACATTGGGTAAACGCTATTGTTTGTTTCCAGTGTACCCTACCAGAAATTTGTTTGTTTTTTGTTTTTAAATTAAAGTATCATTGATATACAATCTTAACGAAGGTTTCACATGAACATTATGATTTCAGCACTGACCCATATTATCAAGTCCTCATCCCCCACCCCTGCCCATTGCAGCCTCTCTATCAGCATAGTGAGATGCTATAGAGTCATTACTTGTCTTTGTACTGTACTGCCTTTCCCATAACCTACCTATATTGTGATTGTTAATTATACTGCCCCTTAATCCCCTTCTTCCTCCCACCCACCCTCCCCAACTCCTCCCCTTTGGTAAATGCTAGTCCCTTCTTGGAGTCTGTGAGTATGCTGCTCTTCTGTTCTTTCAGTTGTGCTTTGTGCTTTGTTGTTATGCTCCACAAATGAGTGAAATCATTTGGTATTTGTCTTTCTCCACCTGGCTCATTTTACTGAGCATAATACCCTCCAGGTGCATCCATGTGGTTGCAAATGATAGGATATGTTTTCTTTTTATGGCTGAATAATATTCCACTGTGTATATGTATTTATCCATTCACGTACTAATGGACACTTGGGTTGCTTCCATTTCTTGGCTATTGTAAATAGTGCCATGATAAATATAGGGGTGCATATGTCTTTTTGAATCTGAGAATTTTCTTTAGGTAAATTCCTAGGAGTAGAATTCCTGGATCAAATGGTATTTCTATTTTGAGTTTTTTGAGGAACCTCCCTATTGCTTTCCACAATGGTTGAACTAGTTTACATTCCCACCAGCAGTCTAGGAGGGTTCCCCTTTCTCCACAACCTCGCCAGCATTTGTTGTTCCTTGTCTTTTGGATGTTGACCATCCTAACTGGTATGAGGTGATAGCTCATTGTAGTTTTAATTTGCATTTTCCTGATAATTAACAAGGTGGAGCATCTTTTCATGTGTCTGTTGGTCATCTGAATTTCTTCTTTGGAAAGGTGTCTGTTCAGATCCTCTGCCCATTTTTTAATCAGTTTATTTGTTTTTTGGGTGTTGAGGCATGTGAGCTCTTCATAAATTTTGGATATTAACCCCTTACTGAGTAAGTTGTTTATGAATATATTCTCCTATACTGTAGGATGCCTTTTTGTTCTTCTTAAGTCTTTTGTTAATACAGGAAGTGCTGCAATGAATAGATTGGGTGTATGTCATTTTTCATTTTTGCCTGTGTATCTGTTTGGAGGATAGATTCCTAGAAGTGAAGTTGCTGGGTCAAAGGTTAAGTGCCTATGTAATTTTGCTAGATATTGCAGAATTTCTGTCCTTAGGAACGTACCACTTTAGTTCATACCAGCAATGTACGACAGTGTGTGTTTCTTCAAAACCTTGCCACATAATGTGTTATAAAACTTCTGGGTTTTAGCCAGTTGATAAATGGGAAGTGATATTTCAGTGTAGTTTTACTTTTCTCTTATGAGCATTGTTGATCATATTTTCATGCTTCAGATCCATTTGCATTTCCTTTTCTGTTCGTATCTTTTGCTCATGTAGTGCTTCATACTGTTTGTTCACTTTAGAATATTCTTAAAGAATATGTCCTTACAGCCACATAATTTAGTGGCTGTAAATACTCCATAATTCACTCATTCAACAACTGCTTATTTTGAACAGCTGCTGTGTGTCAGACAGGACTTGTTCCAGGAGGGAGAATACAGCAATGAATAAAACAGCAACATCCCTGTCCTTACGGGGCTTTTATTGTAATTGGTGGAGAGATAAGAGTAGTAAAATAAATAATATGCATACATGTAATATGTTAGATACAGGTAGACTATAATTTACTTGTCTAATTCCTTGTTATTGAAAATTTTTTTCTAATTTTTCACAATTATAAAATAGTACACTGTTGAATACTTTGTTATTAAATACATTTTGACCCTTTTTAACTTGTTTCTTAGTAGCTACATTAACTTTAGTTTTGAATCTGTTACTGCTTGTATTCATTTGTATTTTCCACATTTTATTATTGTTTTATGACTGTAATCCCCCTTATTGCATTATGTTTTCAGTAGATGTCCAGGAATTACAATATACATCCTTAATTCTTCACGATCTGTTTAGAATCAGTATTGGACTACTTCACATAACATGTAAGAACCTTGCAACTGTAAGGGTCCTTTTACAGCCCTCCTCCCATTTAAGCTTTATGCAGTAGTTTTAATGTTTATTATATCTACATAAGTTATATATCTCATCATATGATTTTATAACATTGCTTTAGTTTTATATATATATATATATATTCAAGTAAATTAAGAGGAAAAAATTAGTATTTTATATTTACCCTTCCTGATGTTCTTCATTCTTTCCTAAAGATCCAAATTGCCAGCTGCTATTATTTCCCTTCAACTTGAAGAACTTCCCTTAGCCTTGCTGGCAGTCAATTATCTTCATTTTCATCTATCTGAAAATGTCTTCACTTAATTTTCATTTTTGAAGGTTATTTTTACTGAATATAGAATGCTGAGTTGGCAGGCTTATTATTTTTTTTCTGTCAGTACTTTAAAGATGTTTTTGTGCTGCTTTTGGCATTCATTGTGATGGTAGGCCAACAGTCATTCATAGAATCAGCCCCTTCCTTATATGTAATATGTCATATTTTTCTGGCTGCTTTCAAGATTTTCTCTTTATCTCTGGTTTTTAACAATTTACTATATGATATATATGATTTCCTTTTTACTTTTCCTGATACTTAGAGGTTAGACATGGCTGGAGATATAAAATTGAGAGTTGTTAGCTTATAGATGTTTCTTTAAAGACATAGGCCTAGATAAGATCATCGAGAAAGAGAATGCACCGTTCAGGACAAGCCCTGGAGAACCGAGATATCTGGTAGAGGAAAAGGAGGCAATAGAGGAGACAATATAGGGATGGCCCTTTGCAGTAGGAGGAAAACCAAAGAGTACAGTGTTCAGGAAGCCAGGAGAAGACAGTGTTTCAAGGAGGGCATCGTGAACGGTATCTACTGCGGTGAATGTAGAAGAGCTACTTCACCAGTAGAGGGCAGAAAAGACCACTTTTCAAAAGGTTGGGAAATTTGAGAATAGATATTTGGGGGGAGGGGGTTATTAAATTAGTCCCTTTGAACCCTATGTCTGTATTTTGTGATCTACCTGACTAGAATATAAGTTTCTTGAGGGAAGGGACTTTGTTTTGTTCAGTGCTTCATCTTTAGTATCTAGAACAGTTTGAGTGAATCTTCAGTGGTACACGTTCATCTTCTTACTTTTCTGTTCTGGCTATAATTTAAACCCAGTAAGGTGACTAAGACATGGTCTCTACCCTCAGAACATGTGGGGAATAGAAGCAAACTAGATGAAGTATGACGTGTTAGGCACACTATTCCAACTACATCCAAAGTGCTATGGGAAGGCAGGAAACGTGGTCTCGAATTCTTTGTAGGCCGTGGTGGTACACCTGGGGAAGCCTTTCCGGAGGTAACGGCATCTGAGCCAGGCCTGAGAAGGTGAGCAAGAGTGGGCAAGGTGTTTCACAAAGAGAGAAGCACGATTTGTTTTCCATGTATGTAATCTCCTTTTCTTTCTTCAAAAGGATCGGGCTTAAGTTCACTACAGATGACAAAATGTGATGTCCTGCTGGCTACTTTAAAATCGAACCTGTCCGCTTTGGAGGACGAATTGCTGAAGGATCCTCACTGGAATGAATTGAAACTCCTGAGGGATGAAATTGCTTATAAGGCAGAATGGCCACTAAACTCTGTGGATGTCACCTGGAGTTTTACCTCTCAAGCCTTACTGTTGCTGTTGTGCTTGAAGGAAACCATGATCTACCTTGTGGCTGATTTCAGTCCAGGTAAACCCAACCCGAGGAGTCCAGAAGCTGCCCCTGCCCTGAGCCCAGATACACTTAGTGTCGCACAGCAGAAGACTGTCCAGTCAGCTTTGCAGTTTGTGGTCACCTTGGGTATCTGCCCCTATCTCATGCCTGGTGTTGGAGTCCCTCTGAGATGCAGGACTGAGTTTGGTGCTGGTGTTCAGGATGTGGTGTGTCTTGATGCTGCCCCAGATGCAGCCCAGAGACTTTACACCAGCTGCAGGGTCCTCCTGAATATTGCACAGCATGCATCTCTGGGGAGCTTGATTTTCTGCCGCCATTTGGGGGATATTGCAGCAGGTCTGTGCCAGCTGGGATTCTGCCCAACTAAGAGGAAATCGCTAAAACCTGAGGAAGAGGTAAATATACATTTTTTGTCTTTGTGTATGTCTGTGTGACCATGCATATGTATTTGTATGTGGGTATTATAAAAGAAAACTCTTAGTTCTTTGGAAAAGGGCTGATGGGAAGATCTAGAATTCCTCTTTAATGCCGAAGCATATCTTGTATATCTTGTGGATAAATAAGTCTTCTTAGGGAGGTAGAGGTTTTGTTTATTAGTTGTTAGTCCCTTGCATGCCTGGAGAGTCCATTTCATCTGTTTCTTCTTGTCATTTTGTGGAACAGCTATTGCAGGCTTTTTGTTTGAGCTTCTGTTTCCTCTTCTGTAAAATGTCTGTAATAATAACTGCTTGGAAGGTGGTTGTAAGGATTAAGGATACTGTGTGGAAAGTACCTAGCCAAGCCCCCAGGAGTGCTCACCAAAAAGTAATGACTATTAATATTAATATTAATATTGAACTATTTATAACTCCCTCACTAAGTTCTTGGGAGGATTGGATGAAATAAAGTATGTAAAGCCCTGTGTACGTGAATAGCTCAGTCGGTGTTCATTGGTATTATTAGTTGTTAGGGGTATGTGCCTGCTTTTTGCTGACAGTCAGTAAGGATTTGAGTACCTGGACTATAAAAGGTGCTGTAGAGGTTACATAAGTATCTGACATGGTCCTTTTCCCAAACAGTTCACACTCTAATTTGGGAGACAAGACTCTCAACTATAACATGGCAGGGATCTACACTCCCCTCATAAGAGGACCACCAGCGTCAGCGCAGGAACCTAGCCAGGAGAGTTGTTAAGACAAATGTATTGAGGGTCATATGCATGGTAGTTCCTTAGACATTGCAGCCAGATCTCATAAAGCCTACCAACCTCGTATGTCACTCTCCAACTTGTTCTTTTTCTGTTCCCTTTTCTTGCATATGTTCACAAACATTTGCCTAAAAGCCACCATTATCCTAGTAGTGACATGAAATCATGATTGTCTCCAGTGCCTTTATGTAATGTGGAGTGGAGCCCTGTGCTACAGGGTATGAGTCTTGATAGTTCTACCAGTGCCTACTGCCTGCTGTTGCTGAGACAAGGGGATCTGGACTGATAGGGGGATACTATTACTGGGCCAAGCAGTGCCCCAGTATGCAGGAGAGAAAAAGGAAACACAGAAAGGACCACGGAGGAAAGCAGGAGAAAAAATGGACAGAAGGGGAACACAATGGGTGGACTTACGAAGCTGGGCAAGTCCCAGGAATAGCTGCTACTTTGAGCCGCGCCTGTACTCAGCTTGCCAAAGGGTTTGGGGGCAGGACCCTGACTGTACTGAGTTATCAAAGGGGGACAGTACTGCTGAGATTCAAGAGGCCCAATCAATAGCACCTCTCTTTGCTGCCCAAGTTCTGATTGAATTAAAAGATAGTTAACCAGTAAGAGATAAAAAGTCAAAATGTTACCTAAAAGTCAAAATGTTACTCCATTACTCAGAAGTACAGAGTTGGAGCATATAGCTTATAGATGGAGACAAATGGACTTCCTACCACTGCATTCAAAAATTAGACTCTCTTATGACTCACCCAGTTTTAGGAGTGCTGGAAAACTGCAGTGCCTTCTGCCCCATGGCATGGGATATGCCTCTGTAGAATCTATAGCAAGGAAGAGCAGAACGCAATGTGCACTTGCTCCCAAGACAGAAGGGCTGAGCTGTGCATACCAGAACTCACCAATAAGTGGGTTTATTTCACACCGACTAATAAGATAAGTCAATAAGATCTGCCCAGAAGTGAGTGGGGGGATGAAGAGAGGGCCTGGAGTGTTTCGGTGTTAGAGCTTCCTCCAAGTGGAAGGAAATCAAGAGGGGGAAGAAGCTGTCCTTCCTCTCCTCACACAAGTACCTTTGTACAGTGTTGTAAAACATTACCTTCTCTCTTGCCTGCCTGGTTTGTATTCTGCTGACGCCAAGTACATGTTTCTTGTAGGTATTAACTGAAGAGGAAAGAGCCCTATCTAGGGAGGCCTTGAGAGACATCCTGGATCAAGTGTATCAGCCGTTAGCAGTCCGAGAATTACTTATCCTCCAGGGAGGACCAGCCCAGGTATTCAGGCCTGGGGACTCTTGCGGGAGAATCACTAATGGGATGTGTGGTGTGCTGTCTTTTGGGAAATGGGATAATCTAGTTGAGTCTTATTTTATCCTTTAGATTACTAAGTAGTATTTGAAAACTAAGTAACACTGACTCTTAGGATAATTTAAAAGGATTTTTCTTACAATGGAAGAATATGGAAGAAATGGAAGAATATGCCAAGAATATGGCAGTTTTATTGAAAATATATTTTGTTTATTCTGAAACTGGATCTTTTTTTTAAACTTGTTTTAAAATTTGTCTGACATTATATTCTTTTTGGCAGGACTATTTGAATATTGTATTCTTTGGAGTATTTGAAGTCAAGAAATTAAAATCAGAGCTATTATTGGAACGGTATTTAGCTCCTTTGTCTGAAAAACATAATAGTATATATTCAAGTAGGCAGAAGATAGTCCCTTTTTTTCCTTGAAAATAATTATTTTTCTGAAATTTTTTACTTTGATAATATAGATGTAATTACCTATTTGCTTTTAGTACCTAAATTTTAGTTATGAATCTGGATGAGTAGAGTAATGGGTCTAAGAAATTGGCTCTAGGTCAGGAACAAGGACCAGCTAAAGCTGGGGGTACAAAGATACTTCCTAGTTGAAGTCATTTTCAACTCATCTCTAGGATATTACTTGTAGCCTCCTGTTGGGCCCCTCTGGCTTCTCTGAATGAGCCCATTGTTTGGCCAGATTAAACCAAATACATTGTAAGAGTGTGGTACAAAGCAGAATCTCTGAAGTTAGGCATAGGATTCAACCCCAACATGTAGCTGTATGAGTTAGTACATGTTTCCATTCCTCAGTTTCCTTACCCATAAAATGGGCATAATAACAATACCTTCCTTGTAAGTCTTTCTTGAGATTGTGGGAGGTACTTAGCACAGGGCCTGGAATATCATAGCCCCTCAATAAATGGGCATTATTTATCTTTCTTAAAGAGAGAGGATAGGCAAATTCAGATTAAATACCTCTGCCACTAATTTTTATGCTCACATATTTAAACACAGTGATTGACAGCAACATAGTGCACATTCTAGGTCCCAAATAAGGGACTGCAAATCTGTTTTGTTCATGGTGGCTCCACAGAGCTCTCTAAAAGGAGCCCTTGAAGAAATCCAAGTCTTTGTTGAAACTGCTGTATCCCAGGAATCAGAGCAGCTATGATCATCGAAGTGGGACTAGGCCGTCCTTTCTCTGTTGTGAACTGTCCTCTTAGTGATGAGTAGTGTTCATAGGAATCTTCTTTGGAAGCTAGATTTGATTGGAAAGACTGTATTCAGATAATAGCACATTAACTTTGTGTTCCCCAAATCTGTATTTTATTCACTGATGTGTTTTCTATTTCTGGGTTTGAAATTTCACTTGATATTTCACTTAAAATTGATGCTGAAGAAGATTTTGTAAGAGAGTCTTTTTTGGAAAAAACGTTGCTCTTCTGAATTCTGTTTAGCATACTATTAATAGTCATTATAACTCAGCATATATATATGTTTTTAATAACTTATACATGTCTATTTCACTGACATTCAATTCATAGCTTTCCCTTCCTTTTTCAGTCTTGCACAGAGGCAAAGACACAAGTGAGGTGCCGGGCCCCAGCCTGGCTTCGGCGTCTATGTGGGCAGCTGCTCTCTGAAAGGTTGATGAGACCCAGCGGTGTTCAGGCGGTAGTCCGGGGCATTTTGGAAGGAGCAGGTGGTAAGAATTAAATGTTTCTGTTACTTTGATATCCAGTTTACTTCTTTTTCCTAAACAGTCATGATCAACTGTTCACATTGTCAAATAATATAGTCAGCTGTTTCAAATAATTTGTAATATCTATGAAAACATTGCACAGAATGTTTAAGCAAAAGCCTAAAGAAAATGTGAAATTCCCTATGGGAAAGAGCTTTGTACCAGGTGCTGAGAGCGTATCACCTCAGGATTAAAATATAAAATGGTTCTCTTGAAGCTGGAGACACCTTAGAGATGCACATTTTGGGATGACATTTTTACATTCATTTCCCAAGTCCTCAACTTTTGTAAGTCCTCACTAATAGAAAAAACTTAATTATGCTAAGCATAGTAGTAGTTTTTAATTAATACTTACTGGTTTTTAGAACAACATTATACATGCACATAGTTTGAAGAGTCAAATAGATCTATAGGGAAAAGAAGCAGTCCTTGGCACCTCTCCACCCCATTTGTCTCCCTGAAGCAACTGCTTTGAACGCCTTTTGCAGGTTTCTTCGTATTTACCTCTGTATTTCTGACTATAATGCACATACAGCACCTTCTTTACTTTTCAGTTTCAGGCATCATCTGTCAGCGTCTCACCACGTGCGGAGGAGGGTTTTGTTCTCTTTCAGAACCCTACTATCATTCCCCGAAGCATACTTCCCATCTCCTCAGTTACTGTATCTTTATTTTGGCCGGATCAATATTCAGAGTTGATATTCTTCTATGTAATTATTATTTACAGCTGACCCATGTAGCACACCATGACCCATTTCTTTTTTACATGACTCTTGTACTTGGAGCTAATGGTCTTTTTTGTTTGTCTGCTTAGTTTTTTTATGTCCTTATCTCTAGCCTGTTCTCAAATTCTCCCCCGTTTGTGTAGGTCTCCTTTTACCAAGTTCACATACACGAGATGTTCCTTCAGTTTCATCTTCCTGGAGGCAAGTCTCTGTGTCTTCTCTGATCTGGACGAGTCGCCTTCACGCAGCTGTCATGCTGGGGCTCCTTCACCCTTGCCTTTCTTTTGTGTTCAGTCCCTATCTCCTCTGTCCCATGCACATTACTGTCCATGCTGCTGTAACAAATTACCACAACTGAGTGGCTTTTTGGTGGAAATAACATTTAAACTGAGCCCTGAAAGCTGAGTAGTTGAAGAGTGAGAGAAGACCATTAGAGGCGGAGAGAATAACGTGTATGAAGGAACTGACGTAGGGAAGAGCAGTGAGGGCAGAGAATGGTGTGAAGTGAGGGACATGGGTGGGCAGCGGCCACGTCACAGAGGCCTGGGGGATTTCAGACTTTATTCTGAGGGCAAAGAGAAACCATGGGAAGGTTTTAAGAAGGAATGAGGCGTGATCAAATCTACATTTTAGAAATATCTATCTAGATGTATTGTGAAGAATGGGTTGGGTGAGAGCAGAAATGGAGGCTGGTTAAATAAATTATGGGACATTAATGAGATAAAATGCTGTGTACCCATGAAAAAAGAAGGAGGCAGCTCTAAATGAAATGATTGTATGAAATGTAATCATTCAGTATGGGCCCACCTTGCTTGCCTTCTCTCAGAGTTCGGTGTCCTGGGCCACCTGGTTTTCATTGTCTGAAAATGATTGTTTATATATTTTGTCCAGTTTTCTTACTTGATGCCTTATGTATTAGGAGGACTTTCCATGCTCACGAGTGGGAACAGAAACTATTCCCAGCCTTGTGTGAACTCTGGATTGTTTCCGTTGCTCCTTTCTTGTGGTTCTTGCACCAGCCTGTTTTCCCCGCACACGCATGCATGCTCCACCACAGACTTGAGAGAGGACTCTGCAGATCTCTGGAGTTCTCTCTTTGTGTAGCTTCCTCCTCTCTGGTGTACTGCCCTGAAGATTCTAGCTGCCTTGGCCTCCCTGAACTCTGAGCCATGTTTCTTTAACTCAAAAAGACACCAGGCCAAAGGTTTGGTCTCTCCTTTGCTGTGGCCCTAAACCTCTAGGTAGGCTAGGGAATTCATGGGGCTTCCCTTGTTGCTTTCTTCTCTCAGGGATCAGTGTCCTGAGCTGCCTGTTGTCTAGTGTCTGAAAATCATTGTTTAGGTATTTTGTCCAGTTTTCTATTCATTTAAGGTGGTATGGTAAATTTGGTCCCTGTTACTCCATGGTTTTGTTTAAGGCATTTTAAAATGATGTGATGCATATAAAGAGACATAATAATAAATAAAAATAATGATGTTGGTGATGATAACAATGGAAGTAATGAACAAGCTCGTATTCAAGTCATATGAATAATATCATTACAATGATTAAGTGCTACTTTTTCTCTGAACTTCCCAGAAGCCAACATTGAAAGGAAGGGTAAATTATCTTATAGAAGAAGTAAACAATTTTCAGTGGAGAAAAAATGCTTTTTACCCCAAGTTTTAAAGACCTGATGTGGGGAACTGACATGAGTCTTTGACATCTCTGTCCATTGCTGGCAGCTGGGCCGGCTGGTGGGAGTGATGCAGAAGCCACAGCCGCCGACTGGAAGAAGTGTGACTTGATTGCAAAGATCTTGGCCTCTTGTCCCCAGCAGTCTCTTTCACCAGAGGATTACTATCGGGATATCTGCCCCCAGGTAAATACTTCTGTCTCTTTTGACCGTTTGAGGATTATCTGCTTATTTACAGAAGGAGGACTTTTAATGTTTCTCTAATACTGAGGTAAAAGCAATAGAAAATTTAAGTTTATTGTTCAGTGAAGGGCCATCTTAATAAGTGAATAAAAACCCGTGGTAGCCCCACAGCAACACAGCTTCTCTTCCTCAGCCTGGTGACTGTGGCTTCCCCTCAGTCATAATGCCCGTGGCCACCACACAGCTTATGTTGCTTTTTAGTCGTCAGGGTCCCAGTATCAGACAAGGAGAAGAGAAAGATCACAAGGGAAGTTGTTCAAACCATTTTGGCATGGAAACCGAGAATGTGCAGCTTTTTTGAGTGGCGAGATCTGAAAATTGTGTACAAAAGGTATGCTAGTGTGTATTTTTGTGGTGCCACTGAGGATCAGGACAATTAACTAATTACCCTGGCAATAATTCATCGTTATGTGGAATTACTTGACAAGCATTTTGGCAGTATGTGTGAACTTGATATGATCTTTAATTTTGAGAAGGCTTATTTTATTTTGGATGAATTTCTCTGAGGGGAAGTTCAGGAAATGTCCAAGAAAAATGTCCTTAAAGCCATCGAGCAGGCTGATCTACTGCAGGAGCCATGTCATTTAATTGCCCTGTGTACTAAATGACTGCTACTCATTGTGTATGCAGAATTTCCCAGAGCAAATAGAGAGCTGATAAACTTATGAAAGCAAATATCCTCGCCTTGGTGATTGATTGTCTTGTATAATAATAGTAGAACATTTCAGAACTAATACCTTTACAAGTGTGGTTTTTTTTCTGTTCTCATGCCTCTTTTCTTTTCATTTTCATTTTCTGTGTGATCTTGAAAGATTATATTCCTGCTCACAACTGGCTTAATTTCTTCTTGAAAAAATGTGGCCTATGAATGTTTTGAGTAATATTTCATCTTAAACACATACATGTCATTTATGAACCATCTGTTATTAATCTTATAAGAGGAAAACCTAGCAATAAAGAAACATAGCTGTAATGCTAGGTGGAAATAAGCAGTGCCATAATACAATGTGGTGTGGTTTGGTCTTCAGATGTTGGAGGTGTGCAGGGAGAAACTATATCTAGCGTGACTGTAGTACAGTCTGTATGAGCTAATGTATTCTAATGTATCACATTAAAAGAAAAGGCTATTTGGAAATAATACAAGAAAGTAAAAATCCATACTATTATATTTAAGGTAGACTATTCAGTTTTTAAGAAATATGTAATGCCACATTTATTTATTTATTTTTTAATTAAAGTGTCATTGATATACAATCTTATGAAGGTTTCACATGAACAACGTTGTGGTTTCAACATTCACCGGTATAACCCCCCTGCCTCTGCCATTGCAGTCGCTGTCTATCAGCGTAGTAAGATGCTATAGAGTCATTACTTGTCTTCTCTGTGCTGTACTGCCTTCCCTGTGATCTACCTAGATTGTGATTGCTAATCATAATGCCCCTTAATCCCCTTTTCCCTCCCCACCTCCTTCCCTTTGGTTGGGGAGTCCCTTCTTGGAGTCTGTGAGTCTGCTGGTGTTTTGTTCCTTCAGTTTTGCTTTGTTATACACCACAAATGAGTGAAATCATTTATACTTGTCTTTTTCCACCTGGCTTATTTCACAGAGCATAATACCCTCTAGCTTCATCCACGTTGTGAATGGTAGGATTTGTTTTCTTTTTATGGTAATGCCACATTTATTCAATCACATTTGTGCTATGTAATATCAAACAGTCTCTTTAAGAACTATTAGCTATATCAGAAGTTTTTTCAGTATCTATTGCTCAATAGTAAGCAACCTTTTAAAGTATTAATACTGAGTTTATATAGTTAAAATTCCAAAAAGTTTAAATAGCAATATTTTACTAGTTATGGTTTTATAAGTCTTAATTTAAATACAAGTATTTGTTAACTGGTTTTTATATTTCTGAATATTGAAATGTTTAATATTGACCATTATTGTGTATGCTTTTACTAAAACATGCAACATATTTTATTATAAAAGTAAAAGTACCAAATAATTTATTTTTATATCTAGAGAGTTTAAAAGCTTGACTTGAGTAACTATCACTAAACAATAAATTCAAAAGTTGCTGAAACTGGTTTACCATTGAAAGAAGACCTATGACAATTATGTATTAGGCAGGTCTGCAGATAATTATTTCTATTCTTACCATTCTTGCTTATGGCATTACATTTTTTAAAAATTAAGGTATCATTGATATACAATCTTATGAAGATTTTACATGAGCAACATTATGGTTTCAACATTTACCTATATTATCAAGTCCCCCTCCCACCTCATTGCAATCACTGTCCATCAGCATAGTAAGATGGTGTAGAGTCACTACTTGTATTCTCCATGCTATCCTGCCTTCCTTGTGACCTACCTGTATTGTGAGTGCAAATTATAATGCCCCTTAATCCCCTTCTCCCTCCCTCCCACCACCTTCCCCAACCCCTTCCTCTTGGTAACCACTAGGCCCTTCTTGGAGTCTGTGAGTCTGCTACTGTTTTGTTCTTTCAGTTTTGCTTTGTTGTTATACTCCACAAATGAGGGAAATCATTTGGTACTTGTCTTTCTCTGTGTATGGCATTACATTTGAAGCACCTGGATGGGGGCTATCAAATGAGAAATTTATCATTATACATTGAAAGCATTGGGAAACATTAGTCTTTCATTTCCATTTTCTCTTTTACCCTTCTTCCTGCCCTGAAATATGTTCATCTGGTTTTAGTGCTGCAAAAAATATGCATTGTCTCATGCCTGTTTGCTTTGGATGCTGTGTGCTGAGCTATAACAAGATGTTGCTTCTTTTATCTGTATACAGCTGTTTGCTTTAAATTAGGAAATCTTGAAATAGCTTTCCTTGCATGTCTAAAATGAAAATATTGCATGTCCAAAAAAACCCAAGCAACCATATGAAAGAGACTGGTTATTACATATGTACAATTATACATATGTGTATTTTATCCAAATGATAACATGCTACATATGCTGTTCTTCATTTTGCTTTTTTAACTTAACATACCTTGGAGATCATTTCATGTAGAGATGCCCCATTCTTTTTCATGGTTACATAGTATTTCACTGGGTTAATGTACCACAATTTATTTAAGGAGGCTTCTTATCAATGCATTGATTTGAGTTGTCTCCATTCTTTTGCTTTTACAAAGCATGCTACAGTTAATAACTATAAATCTTGTACACATGTAAATATTACCATAGGAAAAATTCCTAGAATTGAAATTACCAGTTCAAAGGGTATATGCAGTTAAGTTTTTGATTGATACTGTTTAGGTACTTCCACACCTTTGCCTAAAGAATGTTACAAAAGTTTTCTATCTTTGCTAATCTCACTGGTGAAAAATAGAGAGGGAGTTTTCTTTATCAGTACTCCCATGCATTTAGATGTAAGACACCCTTTTTCAGTACACTCCCAAGAATTCAGTTTGCTATGCTGATTTTCAGGATTCTCATGGGTGGACAGAAATGAGAACAAAATACCATAATATAACAACTTATATTGAAAAATATATAGTATTTTTCTTGTAGGACAAAGTTAGCATTTGCATGATGAGTAAATATTTCCTGAAACAAGTAGCTGTAGTTTTGGTACTTGACAAAATGATGAAATCAAGGCACAGGGTTCAGGCTTGCTGAGTCCCTCTCTGGCAGTGTTAGAGGTTACATACAGTTTTTGGACAGAAGATTCTCCCGTCTGCAAAAAAGTGCAAAAGTCAATTTTTAAGTCAGAAACAGAAATGCACTTTTCTGTTAGTTGCTTATATTGGGGTAAATCTACTCATAGCTGCTGGAGATCTGCTATGTTTATCTTTGAGAATAAAATAGATTGTTGTCTGGGTAGTTCAGACATGGCACGTTCTTCAGACCTTAAATATATTTATATACCTTGACCCAGTAATTTCATTTGGTGGTGCTATTTATAAGAGCAGAATTTGGTGAAAAAGCTGAATGTCTGGATATTAGTGAATAATTTAATAAATTCTTATATACAGTCAAATATAACATTTTTGAGGAATTTATAATAATATGAGAAAATTTCAGCAATACACAAGACTGTTAGTATTAAGTATGGTCTCAATTAAAAGGAAAAAAGAATTATACAGAAATACATTGAAAAAGATACACCACAAATGTTTATAGTGATTTGGGAAGATTTAATTTTCTTTTTTAAAACTTTATTTTCCAGATTTTCTACAGTGAGCAAGTATTTTATAAACTTGATAAAATTATTGAATAAAAATATAGCCTCCTCAGTTCTCAAAATCTTTGAAATTGTGTTATTAAATTTTAAAAAATTCTGTTGAATCAATGTTATTGCAGTGAGTTTAATTTTTGGTTTAAAGAAATTAATGCTTCCTCTTCATAGTTAATGTAACACTCCTTGCAAAAGTCTGGCATTTACTTCATGTACTTTTTCTTTTAGATTCTAGATTTATTTCACTTTCAAGATAAATTGACAGCACGACAATTTCAGAGAGTTGCCACGACTACCTTTATAACTATGTCAAGAGAACATCCACAACTGGCTGCAAAGTATTTGCTTCAGCCCCTATTAGCTCCTCTTCATCAGTGTTTAAATACACCAGGTAAAGGAGGAAGTCTGGTTGTTGGGTCTTCTTCAGTGTTTCAGATTTAAATGACTTATATCTGTGGTATTTTGGTGTCTTTAGCTGTCTTCCCCCCAACTTTTTATTTTGAAAAATCCACTTCACCAAAGTTCCAGGAAGAGTACATTGAACCATCCTATCCGTTTGATGAAGATTGACCAACTGTTAACATTTTGGCCACATTTGCTTTATCTTTATGCCATTTGTAACAGCAGCTACATGTATTATCTACTGATAATAAAAAGGAGTAGGGAGGAATATGACTCCTCTTATATAGCCCCATCATTGCCTCTGGAGAAGCAATCTAAAGTATAAGCTTTCTTTCTTTTCTTTTTTTTCATGTTGTATCACATTTTTAGGATTGTGTGGCAATTATGATGAATTTCCATATTTTATCTATTCCAAGATGCACATTTTTTTTCATACTTAAAAACTTTTTATTTTGAAAATCTGTTTCACATTTTAACCTGATGTCAAAATGCATCTTACGATCATTGTTATCAAGGTAGCAGTCATGGTGTTGTCTGTACCTGTAAATGGACATTAGAACTTGTAGAATGGATGTCAATGACTTAGAAAAAAATTATGAAAAAATATAGAATGGGGGACTCTTAAGAAATGTCACATTGCTCCCTGAACTCTTGGTGGCACAGAGGACAATATATTGTGGCCAGATGTGGATATCAGTAATGGAGTTGAAATGTTTCAGAAGAGTTGGACACTTCATGTCAAGTTTTAATCATTTCTTATCTCATTTATCCCAATTATTTAGTTTATAC